>NC_057716.1:103337027-103350913 GCF_004010195.1 Chiloscyllium plagiosum
TGTAACGTGAACCCTCTTTACTGGACTGTATTGTAATCCATCTTTACTGGGCTGTAACGTGAACCCTCTTCACCGGACTTTAATGTAAACCTTCTTTACCAGACTGTAACGTGAACCCTCTTTGCTGGACTGTAACGTGATCCCTCTTTACTGGACTGTAACATCAACTCTCTTTACTGGACTGTAACGTAAAACCTCTTTACCGGCCTGTAACGTGAACCCTCTTTACTGGACTGTAATGTGAACCCTGTTTACCGGGCTGTAACTTGAATCCTCTTTATTGGACTGTAAAGTGAACCCTCTTTACTGGACTGTAACATGAACCCCCTTTACCAAGTTGTACTGTAAACCCTCTTTACCAGGCTGTAATATAAACCCTCTTTACAGGACTGTTACATAAACCCTCTTTACCAGACTATAACGTGAGTCCTCTTTACTGGACTGTAACGTGAACCCTCTTTACCGGACTGTAAGGAGAACCCTCTTTACCGGGCTGTAATGTGAACCCTCTTTACCGGCCTCTTTACCGTGCTGTAATGTGAACCCTCTTTACCAGACTGTAACGTGAGTCCTCTTTACTGGGCTGTAACGTAAACCCTCTTTACAGGGTTGTAACATCAACCCTTTTTACTGGGCTGTCATGTGAACCCTCTTTACTGGACTGTAAAGTGAACCCTCTTTACCGGACTGTAACGTGAACCCTCTTTACTGGACTTTAACGTGAACCCTCTTTACCGTGCTGTAATGTGAACCCTCTTTACCAGACTGTAACGTGAGTCCTCTTTACTGGGCTGTAACGCAAACCCTCTTTACAGGGTTGTAACATCAACCCTTTTTACTGGGCTGTCATGTGAACCCTCTTTACTGGACTGTAACGTGAACCGTCTTTACCGGACTGTAATGGAAATGCTCTTTACCGAACTGTAACGTAAACCATCTTTACGGGCTGTAAGGTAAACCGCCTTTACCGGACTGTAACATGAACCCTCTTTACCGGATTGTAACATAATTCCTCTTTACTGGACTGTAACGTGAGCCCTCTTTACCGGGCTGTAACGTAAGCCTTCTTTACTGGATTGTAACGTAAACCATCTTTATCAGACTGTATTGTGAACCCTCTTTACCGGGCTGTTATGTGAACCCTCTTTACCAGATTGTAACGTGAACCCTCTTTACTGGATTGTAACTTGAATCCTCTTCACCAGGCTGTAATGCGAACCCTCTTCACCGGACTGCAACATACACCCTCTTTACCCGACTTTAACGTGAGTCCACTTTACTGGGCTGTAATGCGAACCCTCTTTACAGGGTTGTAACATCAACCCTTTTTACTGGGCTGTCATGTGAACCCTCTTTACTGGACTGTAAAGTGAACCCTCTTTACCGGACTGTAACATGAACCCTCTTTACCGGATTGTAACATAATTCCTCTTTACTGGACTGTAACGTGAGCCCTCTTTACCGGGCTGTAACGTGAGCCTTCTTTACTGGATTGTAACGTAAACCATCTTTATCAGACTGTATTGTGAACCCTCTTTACCGGGCTGTTATGTGAACCCTCTTTACCAGATTGTAACGTGAACCCTCTTTACTGGACTGTATTGTAATCCATCTTTACTGGGCTGTAACGTGAACCCTCTTCACCGGACTTTAATGTAAACCTTCTTTACCAGACTGTAACGTGAACCCTCTTTGCTGGACTGTAACGTGTGCCCTCTTTACAGGGCTGTAATGTGAACCCTCTTTAACGGACTGCAACATACACCCTCTTTACTGGACTGTAACATGAACCCTCTTTACTGGACTGTAACATCAACCCTCTTTACTGGAATGTAACATGAGCCCTCTTTACCGGGCTGTAATTTGAACCCTCTTTCCCGGAATGTAACATACACCCTCTTTACTGGACCTTAATGTGTACCCTCTTTACCAGACTGTAACGTAAACCCTCTTTACCTGACTGTAATGTGAACCCTCTTTACTGGGCTGTAACGTGAACCCTCGTTACCGGGCTGTAATGTAAACCCTCTTCATAATGTTACACAGGTCATCCTGCTATAACACATATTTCATTAACACAAATTCCCTATTACGTGATTGACAAAGTGGGGGACACTGTTTGTGAAGTGCAAACCTTTAAAGTGTGTATTGGTTATAACGCGATTCCGGCCCCATTGGTTTAAATGGAGCTGCTATTACACCATTTTCTTATAACATTGGATTGCATGAGAATGGAACTACCGTGTTATAGCAGAACTGACTGTATCTCTCTCATTTTCATTAATTCTGTAAGTAAAGCTTCTGTTTCCCTTCTAATCCTCTCTGTATCATAATTTTTTTTAAACTTTGTAAGATCTGTGCCTAGGTATTTCTACCAATGGTGCCAGTAAAAAGCAGCCATTGTAAAAAAAACGTCTCACTGTACTCCTGTAATTCTGTACTGCAGTACACTTGATAATAAAGAATATGCAAATTCACAGAAGGTGGACAGCAGGAAATCATGCTCTTAAGTTGTTGGTCTCAATGTTGAGTCTTAGAGACAGTAAAGTGTCTGAGTGAAAATGAAATGTTCCTCCAGCTTGTGTTGAACTTGGTTTGAACGTTGTAGCAAGCCCAGGAGAGAAACGTTAGCATGAGAGCAAGGTGGTTTGTTGAAATGGCAAGAAACTCAGTTCAATCCAATGGACAAAGCAGAGGTGTTCAGCCTAGCAGTCACCCAATCTGTTTGGTCTCACCAGAGTAATGGAGACCACATTGTGAGTAGTGAATACAGTAAACTAATTGAGTAAAGTGTAAGTGACACATTGCTTCACCTGGAAGGTGTGTTTGGGGCTTTGATCAGTGAGGAGTGAGGAGGTGAAAGGGCAAATGATTATATGGGCACCTTCTGTGATTATATGGGAAAGTGCCATGGGGGAAGTGAGGAACTGTTAAGAGTGGTGGAGGGATGGTTTAGGGAACTCTCCCTGTGGATACTGATGGTAAGGGAAGGGGAATATGTATTTAGTGGTGGCATGCTCCTGGAGGTGGCACACATGGAAGAGGATGATCCTTTGAATGCGGAGACTTGTGCAGTGGAAAGTGAGGACAGGGGAACCCTATCTATGTTCTGGGATGGAGGTGATGGAGTGAAGGCAGAGGTGAAGGAGATGGCTCAAATACAGATGAGAACCCAGTCCACCACAATGTAGTGAACTTTTCAATTGAGTGAAAAGGAAGTTATGTCAGAGTCACCCTTTGGAAGGTAGCATCAGAGGAAGAGATGGCAGAATGGGATTGAGTCCTTACAGGAAGTGGTGTGTGAGGATAGATAGACAAGGTAGCTGTAGGAGTTAGTGAGCTTGTATTGCATGGTGGTGGATAGCCTATCCCCCGAAATGGAAACAGGGATGTCATCAAAGCGAAGGGAAGAGCCAGAGATAGACCAGGTATAGGCGAGAGAAGAATGGGAATTGGGAGCAAAATTGATTATTTTTTCCAATTTGGAAAAGAGCAGGAAGCAGCACTGTAGATATCATCAATGTGTCGGAGAAAGAGTTGTGGGAAGGGACCGAGTAAGAACGGAACAAAGAATGTTTCATGTACCCAGCCAAAGTTGGAGAAAGTGGAAAAAGTTAACGGAGAAATTGTTTAAAGTGAGAATGAGCTCAGCCTGGCAGAGAAGATGGTGAATAGGGAAGGTTCAGGCCTGTTTTGGAGAAAGAAACAGAGAGTCTTCAGAATATCCTGATGGGGGTGGGCGTGTGGAGGGATTGCACATCCATGTTGAAGACAAGGTAATTTGATCTGGAAAACTGGAAATTATGGAGTTGATGTAAAGCATTAGAAGAACCAGAACATAAATGTGAAGTGACTGAATAAAGGGGAAGAATTAGCATCAAGTTAGAAAGAAATAGATTCAATATGATAGGACAAACTGAAACAATGGGACAGCCAGCAACCGAGGAGCAAGAAAATTGACGTTTCAGGCTGGAGCCCTTAATCAGGAATGGTGTGCTTTTCCAGCAACACAATCTCAACTCTGATCTCCAGCATCTGCAGTCCTCATTGTCTCCTAATGGACTTTGGGAAGAAGGCTGTGTGGGGGAGGGGGGCAATGGGATTGGAGGCTGTGGGCACTGGGCTATACAAAC
Source organism: Chiloscyllium plagiosum (assembly GCF_004010195.1). Lineage (NCBI taxonomy): Eukaryota > Metazoa > Chordata > Chondrichthyes > Orectolobiformes > Hemiscylliidae > Chiloscyllium > Chiloscyllium plagiosum. The sequence goes on from NC_057716.1 coordinate 103,341,161, forward strand.
AGAAACAGTAGCTGTGGTCAGAGATAGTCCTGGAAATATAGCTTGAAGTTCATTGGTGGGGACATGATCCGGGGAGATAAGAGGAAAGGTCTGAGAGTTGCTGTTCGGATCCTGGCAGGTAGAGGTGGGCAGGCCAGAGGATAACAGCACCCTCTTTATCAGCAAGTTTGATAATCTCTGGATTACTGGTTCAGTGACAATACAGCTATCCCACCACCTCTCCATTTGACCGAATCATTAAAGCAGGCTTCCTAAACATTTTCCCATGTTAACTGCATTGTAAGGCTTGAAAATTGTCACAACTCTTTGGTGAAAGCTGAGTGATGTTTTGAGGTAGGGCTGATGAGGGTACGGGGAAGAGAGGATCTATGATAGCAGGGATAAGAGAATGAAGACCTGTTAGTGTGGGATGAGGGGAAATGGGAAGTCCACGGCAACCTTTTCTGCCTCATGAACAGTGATACCACTGAACAGTTACAGCCTGACATGGGGTCTCAACGCCCGACTTTGGGAAGCCCTGCACAGGGGGACACCTCAGGAAATATTGCCAGAACTGCGTGGGTTATTTGCAGGAAATTAAGGTGGGCGGGTGGATGAAGAAGCAGTGTATGGCCATTTGGGAAATAGTGATCATAACACAATTAGATGGAACATCACTATGGAAAGGGAGAAAGGTAGAAAAATGTGGAGGTTTAAAATCATTTTCATCCCAGAAAGTGGTGGGTTCCAAGTTTTGGAAACTCTTAATTTTAACTTTAAACTCTTAATTCATTTTGAAAGGACTTGGATCTGCATTGAAAGTGCTGTTACCAGCAAGGTGCTCTTAAGTGGGATTAGAATATATAAGGAAGTTTGCCATGGTCTTACCAGACTCTGTTGTCTCATCAGAGAGAGACATACAACTGGTTGTGGCTTGACCTGAGGTTCAGCACACCTCAGGCAACAAGGAAAGTTGAGAAGACATGTCCTTCACAGTGATCTCAGGCAGTGCAGGAAATGAATCCATGGTGTTGGCATCACAAACTAGCCATCCAGCCAACTGAGATAACTGGCTGCCAGGATTAAAATGGGCAGCTAATTTATTCAGCCAGCACAGTCACAATAGGCTGAATGGCCTCTTTCTGTGCTGTAACCTTTGAATGGTCCTATGGTTCTACCAAGAAAGAATGAACAGGCTAGGGCTCTTTTCTTTAGGAATGAAACGTCTGACGGGGTCAACTAATTGTGGTCTTTAAAAGTAGTTCTTGATAGCTTTGGTCATAGAGAGGAAATAGACAAATGTTCCTATTTGTGGAGAAAACCAAATCTAGAGCCCAAACATATACGCGCGTCAATGTCCCTTCCCCACATATCCCTCACCCACTGCCCCAAAATGACATTTTGATTTCACTTTGTAAGTTTCTCATTTTTTTTTTGTCACAGTGTCCCTGGTTCTTTAGTTAATTCAGTTTTTCAAAAAAAAAAATTCACCAATTATGCTTTTAATAAATTTACTGGGAAATTCAGGAAGAACATCAGAGAGCGTTGGGTTTGGTGAATTTGAGGGAGGAAGGGTTGGAAGGTTTGTGCTGATAGGCTTAGATGATAAGGGTGGGAGGAAAGTAAGCATGGACCAGTTGGGCTGAATGGTCTGTTTCTACACCTTAAGTTCTATTTAATTCAATGTAATGGTGTTACATTACATATTATTATGCTTCATTTTGTTTGAGTGCTTGACACAGGCAGTACCTGTATTAAGGTCACTTGGACAAGGGTTCAATGCCAGCCACCTGAAAGATAAATGCTTGTGCACAAATCTTTCACACAGCTCCTGCTGCATATTCAGGTGCTTTGATTTATGCGATGGTTGTAAATCATTAACAATTGCTGGGCTACACTCACCGAGGAGTTTTATGATCAGTTAGCAATTTCTGATCTCTCCAGACTCGCTATGTTTGTGAGAGTACATGAATTAGTCTACTTAGGACAATTGTAACCAACTGTAAATGAATGGAAATGGCCACCCATCCAAATAACTGGAACCAATTAGCTGGAACAAGGCTTTATACGTGTTATTGGTGGTGAGTGGGGAGCGGAGAATGGTGCAGAAAAAGGTTATAACAGAAGCGTGTAGGACCACTTCCTCCAGTCTAGGGATTGTTAAAAAAAAAAATATATATATATACAATTAATTTGTAATCATTCTATTTTGCATTGAAAGTAATGACCTGAGAGAATGTGACAGATTACATCAGCTTTGACAAATTGACACGATTCTTGCAAATTGTAATCCCGCTCCCAAGACCGGAGTGGAGAAATCCAAGCTGACATTTCTTGGATTCTAAAAACAGGATATCTGACATTTGGCCACATTGCTGTTAATGAGAGCTCACTGTGAGGAGATGGCTTGCTAATATCCAGTGGTGAACACAGTTCAGAAATCTTTTTAGTGGCACTAAAGCACTCTTTGGCATCCTGGGGTTTTGAAAGGCTCTATTTAAATGTCATGGAATTACCCGTCTGAAGTAAATGAAGTTACATGAAGCAAGCCAACAATTCTAACCCAGATATTGAATGGCCTCTTTCTGTGGTGTGAGTTTTGCTGTGTCCCCATGAATCTACTAACATGGCCTTGTGCATCTCTAGGTGCCTTGAGAAGGTGTTGGTGAGCTATCTTCTTGAACCGCAACAGTCCGTGTGATGTAGGTTGACCCACAATGCCATTAGGGAGGGAATTCTGGGACTCTGACTCAACAACAGTGGAGAAACAGCGATATATTTCCAAATCAGGGTGGTGAGTGGCTTGGATGGGAACTTGTGGGTGGTGGTGTTCCCATGTATCTGCTGCCCTTGTCCTTCAAGATGGAAGTAATTATGGGTTTGGAAGATGCTGCCTAAAGATCTTCAGTGAATTTCTGCAGTGCACAGTTGCAACACTGGCACCAATGTGGAAAATAGCCCAAGTATGTCCAACAAAAGCAGGAAACATCCGACCCAGCCAACTACCGCCCCATCAGTCTATTCTCAATCATCAGTAAAGAGATGGAAGGTGTCATCAACAGTGCTATCAAGCAGCACCTGCTCAGCAATAACCTGCTCAGTGATGCCCAGTTTGCGTTTTGCCAGGGCCAGTCAGCTCCTGATCTCATTACAGTTGGTTCAAACATGGACAAAAGAGCTGAATTCCAGTGGAGAGGGGAGACTGACAGCCCTTGACATTAAGGCTGCATTCGACAAGGAGCCCTACCAAAACTGGAATCAATGAGCATCAAGGGGAAATCACTCTGCTGGTTGAATCATATCTGACACATAAGAAGATGGTTGTGAATGTTGGAGGTCACTCATCTCAGCTCCAGGACGTCTCTTCAGGAGTTCCTCAGGGTAGAGTCCTAGGCCCAACCATCTTCAGCTGCTTCATCAATGACCTTCCCACCATCATAAAGTCAGAAGTAGAGATGTTCGCCATTGATTGCACAATGTTAATGAACATTTGTGACTCCTCATTTATTGTAGCAGTCCATCTTTAATGGCTACAAGATGTGGACAATATCCAGGCTTGAGCTAACAAGTGACGAGCAACATTCACGCCACACAAATGCCAGGCAATGACCGTGTTCAATATGAGACAATCTAACCATTGCTCTTTGACATTCAATGGTGTTACTACCCCAAATCCCCTAATATCAATATCTCCTAATTCAAACTCAACTGGACGTGTCACATAAGCACAGTGGCTACAAGGGTAGGCCAGAGGCTAGGAATGCTGCAACAAATAACTCATCCCCTGACTCCCTGAAGCTTGTCCACCATCTACAGGACACAAGTCAACAGAGTTATGGAGTATTCCCCATTTGCCTGGATGGGTGCAGCTCCAACAACACTCAAGCAGCTTGACACCATCCAGGGCAAAGCAGTCCATATGATTTAACCCACATCCACAAGCATCCATTCCCTCCACCACTAATGCTCATTAGCAACAAAGCGTACCATTCACAAGATTCACTGCAGAAATTTACCAAGGCTCCTTAGACAGCACCATCCAAACCTGTGACAGTTCCATGTAGAAGGACAAGGGCAATAGAAGCATAGGAACACCATCACCTATAAGTATCTCTCTAGAGCACTCACCATCCTGACTTGGAAACACTTGGAAATTCCTTCAGTGTTGCTGGCTCAAAATGCAGGAACGGCATTGTGGGTGTCCTACACAAAATAAGCAGTGGTTCAGGAAGACAACTCAACACCACCTTCTCAAAGGCACAGAAGGACAGGCAATTAATGTTGGTCCATCCCGCGATGCCCACATGCTTGAATGAATTAAAAAGAATTTGCATGGGTACATGTACAAACATGAGTGTACCTATGAATGTCAGGTGAGAAGTGGTTGGACCTAGCTCTTTTGCTTCTTCTCTGTCTCTGTTTAAACAGTGAGGAACAGCTAGATAGACCAGTATCAAAGAGTGACTATAACAGTCCCCCAGCAAGAATCAGGGTGGAAGGTGTGTGCAGTGACTTGCAGGGACAAGGGAAGACACAGTGACGATGAGGAAGAGGATGAGAATTTAACAATTTGAGAAAGCCGAGCTCTGGACTGATATGGACTGTTACACTGTGGAGCTCCCAATAAAGCAGATTAGATCTTGTCCCATCTCCTGAACTGCCCTCTTTCCCAGTATGATATAGCGCTAATTTGCTCATGGGAAATCAGAGAGGAGAAGGCAAGTGCTTTTACAATTTTACCTCCAGCTTTTATGATTTAAAAGTAATTTAAGTAGCCTCGCTGGTAAATCCGTCATTGAGTGTGACAGAAATGCACAAATTAAATTTAATCAAAAGAACCACTTACCCACATGTCAGTTTCTGTTATTCAAATAGCCGAGACCTGCTGGTTGAGAACTTCAATTTCATTTCATTCCAATGCATTGAAGTATTTTTCATGTTGGGAATGAATTGCTGTCAAAACATTATTAAGTGGGCTATCAATCTGTGACTAGCTCAGGGACAAGCTACAATACTCCTTAAAGGTGACAAGCAAAGTAGGGTTTATTGGAGATTATAGTAAATGAAGATTTGGCTTAAGTAAATGAAGAATTAACAGTTATTTTGTTTTCACATGACACAGATAAGAAAGGACTCGCATTTATATAACCACCTAAGGATGTCCTAAACCACTTTATAGCCAATGACATACCTTAAAGATATAGAAAATGCTGGATACGTGGCAGCAAGTTTGCACCCAGAAAAAAAAACAATGGGCTCAATTATTGGACCAATTGTTGTCGTGATGTTAGTTATGGGATAAAAAAAATTGACTGCTTCACTTGTGGGAATGTCCCGCACTTTTTTGAATAGGACATTTGACATTGAAATGAGAGGGCAGGCTGTACCTCACCTTAATGCTTTATTTCAGAAGCACTACCAACTCCAAAATGTAGCAAGTTAGGGATGGCAGGATGTCATTCAGCACTTTGAGGTTATTCTGTCACTCAAGAAGATAATGGTGGATCCAAATCTTAACTCCTACCCTTAATATCCTTCCCCAACAAAGAAACAATCAATCTCAGTTAGAGATTTTACACCAAACACCTCCCATACACCCACACCAGCCACTCAGCTTTTTTGGGGTTAGGGAGTTCTTTATGTGAACCGAGTACTCCTAATATGACCTCGGTAATAGCATAGCTCTTATTTTTTGAGGTTATCCCTCTTGTTCTGGTCTCCGTAACCAAAGGAACTAGGTTTATAGAGAGACGCTACCAACTACTTTGATCATCTTAAACACATGAATTGATTACCCATTAATCTTCTACTCTAAAGGCAATACAAGCCTAGGCTTTACAACTGGTCCTCATAATTTAACCTTATTAGCACTTCAACTCCCCTTTGAAACAATTAATCCTTCCCGTGATGTGGCACCCAGAACTGAATGCAATTATACCGGATGTAATCTGAGCAGGCATTTATATAATTGAAGCATAATTAAAATATATTGCTGAGAGGAGATTTGTTGTTGGAGCTTTTCACCATGCACCCATCAGGACAGGAGTGCAAGAATACCAAATCACAAGCAACATCCTCTTCTTGTGTAGTGTAAATTTGGTTTCCTTTGAGACTTGGTACTCTTGGACACAATTGCAGGAGTGCAAAAACTCAAAGGGAACAACAACTTCTACTGTATGAGAAGAGGGTGCTGATTGAGATTTGGCATTCTTGCAGTTGTGTCCTGATGAGTACAAAATAAAAAGCTTGCCTCCTGCTTGTCTACTTTGGATTCCCACATCTGCAGTTTTTTTGTCTCTAACAGATTTTTCTCAAGTTCTGTACTAACCAAAATATAGTAAGAGACTGAAATTTTTTATAATGGACGGATTTAGATCAACATTAACATGGCTCAGTTCCTAGTTGTCTGTTATCTTCAAGTTTGAAAACTTATGGGTTTGATTGGAACACCTAAATGAGGATGACATATAGGCTGGCATAAATTAGAACTCACTCATTTAAACCAGAGATGAGAACTTATTTTCTCACAAAGAATCATGAGTCTTTGCAATTCTCTTCCTCAAAAAAGGTGGTGAAGGCAGAGTCTGTTCACTAGGTGAGAGGGGAAAGATTTAAAAGAGATCTGAGGGGCAACGTTTTCACACGGAGTATGGAATGAGCTGCCAGAGGAGATGGTAGAGGTAGGTACAATTGCATGACTCAAAAGACATTCGGACAGGTACGTGAATAGGAAAGGTTTAAAGGGATATGGGTTAAATGCAGGCAAATGGGACTAGTTCAATTTAGGAAATGTGGTCGGTATGGATGAGTTGGGCTGAAGGGCCTGCTTCCGTGTTGTACGACTCTATGACAATTTTTCAGGCAGTGGTGGATATATTCTTGGTAAGTAAGGGGTGAGAAGTTATCAGGGGTTAGCAGGAACCAGGATTAATGGGATCAGGCATGATTTTACTGAATGGTACAGCAGGCCTGAGGGGCTGAGTAGCCTATTCCTGCTCAGAATCTCTGTGTTTGTATGGCATTCTCACTTGCAGCATAGCTAATGACACGTGATGGCCTAGTGGTACTCTTACTAGATTATTGGCACAGGTAACGTCATTGGGCCCTGGGTTCAAATCCCACCATGGTAGTTGATGTCATTTGAACTTAGTTTCATGATCAGACTCTTTTTAAAAAAATGATCTGGTTTGCTTATGCCCGTTAAGGAAGGAAGCTGTTGTCCTAAATGAAACTCCAGACTCACAGCACTGTGGCTGACCTTTAACTGTCTTTGGGGTAATTTGGGACAGCCAAGAAGTATTGGCTGAGGTGGTGACAGCCACATCCTGTGAGTGAATAAACAAAAATGGACTGAATTTCAGATGGGGTGTTAAACTAAAGCTTCATCTACCCTTTTGGGTGATTGCAAAAGACCATACTTTAGGGAGAGTAGAGCTGTTCTCTGTGGAGTCCCGGTCAATAATTAACCTCAATCAATCCTGTTAAAGCAGATTATCTCATTATTTTCACTGGAGCGGATTGTGGGAGCGGATTGTACGCAAATTAGCAGCTGTATTTCAGAAAACACTGCACTACACTTTAAAATGCATGATTTTAATACATTAATGGGATGTGGCCCTTGCTGACTAGGCCAGCATTTATTGCCCATTCCTAATTTCCCAGAGAGCAATTGACAGCCACATTGCTGTGGGTCTGGAGTGACCCATAGACCAGAACAAGCAAGGTTAGCAGTTATAGAACCATACACCTTCAGTCCAACCAATCCATGCCAACCATGTTCCCAAACTAAACTAGTCCCACCTGCCTCCACCTGGGAGGTCCCTTTAAACTTTTATTATTCATATACTTATCTAAATATCTTTTAAAAAGTGTAACTGCACCAATCCACCACTTCCTCTTGAAGTTCATTCCACACATGAACTACTCTCTGTGTAAAAATGTTGCCCATCGTGTCTGTTTTAAATCCTTCTCCTCTCACCTTAAAAATATGCCCTCTAGTCTTGAAATCCCCCACCCTAGGAAAAAGACACCTGCCATTCACCTTATCTATACCCCTTATGCTTTTAGAAACCTCTAGAAGGTCACCCCTCAACCTCCTATACTCCAGTGAAAAATGCCCTAGTCTATCCAGCCCCTTCTTATAACTCAATCCCTCCATTCCTGGCAACATCCTGGTAAATCTCTCCTGAACCCTCTCCAGCTTAATAATCTCCTTCCTGTAACAGGGTGACCAGAACTGGACACAGTGCTCCAGAAGAGGCCTCACCAATGTCCTGTACAAAGTTTAGGGCTGTTCTCTGACAATTGTTATACTCTTAATTTCAAGCCTCTTTTAAAAAAAGTGAAATACAAATTTCACTTTTTGTCATGTTAAGGGCTTTGAATCCTGGTCACCAGAAGATTACTTGAGACACTGGATCCACAGTTTGGTGATAATACCACTCAGGCAATACCATAGCAAGGAGCTGTAAAGCGCCTTGGCACAGTCTGAAGTCATGAAAGGCACTATATAAATGAAAGTCATTCTTCTTTCATATGGTGAACCCTTTGGAGTCTTTAATTGTGAATCTTATCACTAAAGTGCCTGAAATGGTGGCTGCATCACATGAAGATTCAGAGACACCAAAGGCTGAACTAGCCAGTGGCTTGGGCAACACAGTAGCTCAATGGTTAGCACTGCTATCTCACAGCACCAGGGATATACATTCAATTCTAGCCTTGGGCCACTGTCTGCGTGGATTTCCTCCGGGTGCTCTGGTTTCCTCCCACAATCCAAAAATGTGCAGGTTAAGTGAATTGGCCATGCTAAATTGCTCATAGTGTTAGATGCATTTGTTTGGGGAATGGGTCTAGGGGGGATTACTCTTTGGAGGGTCAGTATAGACTTGTTGGGCCAAATGGCCTGTTTCCACACTGCAGGGATTCTATTCTAGACAAAGCTTCAAACTCACTGCATCTCTGGCTGAAAGAAAAATGAAAAGAACTGCGAATGCTAGAAATATATTAACTCTGGTTTCTCTCCACAGATGCTACCAGACCCGCTGAGCTTCTCCAGCAATTTCTCTTTTTGTTTCTGGCTAAAAGGTTGGAGGGCCAGTTTCCACGGGGAACAGCTCCCCCACCCACCCCCCCACAGTTGACCATTGCTAGACTGCATCAGGGGTTCCACTCAGCCCTCCTGAATCAGGAAGTCTAACCTCCGTGCGCTCTCAGACAATCACAGGCTGGTTGCTGTTTGGGGAAGGGTGAGTGCGGTACTGCATCAACTGGGGTCTGTATCTGGGCACCTCACTGGCTGCCAAGCTGGCAAGTAGAAGAGGGGGCTGGGTGCTTGAGAACCCATGGTAGGGGGAGGGGGTAGGGTGCCATGATAAGGTGTGGTTTCCAAGGGGCCCAATTAATCTCACCATCTTAATGCCCCCATCAACATCCACCTCCCCTGAGGGAAACCTGCCAGACTAACACTTCACCAGAGCCTCTTCCAGTGCCACTTCAGTCCTTTCAGCAACATGGTGAGGTCCTTAAGTGGGCACTCATTGACCACCAAGGGGCTCAACTGGTCCTCTGGCGAGTGCCAGCCCTGCTGCTGGTATAATTATAGTGAGGGCATGGACAGATAGGTAGGTAGGGCACTCACTGGATTTAAGGATCTTCCCACTTCAAGCCCATTGGCAGGAAGTGCTGGCATAGTGGTTATGACACTGGTGCTAGGACTCAAAAGCTCCAGATTATTGTTCTGCGATCATGCACTCAAACCTCACCATGGCAGCTGGT
>NC_057716.1:103351413-103405254 GCF_004010195.1 Chiloscyllium plagiosum
TATGTCGTTGGTGCCAACGTGCACCACGACTTCCGGCTGCACACCCTCCCCCTTAAGGATTCCGAAGACATGGTCCGAGACATCTCGGACCCTGGCACCCGGGAGGCAACAAACCATCCGAGAGTCTCGACCATGTCCACAGAACCGCCTGTCTGTCCCTCTAACTATAGAGTCTCCTATAACTAGCGCTCTCCTCCTCTCCCGCTTTCCCTTCTGAGCCTCAGAGCCAGACCTCGCGCCACAGACCCGGTCACTGCAGCTTACCCCTGCTAGGCCGTCCCCCCCAACAGTATCCAAAGCGGTATACTTATTGTTGAGGGGAACGACCACAGGGGATCCTTGCACTGCCTGCTTCCTCCCCTTCCCACCTCTAACTGTTACCCAGCTACCTCTGTTCTCTGGCGTAACTATGTGCCTGTAGCTTCTATCTATCACCCTCTCAGCCTCTCGAATAATCCTCAGTTCATCCAACTCCAGTTTCAGTTCCCTAACTCGTTCTGTGAGGAGCAGGATCTGACTGCATTTCCTGCAGATGAAGTCGGCAGGAGTATCGGTGGTCACCCCTACATCAAGCATCCTGCAGGAGGAACATTCCACTGCCTGCGCTGCCATTACTCTACACTTCGTCTCCAAAACTAAGAACACTGGGTAGCTTACCTGTGGACTTTAAAGTTAGGTTAGAGGAGGAGGATGGGAGGGAGGCCCTACTATGTAGGGCCTGGGGTTTAGTACACACCCACTCAAATATCAATCACTTACCTTCCCGACTAGCTCTGCGCTCCAACTTCACTTCCACCCAGCTCGCGCCGCTCTCTGCTGTGAAAAGGATATCTAACTGATTGTTCCTCAAAAGTTGGACGATAAAAGGCAAAAGTTTTATTTGTGTTGCATAAATTCAGCCTGTGTGAGTGTGAATGTGAATGTGAATGCAAGACTCATAACAGAGTGTGGAAGTTAATCATTTCCTGGATACTGACTGCACCTTACGGTTATCAGGACAGGACACTCCAAACTTTCAAAAGTGTGATCAAGCAAATAGGGACAAGAGGGCAATGGGATTAATTTTGAATGAAAACTGGAAGATTCTAATTGTCAAGTATAACTCACTCCGCAGTATCTGTCAATATATGTATGTAGAGTTATGGCGTTGTACAACACGGAAACAGACCCTTCAGTCCAACTTGTCCACACCAACCATGTTCCCAAACCAAACTAGTCCCAACTGCCTTCATTTGGCCCATATACCTCTAAACCTTTCCTATTCATGTACTTATCCAAATGTACTTCTTAACTGCACCTGCATTCATCACTTCCTCTCGCAATTCATTTCACACACGAACCACACTGTGTTAAAAAAGTTGACCCTCATAAGATTTTCTCCTCTCACCTTAAAAATGTGCCTCCTAGTTTTGAACTTCCCTATGCTGGTGAAAAGACCCTTGCTGTTCACCTTACTTATGCCTCTAATGTATGATTTTATAAGCATGTGTAAGGTAACCCCTCAACCTCCGAAGCTCTGGCAAGAAAAGGTTCACCCTATCCAGCCTGTTTTTATAATTCAACCATCCATTCGTGGAAACATCTCGCTAAATCTTTCCTGAACCCTTTCCAATAATAATTTTAATAATAGTATCCAATTTTAATGATATCCTTCCAATAACAGGGTGACCAGGATTGCCAGGACATCGAGATAACTCCCCTGTTCTTCTTTCAGTAAGGATCAGCAGGCTGATCAAGTCTTGGTTTAACATCTCACCCGAAAAGCAGCACCTGCCTACTTTGGTAGGAAGAGTCAAAAGGCAGACTATTATTTAAGTCGAGAAAGACTCCAAAAAAGTGGAGTTTGTGGAATTCATTACCTCAGGTCTGGCTAATACAGGAACATCGAATAAATTTAAGGAGGAGATGGACAGAGTTTTGATTAGTAATGGGTTGAAGGGTTATGGAGAGCAGGCAGGAAAGTGGAGTTATGACTGAGATGAGATCAGCCATGATAGTATCAAATGGCAGAGCAGACTTGAGGGGCTGAATAGCCTACTCCTGCTCCTAGTTCTTCTTTTCCCCCTATCACTGCACACCATTACTATGAGATTTCTGCCAGGAATATGTAGAAAATACACAAGTTTGGCACTAGGTAATAGAACTAGTGCAGCCACTATGGGCTGAATGGTCACCTACAGCACTGCATTATTCTCTTAGATTTATACTCTTTATTAATGGCACATTTTTTAAAAGACCATCAGGCACCCCAAAGGCTTTAACAGCCAATGAAGGACTTTTGAAATGTCAGAAACATAACAGCCAATTTGCACACAGGAAGCTCTCACAATGGAATATTTCTTGTTGGTTCACTATAGTCTTACCAGACCATAGGGACTGCTCTCTTAGTAGGGAGAAGCAACTGGTTGTGATTTAACCTGAGGGTCACCAGACCTCAGGCAAGGGATGAGGTTGAGAAGGAAAGCCCTTTATGGTAACCTCAAACCAGTGATGAGAATTGAACCCACATTGTTGGTATCACACAGTCTTGTAAACCAGCAATCCAGCCAACTTAGCTAAACCAACAGAACACAGAATTAGGAGCAGACATACGCTATACAGCTTCTCAAGCATGCTCTGCTGTTTTGATAGATTCATGTTTGATTTAACTCGGGCCTGAAATCTGTCTTCCTTTCTTGTTGATTCAAGAAATACCATGCAACAGGCCCACAATATTTGACATTGTAATGTTTGAGTCTTTAACTTTATTTCTTTCTGTTCTACTTTTATACTAAGAAGACTGTGGTGCAGAACTTTTTAAACTTATTCCTTTAGTTTCCTACTTCTGTAATTAAGATTTTGTACCTAGGTACTTAGGTGGCGCCATGTGCAGTGACATTATAAACTTTCCACTGTACTGTTGTACCCTGTACTTGGGTACACATGACATTAAAACTTCAATCTAAATCTATTTGAATAAACACTGCCAATAATTGGGAGTCGTCTTTGGAAATGAGTTTGGAACATGGCTCCTATCCCATTCTCAGGTGCCACAGTTCTACAGATTTGTATGTCACAGGAAAAGGAGGACTAATTTTATATTAATTTTCACAATCTGCTTAGATTCTTTGCGCTAGTGATTGATGGGAGCTGACAGAAACAAGCTAGTTAATCAGTGCAAGGAGACTGATTGAGCTGGAGGATTAGATTAAACTGTGGCTGAAAGTTCTCCAGGCACAGGGCGATTGGAAGGAGATGGAGAGTAAGGGATGAGTCGATGATATATGTTGGCCCGCAGATGAATTCCAACTTCAGTGGGTTATTAATCAGCTGCATGATGAGTTCAGGTGTCTCTGAGCTGATTAGCTTCATCCTCTTCTCTGGTGAGAAATCACTCTTCACAACCATTGACAGTCAGACAGCAACAGCCAGCAGGTGATTCGGGGCGGGGATCAGGATATCGCCATAGTGTACAGCCCCGGAGGAACTTGGCAGACAGAGTTTTCTAATGATTTGTTCATGGGATTTGGGCATTGCTGGTTGGGCCTGCCTTTATTGCCCATCCCTAGTTGCCCTGAGATCGTAGGAGTGAGCTATCTTCTTGAACTACAGCAGTCCATGTACTGTAGGTAGACCCACAATGTTGGGGAGGGAATTCCCGGATTTTGACACTGAAGGAACAGCAATCTATTTCCAAGTCAGTACAGTGAGTGATTTGTGGGGTAACTTGCAGGGGGTGGTGTTCCCATGAATCTGCTGCTCTTGTTCTTCTAGCTGGCACAGTGTATGTTATGAAGGTGCTTTCTAAGTAGTCTTAGTGAATTGAGCCATGCATCTTGCAGTTGATACTTCCTGTCGTGGAAGAGATGAACTTTGAAAATGCTGTATGAAGTGAACATTTAGTGGCTGCTTTGTCCTGGATGGTATCACGCTTCTTGAGTCTTGTTGGATCTGCCCCCATCCAGGCAAGTTGGGGGTATTCCATCACACTCCTGACTTGTGCCTTGTAGATGGTTAACAGGCTTTGGGGAGACAGGAGGTGAGTTACTTGCTGCAGGATTCTTAACCTCCGACTTGCTCTTGTGGTGATAATATTTACATGGCTAGTCCAGTTCAGATTCTGGTCCATGTTAACTCCCAGGATGTTGATAGCGGGAGAGTCAGTGATGGTAATGCCATTGAAAATGAAGCAGTGACGATTAGATTCCCTCTTGTTGGAGATGGTTGCTGCCTGGCATTTGTGTGGCACAAATAATACTTACTGAATCCCGGTAAGAGTGCTCTGAAGGGATAAGCCATGTAAGGACAGCTGATTTCTCTCCTTGAAAGGCCACTCACAGAGCAGCTTTTGTGGCAACTAGCGATGGTTTTATGGTTGCCCTTTGGGGCAGCACGATTGCTCAGTGATTAGCACTACTACCCCATAGCACCAGGGCACTGGGTTCAATTCCAGCCTTGGGCAACTGTCTGTGTGGATTTTGCACATTCTCTCTGGGTCCGTGTGGGTTTCCTCCCATGTTCTGAAGATGTGCAGGTTAGCTGAATTGGCCATGCTAAACTGCCCATAGTGTTCAGGGATGTGTGGGTAATGTGCATTTGTCAGGGGTAAATGTAGAGTAATGGGGAATGGGCTTGGGTGGGATATTCTTCAGAGGGTCAGTGCAGACTTGTTGGGTCGAAGTGCCTGTTCCCACACTGTAGGGATTCTATGATCGAGATCTTTTCATTCCAAGCACACTGATTCAATTTTCACTAGTTTTCAAGAGTGCTGGGATCTGAACCCCTGACCCTAAGTCAACACTTGGGTTTCTGGATTGCTTGGCTCGAGGCATTATCAGAGTTGAGAGTGTGTTGCAAGAAAATCGACGTTTCGGGCCGGAGCCCTTCATCAGGAAACCTCATGAAGGGCTCCGGCCCGCAACGTCGATTCTCCTGCTCCTCAGATGCTGCCTGACCTGCTGTGCTTTTCCAGCAACACATTCTCAACTCTGATCTCCAGCATCTGCAGACCTCACTCCTAGAGGCATTACCACTACACCACAGCTTTGTGGTTTAAGAAACAAAATGGTCAAAACATTACACAAACTATGGCACGCACTCCACTCACCAAGGAGATGGGTTGCATTTTTACAACATAATAGCAGCTTTGTGTTCCTGTCAGTGGATGAACAGGTTATGGAGGATGAAACAGCCTTCACCAGTCCCTGTGAAATTGGATTTTTTGGTGACTGTTTTATGCACCATGAAGGATTCTATTTCTGTTGAAATCAAACTTTGATTTCACACGTCGGTGAAATGAAACAGGCATAATTGAATTGGCTGCCCAGCAATGTCTCTCCTGATTATAATAAGACATGCATTTCTGTAGTGATCACAGCATAAGGGTCCCTTTCAAGCAGTGACATGATTTTGAAGCTTTGTCATTGTTGTCATGTGATGCATAACATGATCCAACAAATGGCGAGAAGATAAATGGCTTTTGTTATTTTGCTGTGGGAGATGAATATTTGCCACACACCATATAAAACTCCCCTGACCCTCCACAGATAATACAATGAGGTGGGAACTAGCCCAGGGCCTAGGACAGTGGGGGTAGGGAGATTACATCAGAGTCCAATAACTGGGAAGGCTCCAGCAGACTGACTGCACATGAATCGAGGTGAGGGGTGCACCCACTGCGCTCAGGTCTGAGTCTGAAGTCCTGGGCCAGGTGCAGGACCCACTCCGTGGTTTCCATCCTGTTCATGCTGCCGGCATCTCTGACAGGGTAACACTCCCTCAACAGGAACGTGCTGAGCAGAAGCTTGACCCAGAGCCATCTGACTGGGAGGTCAATATGTTAGCATTGAGCCATAGTTGGCGCCCACGTGTGAGTGCAATGGTCCTGAAAATATGGAAGTAGGATGATACAGATCATAGAGCCGGCTGTTCAGATCAGAGCCCATAGCGATCCAGACTGATTTGAGATTTATTCCTTGACAATATTGCGAGCTTTGTTGAGTTGACCACCTCCAGCTCTCAAAACTGCAAATCTTAAAAGGTGTGACCGTGTTGGGAAATGCATTCAGGTGTGAACAACCAGGTCAACCAGTCAAGGTTCCTTGCTGTTAGAGGTCAGAGATCAATGAGAGCCTGGGATTATGTGGGAGAGATAAGGCACATTATATAGATGTCCTGCGCACACCTGGGACAGCACTGTTTATCACTTATCACTGTCAATGTGTGTACGTAGGGGTCTTTCACACTTTACAATAGACCAGTTGTCAATTAATACTTGATATGGTGTAGCCTAGCAGCAATGTTTTAGTAGAAGCAAACTTGCCTAGTACCTCAACCCACCCCTAATCCCCCAACCTCACAGACTGATATCCAACAGGAAGACAACAATCTGGAGGCCTGATACCTCATCATTTGCAGGAATTGCTATGTGGTTCTAGCTTGAAAGAAACACCAAGCATCCAGAGGGACTCCAGTCCATATTTTGTGTTGCATGTACTCACTCGGACTCCAAATCTCAAAGTTGTTAACGTCAACTAGGAGTGTCCACAGGAACTCAATATACCAACAGAAAGCGAGAGCTGTGTTCAAGCTCAATGCCCAGAAGGTCCAATCAATAGCCCAAAGTCTCCTCAACCCACAACACCAAACTCTTTACCCCTAGCAACAGCCTGTGCATCACTAGTCACCTTCAACAATGCACACATTTCCTCAGTATTATCCAACAACAATACTTTGCCTTAATGATGAACCCTCTTCGATAGAATTCTCCCCATCTCATAACAATCTCGGGATTAACAGTCCAGTGACAATGCTACCAGGCCATTGCCTCCCCTTGTAAGCCAACAATCTGCTCATTCTGAAAATTAGTTTTGGATTTGTCTTTCTGTTCCTTGGATTCAGTCCTTGAAACACCAACAGTGGTAACTGAAGGGGTAGATACCTGAATACTCTTGCAGTTTTGTGTTCCAGTGGGAAACTGGGAAGATTTAAACAGCTGATTCCCAAGGTATGAACTACACGCACAAGAAAAAAATTGACCTGCAGTCGGACGTTGAAAAATGGCACGGGACCTGCCAAGGACACAGGACGTAGCTTAACTCAACAGTACCCATTGTCCCAGCATGACTCAAAAACAATAATTCACTTTCCCTGAGACAGAACACAATCAGATGTCTGAAAACAAAGCTTACTTTCTGGAAAAATAGCCTTTTAAATATACGACGTATAGGTTTGTCAGAATCAATAAAAAGTCAATTGACTGCCGTGATAGCAGGGTGATATATAACCTTTGCTGCTGGAATGTACATGAGAAAGTCCCATGTATTAGGTTTGTTAGGAACAGAGGATTGGCAAGAGCAGCCCATTCAGCCTCTTAACCCTGATGCACCCCTTCAATTAGATCTGTACATCAACACTATTTTACTTGATTCTATATCCCACATTGTTCTGAGAATATTTCAAGTAATAACCCATATAATTCTCGCCTAACACAAACCTTAGCAAGCTCAGTTTCCCATTTTCCAATTTCTCCAGCTGTCCATAAACTTTTGCAATTCGGTTTCATGCCCACAACGATGAGTTTGAGTTCAAGACAGACAGGTCAAAGACAAGGTAAGGTCTTCCTTTCATAAATGCAGATTATTACATATTCAAATTAAGTACTACTAAAGATGATTTTTAGAGTTAGACCAGGCTTTACTTTTACATCAGATTATTGCAAGACCATTACAGAAATAGAAACATAGTAAAAGGAAGGCTATTCGGCCCTTTGCATGTACTCTGATCATCCAACTCAGTACCTTATACTCCATTAGCCACAGTGGCTCAGTGGTTAGCACTTCTGCCTCACAGTGCCAGGAACTTGGGCTCAATTCCAACCTTGGATGACTGTTTGTGTGGAGTTTGCACATTCTCCCTGTGTCCGCGTGGGTTTCCTCTGGTCAAAGATGGGGGAGGGTGGTTGGAATAGGATGTTATTGGGAGGGTTGGTTAACTCAATGGCTTAGAAGCCTGTTTCCACATTGTAGGGATTCAACAATTATATTTCGTTAGCTGATCTTCTCAATTGTGCCTCTCTGCACATGTTACTAACTTAGACTTCAGGCTCATGCCTAGCTCCCCATGTGTTTCTCTCTTCTTTCTTTAACGCCACCCATACTGTATTATTTATGCCCGGTGAGCTGCAGTTCCCTGACTTCATGGCTTCAGGGTCCTACAGCCATTACATGACACATAGCCTGTTGAAGGACAGAGTTCTGGATAATCATTACATTTTTGTGTGAAAATGTGCTTTTTGCTATTGTCACAGGTTGGGATCCCCTCATCCACCAGAGGAAATAGTTTCACTGCACTGACCCTAACAACTCCTCTTATCATTTTGACCAACCTGCTTCAATCATCCATTGATCCTCTGGGAATGCAAGTTGAGTCTGTTTGACCATTTAAGCTGTGGCTCAATCTGAAGCCATGCTGAGATTTTCAAACCCTCAGAAAACCCTTAATCAATTGCTTTGGTATATTCAGTGTATTTGCTGTGGTAAGGTAGGGATCAACAAACTTAAAACTCACTGTCTTCAATAGATAGCAATGGTAACCCTGTGGAATTACTGTCTGGGTCCCCAATGAGACCAACATCTTGCATTTACATAGCATTTTAATGTAGTATAACATCCCAAAGGACCTCAGAAGAGCCTCAACCTTAAAAGTTGACATTGAGCCATATAACCAGATATTAAGATGTGTAAAAACTTCTTCAGCAAGAGAGCTTTTAAAGGACATCAAAAAGGAAGAGTAGGAAGCATGGAATACAAACTGAAAATGTTGGAGAAGCTCAGCAGGTCTGGCAGCTGATGTGGAGAGAGAAAACAGAGTTAATGGTTTGAGTCTAATATTTAGAACTGTAAGGAGCTGGAAAATGGTGTTTTGAAATCTTTTGATAGAGAAGTGGAGGTGACTTGATCAAGGTGTATAAGATGATGAGAAGCATAGATAGAGTGGATAGCTAGAGTCTTTTTCCCATGGCGGAAATGTCTATCACGTGGGGGCATAACCTTAAAGTAATTGGAGGAAGGTTTAGGGGAGATGTCAGAGGTAGGTTCTTTACTCAGAGAGTGGTGGGTGCGTGGAATGCACTTCCAGCAGTGGTAGTAGAGTCAGAGACATTAGGGACATTTAAGAGACTCTTGAATAGGCACATGGAAGGGCTATTTGGGTTAGTCTGATCTTAGAGTGAGATAAAATGTCGGCACAACATCGAGGGCCGAAGGGCCTCTATTGTGCTGTACTGTTCTGTGTTCTAGACCATTGATGACAGGATTGGAATAGTCAATGCTATTTTTTTTTCAATCAACTCCATTGTATTTGTTCCAAATTATCCCCAGGTTATCACTTCCTGAAGTAGGACTGGAACCCCAAACTTCTCCAGAGTTAGGGGCACTATCACTGTTGCACAAGGAAACTTAATTAACAATTCTCCTGAAGGGTTTGCCCCTTCACTCATTAGATATTGAGCCTTGCCCCATCCCCCCCTCTGCCTTGGCATCTGTTGCTATGTGCATTACATTGTAAACCTTCCCACACATTCTCTTTTACAAGCTTAGCTTGCGTCACATGCATTAAGTTCCCCCACTCAGAACATGTTATCACTTAATCCAGGACTAATAAAGTCTGCAGTGTTCTTTTAACTGAATCAGGTAGAAAACATAAAAAATGATTGCCCATTAAAGACATAATAGAGGCTGTGCTGATCTTATTAATTAGACTTTTTTCAATAATTAGTCACTTTTAAGCACTTTAATTTGTCACTTATCATTTTCAATGTCACTTGTTTATTTATTCTACCACCTGCCAGCTGGATATTCCCAGACTGAAACACAGATAAGGGCTGTGTTTATTAGTCAGTGGAATTTGACTAAAGGATGTGAGATATTTTAACCTCTTAGGGTTCCCAGGGTTGAGCTACCAGGTCAAATTCATGATTAGATGCATCTAAGATGCTAATTCCACATTTTCAGCAGCGGAAAAAAATAGGTTTGTATTCATAAAGTGCCTTGTACAGCATTTTTCACAGTTGCATAGCAAGATCCCACTAATATCAATGTGATAATGAGCGGATCATCTACTACTTTTTTTTTAATGAAATCATCCATTCAAGATGGAGCAGCAATCAGCAAGGCCGATAGAATACTGAAGGCTTTAGTTTCACCTACTAACCCGAAGGTCTGAGTTGAGCACACACAATGAATAAGTGAGAAAGTCTAAACTATTTAGTTTGTACAAATTTACCTATAAGTCAGACAACATAAGAACTAAGAGCAGGAGTAGGCCGTCTGGCCCTTTGAGTCTGCTCCGTCATTTAATAAGATCATGGCTGATCTTTTCATGGACTCAGCTCCACTTACCTGCCCTCTCACTCTATCCCTTAATTCCTTTACTGTTCAAAAATCTATCTTTGCCTTAAAAACATTCAGTGAGGTAGCCTCAGCTGCTTCACTGGGCAGGGAGTTCCACAGATTCACAACCCTTTGGGAGAAGAGTTTCCTCCTCAACTCAGTCCTAAACCTGCTCCCCCCTATTTTGAGGCTATGCCCCCTAGTTCTGGTTTCACCCTCCAGTGGAAACAACCCCCCTGCTTCTATCTTATCTATTCCCTTCAGAATTTCCTGTGTTTATAAGATCCCTCTCTCAGTCTTCTAAATTTCAGAGAGAACAGTCCCAGTCTACTCAGACTCTCCTCATAAGCCAACCCTCTCAACTCTGGAATCAACTCCTCTGCACCCCCTCCAGTACCTGTACATCCTTTCGCAAGGAAGGAGACCAAAACTCTACATGGTACTTCAGGTATGGTCTCACCAGCACCCTATGCAGCAGCAGCATAACCTCCCTGCTTTTAAACTCCATCCCTCGAGAAATGAAAGACAATATTCCATTTGCTGCCTTATTATCTGCTGCACCTGCAACCAACCTTTTGTGATTCATGCACAAGGACATCAAGGTCTCTCTGCATACCAGCATGCAATTTTTCACCATTTAAATTACTATCCATTTTGCTGTTGTTACTATCAAAATGGATGACCTCAGATTTACCAATATTGTACTCCATTTGCCAGACCCTTGCCCACTCACTTAACCTGTTTCTATTCCTCTGAAGACTTTTAGTGTCCTCTGCAATCTTTGACCCAAAACTCATCTTAGTGTCATATGCGAACTATGACACACTCCAATTTAATACTATCCTTCCTACAACAGGGTGATGAGAACTGAACACAGTACTCTAAAAGTGGCCTCACTAAGGTCCTGTACAACCTCAATATGACATCTCAACTCCCATACTCAATGGTCTGAGCAATGAAAGCAAAAAATAAATGCCGTCTTAACCACCCTGTCTACATGTAATACAACTTTCAAAG
Source organism: Chiloscyllium plagiosum (assembly GCF_004010195.1). Taxonomy (NCBI): domain Eukaryota; kingdom Metazoa; phylum Chordata; class Chondrichthyes; order Orectolobiformes; family Hemiscylliidae; genus Chiloscyllium; species Chiloscyllium plagiosum. The sequence continues at coordinate 103,362,801 of NC_057716.1, forward strand.
AACTGTGTACCTGACCCTCTAGGTCTCTCTGTTCGACAGCACTACCCAGGGCCCTACTATTAACTATATAAGTCCTGCCCTTTACCAAAATGCAATACCTCACATTTATCCAAATTAAACTCCATCTGCCACTCTTCAGCCCATCTGATCAAGATCCCTTTGTAATCTTTCATAACCTTCTTCACTATCGACTATACCACCAATTTCAGTCTCATCTGCAAAACTTACTAACCATGCCTCCTAAATTCTCATCCAAATTGTTTAAATAAATTACATTCAAGAGTGGACTCAGCACCAATCCCTGGAGAACACTGGTGGTCACAGACCTCTAGTCCGAAAACCAACTCTCCACCACCACCCTCTCCTACTGTCAAGCCAATTTTGTATCCGATTGGCAAGCTCTCTTTGAATCCCCCATGTGATCTAACTTTATTAATTAGTTTCTCATGTGGAACCATGCCAAAGGCTTTACTAAAGTCTTTGTAGACAACATCTACCGCACAGCCTTCATCAAGCCTTTTGGTTACGTTGTCAAAAACCTCAATCAAGTTTGTGAGACATGATTTCCCACACACAAAGCCATGCTGATTATCCCTAATCAGTCCTTATTTTACACTGTATCTCAGTACATGTAGCAATAATTAATCAAATCAATTCATTCCTGAGAATATCTTGGTCTCTCTCGTCCTCAGACCTCCGTGGTCTTTCACCATTTAGGTAATATGATTCTTTTTTATTCATTCTGCTAAATGGGCAATTTTACACTGCATTTAATTAGATTGCATTTGCCACATTGTTGCTACTCACAAATTATTAATATATTTTTGTCACCTACTTGTGTCTTCTTTACAACTTACTATTTTTGTGTTATCAGCAAATTTAGCTACTATACCTTTCAATCCCTTCATTCAATTCAATTAAGTTATAGCAGTGAGGCCCCTGCACTGATCCCTGTGGCGCACCACTCATTACATCCTGTCAAACTGTAAAAGACACATTTACATCTCCTCTTTTTTCCTTGTTAGCCAGCCATTCTTCTATCCATGCCAATATGTAATCCTCTATGCCACAAGCTTTCATTTTTTCATTTGATGTGACACCTCATCAAATTCCTTCTCGAAATCTAAGTACAATACATTAACCAACTCCCTTTTATCCACAGCATGCGTTACCTCCTCAAAGACCATTCCATCGATTGGTCAAAATTGATTTCCCTTTCACAAGACCATATTGACTCTGTCTAATTTCTGTGAACTTTTCCAGATGTCCTATTTTAAATAATAGCTATTAATATTTTCCCAATGACAGATGTTAAGCTCACTAGCCCATAATTTCTTGCTTTCTCTCTCTCTCCCTGTTTTAACAAAGGAGTTACATTTGCCATCTTTCAATCTAACGGAACAGTCCCCAAATCAAGACAGAGCAATTACGAAAGCATGCAATATTCTCAGCTTCATTACTAGAGTCATAGATGACAAGGGCAGGGAGGTTATTTTGAGTTTATGAAGGACACCAGACGTCCGCTGGAGTTTTGTGCACAGTTCTGAGCACCGGACTTTACGAGGAATGTGAATGCATTGGAGAGACTATGGAAGAGGTTTACAAGCATGGTTCCAGGAATGGGATACTGCATAGAGTCACAGAGTCATAGAGGTATACAGAACGGAAATAGACCCTTTGGTCCAAGTCGTCCATGCCGACCAGATATCCTAACCTAATCTCGTCTCATTTGCTAGCATTTGGCCCATATCCCTCTAAACCCTTCCTATTCATATACCCATCCAAATGCCTTTTAAATGGTGTAATTGTATCAGCCTCCACCACTTCCTCTGGCAGCTCATTCCATATACGTACTACCCTTTGCGTGAAAAAGTTGCCCCATAGGTTTCTTTTATATCTTTGCCCTCTCACCTTAAACCTATGCCCTCTAGTTCTAGATTCCCACACCTCAGGGTAAATACTTTGTCTATTTAATCTATCCATACCCCTCATGATTTTATAAACCTCTATAAGGTCACCCCCTCAGCCTCCAATGCTCCAGCCTATTCATCCTCTCCCTATAACTCAAATCCTCCAACCCCTGGCAACAAACTTGTAAATCTTTTCTGAACCCTTTCAAGTTTCACAACATCCTTCCAATAGGAAGGAGATCAGAATAGCACGCAATATTTCAAAAGTGGCCTAACCAATGTCCTGTACAGCCGAACATAACCTCCCAACCCCTCTACTCAATGCTCTGACTAATAAAGGAAAACATATCAAACACCTTCTTCACTATCCTATCTACCTGTGACTCCACTGTCAAGGAACTATGAACTTGCACTCCAAAGTTTCTTTGTTCAGCAACACTCCCCAGGACCTTACCATTAAGTGTGTAAGTCCTGCAGCACCTTGCATTTATCTAAATTAAACTCCATCTGCCTCTCCGCGGCCCATTGGCCCATTTGATCAAGGTCCCGATGTGCTCTGAGGTAACCTTCTTCACTGTCCACTGCACCTCCAATTTTGGTGTCATCTGCAAACCTACTAACTATATCTCCTATGTTAACATCCCCAAATCATTTACATAAATGATGAAAAGTAGTAGACCCAGTACCAATCCTTGCAACACACTACTGGTCACAGGCCTCCAGTCTGAAAAGCAACCCTCCACCACCACCCTCTGTCTTCTACCTTTGAGCCAGTTCTGTATCCAAATGGCTAGTTCTTCCTGTATTCCATGCGATGTAACCTTGCTAACCAGTCTCCCATGGGAACATTGAAAAATACCTTACTGAAGTCCATATAGATCACATCCATTGCTCTCCCCTCATCAATCCTCTTTGTTACTTCTTCAAAAAACTCAATCAAATTCATGAGACATGATTTACCATGCACAAAGCCATGGTGACTATCCCTAATCAGTCCTTGCCTTTCCAAATACATGTACATCCTGTCCCTCAGGAATCCCTCCTACAACTTGCCCAACACCAATTTCAGGCTCATTGGTCTGACTTTTCCTTATCATCTTTCTTAAATAGTGGCACTACGTTAGCCAACCTCCAGTCTTCAGGGACCTCACTTGTGACTATCGATGATACAAATATCTATCAAGGGGACCAGGAATCACTTCTCTAGCTTCCCACAGGGTTCTAGAATATACCTGATTAGGTCCTGGGGATTTATTCACTTCAAGACATCCAGCACCCCCTCCTCTGTAATATGGACATTTTTCAAGATGTCACCATCTATTTCCCTACATTCTATATCTTCCATGTCCTTTTCCACAGTAAAATACTCATTTAGTATCTTGCCTATCTCCTGCTGCTCCACACATAGGCTGCCTTGCTGAACCTTGAGCTGCCCTATTCTCTCCCTAGTTACCCTTTTGTCCTTAATATATTTGTAAAAACCCTTTGGATTCTCCTTAACTCTATTTGCCAAAGCTATCTCATGTTCCCTTTTTGATCTCCTGATTTCCCTCTTACATATACACCTACTGCCTTTACTCTTCTAAGGATTCACTCGATCTCTGCTGTCTATACCTGACATATGCTTCCTTCTTTTTCTTAATCAAAACCTCAATTTCTCCAATCATCCAGCATTCCCTCCACCTACCAGCCTTCCCTTCCACCCTAACAGGGATATAATGTCTCTGGATTCTCATTATCTCATTTTTGAAGGCTTCCCATTTTCCAGCTGTCCCTTTGACCAGCAAATATCTGCCCCCAATCAGCTTTTAAAAGTTCTGAAGAAGGGCATGTGCCCGAAACGTCGAATCTTCTGTTCCCTAGATGCTGCCTGACCTGCTGTGCTGTTCCAGCAATAAAGTTTCAGCTTTGATCTCCAGCGTCTGCAGACCTCACTTTCTCCTTTAAAAGTTCTTGCCTAATACTGTAAAAATTAGCCTTCCTCCAATTTAGAACTTCAACTTTTAGGTTCGGTCTATTCTTTTCCATCTCTAATTTAAACTAATAGAATTATGGTCACTGGCCCCAAAGTGCTCCCCCAATGATACCTCAGTCACTTGCCTTGCCTTATTTTCCAAGAGTAGGTCAAGTTTTGCACCTTCTGTAGGCGGTATTTTCACATACTGAATCACAAAAATTTTATTGTACACACTTAACAAATTCCTCTCCATTGAAACCCTTAACACTATGGCAGTCCCAGTCTATGTTTGGAAAGTTAAAATCCCCAGCCATAACCACCCTATTATTCTTACAGATAACTGGATTCTCCTTACAAATTTGTTTCTCAATTTCCCGCTGACAATTAGGGAGTCTATAATACAATCCTAATAAGGTGATCATCCTTTTTGTATTTCTCAGTTCCACCCACATAACTTCCCTGGATGTATTCCAAGGAATATCCTCCCTAAGTACAGCAGAAATGCTATCCCTTATCAAAAATGCCACTCCCTCTCCTATCTTGCCTCCCTTTCTGTCCTTTCTATAGCATTTGTATCCTGGAACATTAAGCTGCCAGTCCTGCCCATCCCTGAGCCATGTTTCTGTAATTGCTATGATATCTCAGTCCCATGTTCCTAACCATGCCCTGAGTTCATCTGCCTTTCATTAGGCCTCTTGCATTGAAGTAAATGGAGTTTAATTTATCAGTCCTATCTTGTTCTCTGCTTTGTTCTGTCCTGCCCTGACTGGTTGACTCACTCCCTTTCTCAACTGTACCAGTCTCAAATTGATTTCCCTTGGTCCCACTCCCCCCCAGTTTAAATCTTCAAGAGCAGCTCCAGCAAATCTCCCTGCCAGTATATTAGTCCCCTTCCAATTCAGGTGCAATCCGTCCTTCTTGTACAGGTCACCTCTACCGCAGAAAAGATTCCAATGATCCAAAAATGTTCACCCTTCTCCCCTGCAGCAGCTTCTCAGCCATGTATTCATCTGCTCTGTCCTTCTATTCTTTCCCTCACTAGTTCACAGCACCAGGAGTAATCCAGATATTGCTACCCTTGATGACGTCCTTTTTAAATTCCTGCCTAACTCTCTACATTCTCCCTTCAAAATCTAATCCTTTTCCCTGTCTATGTCGTTAGTTCCAATTTGTACGATGACATCCTGCTAGTCCCTCGCCCCTTGAGAACATTCTGCACCCTCTCTGAGACATCCTTGATCCTGGCACCAGGGAGGCAATACACCATTCTGATTTTTTGCTGCTGGCCACAGAAACGTCTGTCTGTACCTCAGACTAGAGAGTCCCCTAACACTATTGATCTCTTGGAACCCGACGTAACCCTTATTGCATTAGAGCCAGTCTCGATACCAGAAACTTGGCTGCTTGTGCTACATTCCCATGAGAGTCTATCACCCCCTACATTTTCCAAAACAGCATACTTGTTTGAAATGAAGATAGCCACAGAAGATTCCTGCACTACCTGCCCACCTCTCCTGGAGTTAACCATCTACCTGACTGTATCTGCAGCTTTTCTCCCTTCCTATAACTGCCACCATCATACCCCCGAGCTCTTGTAAATTCCTCATTGCCTCTAACTGCTGGTCCAACCGATCCTTGCGACCTGATAGGATTCACAACCAAAGACACTTCCTTTATGATAGACTGGAGAAGTTGGGTGCATTTTCTCTGTAGAGGAACTTACTGAGACAGGATATATAGGAGTTTTAAAAATCATAGGATAGAAGCATAGAAGCATAGAAAATAGGTGCAGGAGTCAGCCATTCGGCCCTTCTATCCTGCACCACCTTTCAATATGATCATTCCTGATCACTGTATCTGAGTATCCCATTCCTGTAAGGGCTTATGCCCGAAACGTCGATTCTCCTGTTCCCTGGATGCTGCCTGACCTGCTGCGCTTTTCCAGCAGCACATTTTCAGCTCTCCATATCCCTTGCCCACTTTAGAGCAAGGGCCACATCCAAATCCCTCCTGAATATCTCTCATAACACCGGGTTATCATCCAACAGATTTATTTGGAAGCACTAGCTTTCGGAGTGTTGCTTCTTCATTTGGTATTAATGCTTCAAAAGTTAGAACTTCCAAATAAACCTGTTGGACTATAACCTGGTGTTGTGTCATTTTTAACTCTGTCCACCCCAGTCCAATACCAGCACTTCCTCATCTTGAATATATCTAACAAAGTGGCCCCAACAGCTTCCCGTGGGAGACCACAGACTTAAAACATCTTGCAAAACAAAAACAAATGAGAGGTGAGGAAAAGCTCTTTTTAACAAAGTGAGTATTTCTGTGCGTGAATGCACTTGCTGGATGTTTGTTGTAGGCAGGTTCAATTGAGCCATTCAGGAGCGGCATTGAGTGATAATTTAAATAAAAATGTGTAGGAGGAAGGAGAAAAGACAAGAGAATGCCACAACACTCAGAGAGCCAGTGCAGGGACAATGAAATAAATAGCCTTCTTAGGCACCATCATAATTCTGTGATTCTGTGATTACAACAGTGACAACACTGCAAAACATGTATTTAATTGTTTGGTAAGGAGTTTGAGCTACAGAAAGATTCTATATGAATGTAAACTGTTTATTTTTAATTGCGGTGAATACTCCTGGTCCTATTTCTTCTGTTCTTAGATACTTCCCCGAATAAAGAGGAAACTTCAGGTGGATATATATAGGGTGCCTGATCCCCATATGGTCCCTTCATATTCAATCACAGAAAGTCAAAATGAGACCCTTACAGCCAAAGGTTGGAACTATTTAAATAGACTGTGATTCTTAGCAACAGCACACAGTATCAGGTACAGTGCACTGGATTAGGGTAGGGCCACATTAACGGTAGTGACTCATCTCATATTAGTAATTCAGAAGATATTAGCAAACTATAAACTAGGTAATAAACACATAAAAATAATTGTTTATTCTTTTGATTACAATATTGATAATTACCAATACATTTTAACTCAGATGCTTCTAATCAATTCTATTAGGAGAACAACTGCTGCAGGTTGCACTTGACATAGGGCCTCCTGAGCCAGAGGTTACCACTATGTTATAAGACCTAAATGCTGAATTTTAACTAATGGGTAGTTCTATACAACTCTGTTCCAGGATGTTATTACACACCTCTGGAGTAGGTGGGAGTTGAAGTCAGGCTGCTGGCTCAGAGGTAAGGACACTACCATTAGTGTCAAGATTAGAGTGATGCTGGAAAAGCACAGCAGGCCAGGCAGCATCCGAGGAGCAGGAAAATTGACATTACGGGCAAAAGCCCTTCATCAGGAATTTGCCCAAAACGTCGATTTTCCTCCTCAGATGCTGCCTGACCTGCTGTGCTTTTCCAGCACCACTCTAATCTTGACTCTAATCTCCAGCATCTGCAGTACCCACCTCTGCCTACACCACCATAAGACCCCAATGCTGAATTTTAACATAAAGCTATTTAATAAATTATAATAATAAATGTAATTTAAATTTTATTAAGTAGTAAAAATCCTGAATTGAAAGATAGCCTCAGTATTGGTAAAAGCTCATCTGAGGGTACTTATGATGCAGTGGTATTGTCCCCACCATTGAGTCCAGGAGGCCTAGGTTCAACTCCCAACTGCTCCATGTAATAAAATCTCTGAAAATACCTAAAACCTCATCTAGTTCACTAATGCCCTTCAAAGATTGAAATCTACTGTCCTTAACTGTTCTGGCCTACATGTGAACTCCAGACCCACAGAAATGTGGTTGATTCTTAATTGGCCATTGATATAACTTAATAAGCCATGCAGTTCAAGGGCAATTAGGAATGGGCCCTAATGCTGGCCTCAGCTGTGGCATCCACGTTCCCATGAAATAATTTTTTAATGTATCTAAGCTCTGTGGTCCTGCCACAGCCATTGTGAATGGATGTGGATGATTAAACATTAAACTAGAGGAGGAAAGTTCACAAATATCCCCATTCTCAAGTCCAGAACATGGGTGCAGAAGGCAATGCTAAAGGATTTGTAACAATCTAGTCCAAGAGCTGAGTGGATGGTCCATCTCAGCCTACACAGCAGTCCCCAGCATTGCTATAGTCTTCAGCCAATTTAACACACTCTACATGATATAGAGTCATAGAGTCATAGAGATGTACAGCATGGAAACAGACCCTTCGGTCCAACCCCTCCATGCCAACCAGCTATTCCAACCCAATCTAGTCCCACCTGCCAGCACCTGGCCCATATCACTCCAAGCCCTTCCGATTCGTATGCCCATCCAAATGCCTCTTAAATGTTGCAATTGTACAGCCTCCACCACTTTCTCTGGCAGCTCATTCCATACATGCACCACCCTCTGTGTGAAAAGGTTGCCCCTTAGGTCTCTTTTATATCTTTCCCCTCTCACCCTAAACCTATGCCCTCTAGTTCTGGACTCCCTGACCCCAGGGAAAAGACTTTGTCTACTTATCCTATCCATACCCCTCATGATTTTGTAAACCTCTATAAGGTCACCCCTCAACCTCCAATGCTCCAGGGAAAGCAACCCCAGCCTGTTCAGCCTCTCCCTCTAGCTCAAATTCTCCAACCTTTGTTCAGCAACACTCCCTAGGACATTACCATTAAGTGTATAAGTCCTGCTAAGATTTGCTTTCCCAAAATGCAGCACTTCACATTTATCTGAATTAAACTCCATCTGCCACTTCTCAGCCCATTGGCCCATTTGGTCAAGATCCTGTTGTAATCTGAGGTAACCCTCTTTGCTGTTCACTATGCCTCCAATTTTGGTGTCACCTGCAAACCTATGAACTGTATGACTGAAGACACTCATACAGGAAAAAGGCTATGGGTCCGATCAACATTCTGACAACATTTCTTCCAGAACTAGGCATACCCTTAGTTAATGTATTCCAGTACTGCTAGAACACTGACATTAACCTAATCATGTAGAAATGTACTGTACACAATAAGCAGAACAAATCCAACCCAAATATTTTCTATGATAGTAATCTATTCTTCAGAAAATGATCAAGGGGTCATTCACAGTTCTGTCAAGTGGCACTTGCTAGCAATGATCTGGTCACCAACATTCACTCTGAACTCTGCCAGGGTCACCCACTTCACAGAGCAACAGGGACATGCCCAACCAATGCTGCTCTTTCGGGAATGTCCACGTCCCAAGTTAAAAGGTATTCTATCCTGATTTTAATTGGAGGAGGGAAATGAAAGACACATTCTGATAATGAGTAGTATTCAGTAGGCTGGGGCTCCCGATGGAGGTTTTTTTATGAAGAAGTTTGACAGGGTAAACAGAGGGGATGCTGTTCCATTTCCTTTCAAGATGAGATAAAGGGACATTATATTTGTTAGACCACACATGAAGAATTATGCCGTGTTCTTGTTGCTATTGTTGCGATAGTGGTAAATAAAGTCTTTCAAATTTTAACTTCAATCATCTGATTGTCTGCCTGAGACCTTTCATGTACTGAAACATTTTTAGAAAGGACAAAGCACAGACATAAGATGGCTGAGGTGGTTACCTCATCACAGACTAATGCTAACTGCATGAAGAATAAAGCCATCAACACCAGGCAACTGAGTCAGTTTCAAGAAATTCACATCTGCTGCTCAATTTACATGTGTGTAATTTCACATGCTAAGAGATGGAAGGATTGCCTGCCAGTCAGCCAGATTGAAAAGACATTGGAACCAGACTCCAGAGCGTATGCTGAAATATATTTCAACAGTTGCTTTTAAGCTGCAGGGTACAGAGAAGTCATACGGATTGGTAAGAGCATGGACTAAAAGAATTTCTCTCTCTCCCTTGGTTCTCCAAAGACAGTGGCCAATGAAAAAGCAAACTGGGAAAACAACTATTTGTGAAGAAGTCAAAGTTATCTACAGATTCTGCAACTTGGTGGCTCACAGTGCCAGGGACGCAGGATCGATTCTACCCTCAGGTGACTGTTTGGAGTTTGCACATTCTCCCTGCATCTACATGGGTTTCCACTGGGTGCTCTGGTTTCTCCTCACAGTCCAAAGGTGTGCAGATTAGGTGGATTAGCTATGCTAAACTGCCCATAGTGTTCAGGAATGTATAAGTTAGGTGTGTTAGCTGTGGTTTAGGGTAGGGATGTGGGTCTGGGTGGGATGCTCTTCATAGGGTTGGTGTGGACTTATTGGGCTGAACTGTAAGGATTCTATGGATAAACAATTGTGGTCTCAGCTTAAAGATCTAACAATACTTAAAACAGCGTAGTCTTTATTCGTTCATATCAGATAATCTCCCTTTTTAAAATTTTATATGTTTGATGTTGCACTTTTATTACTTTATTTTGGGGTTAGTCTGTCATAAAACGCCTGGGTCATTCATTTTGATCTAGTTAACAACATTTTTAATTGACTTATGCACGTACCTAGACCAAAAGGACTGGATCAGCATTTATTGCCCATCCCTAGTTTCCCTTGAGCAGGTGGTAGTGAGCTGCCTTCCTGAACTGCTGCTGTCCATGTAGTTTTAGGTCGAACCACCATGTCATTAGAATTAGGCAATTCCAGGATTTTGACCCAGCGACACTGAAGGAATGGTGATACATTTCCAAGTTAGGGTGGTGAATGGATTGGAAGGGAACTTGCAAGTGGTGGTGTACTCATGTATCTGCTGCCCTTGTCCTTCTAGATGGAAGTGGTTGTAGGTTTGGAAGGTGCTGTCTGAGGGTCTTTGGTGAATTTCTGCAGTGCATCTTGGAGGTAGTACACACACTGCTGCTGAGTGTCGGTGGTGGAGGGAGTGGATATTTGTAGATGTGGTGTCAATGAAGCCGGCTGCTTTGTCCTGGACGGTGTCAAGCTTCTTGAGTGTTGTTGGGGCTGCAGCCATCCAGGCAAGTGGGGAGTGTTTCATCATACTTGTGCCTTGTAGATGGTGGACATGCTTTGGGGAGTCAGTGCATGGTAGGCTGTGCACCAAGTGCAGGTAAATGGGATTTGTGTAGTTTGGTGTTTGTTGGTCAGCATAGATTTGGTGGATCAAAGGGCCCGTTTCTATGCTGTATTATTCTATTAATTTTAATTGCTACGGGTCTCCTAGCCTCTGACATGTTCTTGTAGCCACACGTGAGTCCAGTTCAGTTTCATGTCGATAGTAACATCCAATGTGCTTATGGTAGGGTAGTCAGTGCTGGCAATGCTATTGAATGTCAAGGAATGATAGTTAGCTTTTTTCTCATTGGAAATGGTCATTGCCTTTGTTTTTCTTTATTCATTCACGGGATGAGGGTATCGCTGACCAGGCAGCATTTATTGTCCACACCTAAATGCTTAGAAGGCAGTTAAGAGTCAACCACATTGCTGTGGATCTGGAGTCACATGTAGGCCAGACCAGGGAAGGACAGCCATTTCCTTCCCTAAAGGACATTAGTGAACCAGATGGGTTTTTCCGACAACTGACAACAGTTTCATGGTCATTGTTGGGACTCCTAATTCCAGATATTTATTGAATTCAAATTCCACCATCTGCTATTGCAGGATTTGAACCCGTGCCACCAGAACATGACCTGGGTTTCTGGGTGAAAAATCTAGCAACAATACCACTAAACCGTCACCTCCCCACATCGCCCGGCATGCGTGTGCGCGTGTGAGACGAATGTTACTCTGTCCTTCCCATCACTGTTTCCATGGCAGGGAGAGACCGTCCATAATGGTGATCAAACTCAATCCTACAGACTCCCACAGCTCCCTGGACTACACTTCCTCACACCTTGCTTCGTGCATGGGCTCCATTCCATTTGTCCTGTTTTTCCTACCTCAGTCCCACCAGTTTTGATGATGTCACCTTCCACAGTGGTGCCCCTAGAGGTCCTCCTTTCTCCTGAACCAAGGATTTAGCAACATGAGAACATCAAAGCAGGAGTAGACCATTCAGCTCATTGCACTCATAACTTCAATATTGAACATGATCATGGCTGACAAAACATCACAATGCCTCTTACCTACACTTATCCCCATCATCCCACACACCATTGATAATCAAAGATTTATCAGCCTCTGTTTTGATTTTGAATTTACTGTCTCATGTACTCAACAACAAAAGTGCAGGAGTACAGTGAAAAGTGTGTAATATCACCACATTCTTAGGTACAAGTATCTTGGCACAGAATCATAAGAACAAAGGAGACAGAAAGAACATTTAAGTAATTATAATATAAGGTAAAATACACAAAATAATGTTAAAGATTACACATTGCAGAGCTACTTAGATTTAAGTAGAAAATAAAACAAAAAGCAAAAAGTTCAAACAGTCTTTTTTAAATGCTTAACCATGGTGGGACCACACTTCTAGAAATCACCTCGAAACTGAAAGTCCACACTGAGGCCACATTGGGCCACTAAGAGACCCACCATACCAGATCACTGAGAGATCACCATACCAGGTCACTGAGAGATCACCATACCAGGTCACTGAGAGATCACCATACCAGGCCACTGAGAGATCACCATACCAGGCGACTGAGTGGCCACCATTCCAGGTGACTGAGAGGTCACCATGCCAGGTCACTGAGAGATCACCATTCCAGGTCACTGAGAGACCACCATGCCAGGCGACTGAGAGATCACCATGCCAGGCGACTGAGTGGCCACCATTCCAGGTGACTGAGAGGTCACCATGCCAGGTCACTGAGAGATCACCATGCCAGGTCACTGAGAGATCACCATGCCAGGTCACTGAGAGAATGCCATGCCAGGACACTGAGAGATCACCATTCCAGGTCACTGAGAGGCCATCATACCAGGTCACTGAAAGACCACCATACCAGGTCACTGAGAGACTACCATACCAGGTCACTGAGAGATCACCATTCCAGGTCACTGAGAGATCACCATACCAGGTCACTGAGAGGCCATCATACCAGGTCACTGAGAGACCACCATGCCAGGTCACTGAGAGATCACCATGCCAGGTCACTGAGAGAATGCCATGCCAGGACACTGAGAGATCACCATTCCAGGTCACTGAGAGGCCATCATACCAGGTCACTGAGAGACCACCATACCAGGTCACTGAGAGACCACCATACCAGGTCACTGAGAGGCCATCATACCAGGTCACTGAGAGGTCATCATGCCAGGTCACTGAGAGATCACCATGCCAGGATACTGAGAGATCACCATACCAGCTACTGAGAGGCCACCATGCCAGGTCACTGAGAGATCACCATACCAGGCCACTGAGAGATCATCATGTCAGGCCACTGAGAGATCACCATACCAGGCCACTGAGAGATCACCATGCCAGGCCACTGAGAGATCATCATACCAGGCCACTTAGAGATCATCATACCAGGCCACTGAGAGATCACCATGTCAGGACACTGAGAGATCACCATACCAGGCGACTGAGAGATCACCATACCAGGCGACTGGAGATCACCATACCAGGCCACTGAGAGGCCACCATGCCAGGTCACTGCAAGGCACCATGCCAGGCTACTGAGAGATCATCATACCAGGCCACTGAGAGATCATCAAACCAGGCCACTGGGAGGCCACCATACCAGGCCACTGAGAGATCATCATACCAGGCCACTGAGAGATCATCATACCAGGCCACTGAGAGATCACCATACTAGGTGACTGAGAGATCATCATACCAGGCCACTGAGAGAATGCCATGCCAGGCCACTGAGAGGCCACCATGCTAGGCGACTGAGAGGCCACCATGTTGGGCTGAGACCGAGCTTTCACAGCCCACAGGACCATAGAATTCCAAAGGTTGACCATCCTCTGAGTCGAGAAATGTCTCCACATCTTGGTCTTAATTGCCCTGCCACTGTGGTTCACAGGACCCTCAGCCATGTCTGACCCATTTCCTCTCTTTCTGCCTTCTCCCCTTCCTCACAGAACAATGATGGGGTTCCCCTCAGTCCTGACCCTCCACCCTACCAGTCTCAGCCTTGATCAGAGCCCCCATAAGACAAGGATGTGAACGGGTCCAGGTTTCATAGCTCATAAACTAGGCTTGTATTCCCTTGATGCATGAGATGATGTATTTGATATGTTTAAGATGATTAAAGGAGTTTGCAATGTGGGGGAGAGTCCGGAACAACAGGGTGTTCAAGGGTCATATCAGGAAGCTCTTTCTCAAACGATGGGAATCTGAAATTCCCTCATCCTAAAAATAGCCTTTGAGGCTGGGGTTGGGGGAGATGGACTTTTGGTCAATTGAAAATGTCAAAAACGATAGCTTGTTAAGTACATGATTTGAAGATGCAGGTGTTGGACTGGGGTGTACAAAGTTAAAAATCACACAACACCAGGTTATAGTCCAATAGGTTTAATTGGAAGCACACTAGCTTTCGGAGCGTCGCTCCTTCGTCAGGTGGTTCGGAGCAGTGCTCCGAAAGCTAGTGCTTCCAATTAAATCTATTGGACTATAACCTGGTGTTGTGTGATTTTTAACTTTGTACACCCCAGTCCAACAGTGTGATTTTTAAATTTGTTAAGTACAGGTATTGAGAGTTATGGAAACATGACAGATCGAGTTAAAGCAAAGATCAGCTACATTCCTGCTGAATGGTGGAGAAGCTGGCTCAAAGGGCTGAATGGCTTCTTTCTGTTTCTCGGAAAAGGGAGTGCCTCCCAGTTTGACAATGTGCTGGACAGGTCATAGAGTCAGAGAGTCATAGAGATGTGCTGCACGGAATCAGACCCTTCAGGTCAACTCATCCATGCTGACCGGATATCACAACTCAATCTAGTCCCACCTGCCAGCACTTGGCCCATATCCCTCCAAACCCTTCCTATTCATATACCCATCCAAATGCCTTTTAATGTTGCAATTGTACCAGCCTCCACCATTTCCTCTGGCAGCTCATTCCATCCATGTACCACCCTCTGTGTGAAAAAGTTGCCCCTTATATCTTTTATATCTTTCCCCTCTCACCCTAAACCTATGCCCTCTAGTTCTAGACTCCCCGACCCCAGGGAAAAGACTTTGTCTATTTATCCTATCCATGCCCCTCATGATTTTATAAACCTCTATAAGGTCATCCCTCAGTCTCCAACATTCCAGGGAAAACAGCCTTAGCCGATTCAACCTCTCCCTAAAGGTCAAATCCTCCAACCCTGGCAACATCCTTGTAAATCTTTTCTGAACCCTTTCAAGTTTCACAACACCTTTCCGATAGGAAGGAGACCAGAACTGCATGCAATATTCCAACAGTGGCCTAACCAATGTCCTGTGCAGCCGCAACATGACCTTCCAACTCCTGTACTCAATACTCTGACCAATAAAGGAAAGCATACCAAATGCCGCCTTCACTATCCTACCTACCTGCGACTCCACTTTCAAGGAGCTATGAACCTTCACTCCAAGGTCTCTTTGTTCAGCAACACTCCTCAGGACCTTACCATTCACTGTATAAGTCCTGCTAAGGTAATGACTGAAATTGAATCAGAAGGTAGATAGGACCAATTATATTAAATTCTGGATCAGTGGTGCTGGAAGAGCACAGCAATTCAGGCAGCATCCGAGGACAGGCAAAATCGACGTTTCGGGCAAAAGCCCTTTGATTTTACCTGTCGATTTTGCCTGTCCTCGGATGCTGCCTGAATTGCTGTGCTCTTCCAGCACCACTGATCCAGAATCTGGTTTCCAGCATCTGCAGTCATTGTTTTTACCCAATTATATTAAACACAACCTGCGTGGGGAGGAGTTGGAGAGCAGTGTGAGTTCGTGGAGGTTAGGCAGACGGAACTGTTAATGGCTTCCTGAACTGGGCTGTAATCATAGAATCCCCAATGATTGTGGAAACAGGCCATTCAGCCCATTGAGTTCACACGAACCCACTAAAGAACATCCCACCCAGATCCACCCCACCTACCTTATTCTATCCCTGTAACCCTGCATTTCCCATGGCTAATCTATCTAGTCTGCACATTCCTGGAAACTATGGGCGATTTAGCATGACTAATCCACTTAACTTGCACATCTTTGCACTGTGGGAGGAAGCTGTGGCACATGGAGAAAACCCACGCAGACACAGTGAGAATGTGCAAACTCCAGACAGACAATCACCCGAGGGTGGAATCAAACCCAGATTCCTGATGCTGTGAGGTAGCAGTGATAACCACTGAGCCACCGTGTAAACCCTATAGCTTTAAGAAATGGTTATGAAGTCTGCGTGTATACTTGACGTCAATGCTCCTGACCCTCTTTCCCAAGTCCTCCCCCCCACCCCCACACTAGTGACTAAGTGAAGGCCATACCTTGTCATCTTGGGTTTAAATATTACACCATCGGTCTGTAATCTGACAGTGGAGAGGCAGTGTGGGGTGATATTTTTGGTAGGGGAGAAGGACAGGGACAATAAGTTACTATTATCACATTAATGAGGTGACATTAATTAGCATGGCAAGGTCACTCTGCAACAGGTTGATTTATGTCCCTGCCCTAAATGCACGTGAATTAGTCTAATTAAGGATCGGCCCCGAGGAAGTTAATGAGAAAGAAACAATTGTGTGAAAAGGTGGGCCGTTAGGTCAGGAAATGTAGACACCACCTGCACTTTCCAAGTGTTTGCACACTTAAAATAGAATGAGGCCTTTGTGCCTAAACTGGCTCTGTGGAAGAATTATTACCCCCTTTCCCCCCCCCCCCCAAACCCCAGCGCTGCAATTTTGCCTTCTCAGTATTTTTTAAAGTTTATTCACAGAGTGAAGGCATCACTGGCACTAATTATCCAGAGGGCAGTTAAGAGTCAATTACATTGCTGTGGGTCTGGAGTCACATGTAGGCCAGACCAGGTAAGGATGGCAGTTTCCTTCCCGAAAGGACATCAGTGACCCAGAGGGGCATTTCCCCAACAGTTAGGAATGGATTCATGGTCATCATTACTGACTGAGTGTAAACTCCACCACCTGCCATGGTGGGGCTTGAACCCATGTCCCCAGAGATTTCTGGGTCTCCAGATTGATGGAACAGCAATAATGCCACTAGGCCACTGCCTCCCACAGTATTTACCCAGTTTCCCATTTGGAGAGTCATTATTGAATCTGGTTAGAGCCATGAAGGCTTGGTGAGTTACTCCCACAAAGAGTTGGCCTGGACACACGGGACTGAATGGCTTCCTTCAGCGTAGTAAGCATTCCATGACTGTACATCACCTCTTTAGGCAGCATAGTCCAGACCATGATAACTCACTGCATTCTAACTATTTCTTCTCCTCTCCCCAAACACTTCTTTCCAATTATCGTAATCCCGTGCTCTGGTAGTTATTGACCATCTTGTCACTGAGAACAGTTTCAAACAATTTGCTCAATCAAAACTCTTCATTCAAGGACTTAATTTAGGAGTTTAATTTAAGGGGTCTCATTCAAGGAGTTTAATTTAGATAAATGTGAGGTGCTGCATTTTGGGAAAATAAATCTTAGCAGGAATTATACACTGAATGGTAAGGTCCTGAGGAGTGTTGCTGAATTCAGAGACCTTGGAGTGCAGGTTCATAGCTCCTTGAAAGTGGAGTTGCAGGTAGATAGGATAGTGAAGAAGGCGTTTGGTATGCTTTCCTTTATTGGTCAGAGTATTGAGTACAGGAGTTGGGAGGTCATGTTGTGGCTGTACAGGACATTCGTTAGGCCACAGTTGGAATATTGCGTGCAATTCTGGTCTCCTTCCTATCGGAAAGATATTGTGAAACTTGAAAGGGTTCAGAAAAGATTTACAAGGACATTACCAGGGTTGGAGGATTTGAGCTATAGGGAGAGGTTGGATAGATTAGGGCTGTTTTCCCTGAAGCATCGGAAGCTGAGATTTTAGAGGTTTATAAAATCATGAGGTGCATGGATAGGATAAATAGACAAGGTCTTTTCCCTGGAGTGGGGGAGTCCAGAACTAGAGGTTTTAGATTTAGGGTGAGAGGGGAAAGATATAAAAGAGACCTAAACACAAACCATTTCATCAGAGGGTGGTACGTGTATGGAATGAGCTGCCAGAGGATGTGGTGGAGGCTGGTACAATTACAACATTTAAAAGGCATATCTGGATGGGTTTATGAATAGGAAGAATTTGGAGTGATATGGGCTGGGTGCTGGCAAGTGGGACTAGATTAAGTTAGGATATCTAGTCTGCATGGATGAGTTGGACCAAAGGGTCTGTTCCCGTGCTGTACATCTCTAAGATTGTCTAGCTGTTGTATGTGGAGCAGCTGAATATATTAGGCTTGTACTCGCTAGAGTTCAGAAGAGTGAGGGGGGAATTTGATTGTTTATAAAATTCTAAAGGGTGGACATTGAACAGACCTTCCTCCTTGTGGGACAATCTCGAACAAGGGGTCAGAAATACAGAAGAGAGAAGGTAGGCCCAAAACTGAAGATGCTACTTCTCCCAAAGGGTTGTGAATCTGTGGAGCGCACTGCCCCGGAGTGGAGATAGAATCAATCCACAGATTCAAGAAAAAAATAGATACGTTTCTGATAAAAAGCAGCAAGAGTGTGGAGTTGAGACCAAGATAAGATCAGCCATGATCATGTAAATGGTGGAGCAGGTTTGAAGAGCTGAATTGCCTCCTCCCATTCCTAATCCCCATGTTCCGATGAATTTTAAACTGGGTTGCAGAACCTGGCCAAACCCATCTCTTTCAGAAGCAGTTTAACGAATTAGTGTGGTGACGCTTATTGAAGGTGAGGACAATGAGGCTTTATTGTTGTTGGAGAGCTCAGAGAAATAGCTGAAACCCATGACATTTCCAAAACATAAACAAAAAACAAACAAAGAGCAAAGAACAATACAGCTCAGGAGCAGGCCCTTTGGCCTGCCAAACCTGTGCCGACACATTTTGAGGAGAAAGTGAGGTCTGCAGATGCTGGAGATCAGAGCTGGAAATGTGTTGCTGGAAAAGCGCAGCACGTCAGGCAGCAGAAGGGCTTATGCCCGAAACGTCGATTCTCCTGTTCCCTGGATGCTGCCTGACCTGCTGCGCTTTTCCAGAAACACATTTTCAGCCCCAACACATTTTGCCCTTCCATACTAAAATTGTCTTCCCTTACAGGATCCGTATCCCTCTATTCCCTTCCTATCCCTATATCTGTCCAGGTGTTCCTTGAATGCTGCTACTGTGTCTGTTTCCACCCCCTCCTCTGGCAGCGTGTTCCAGGCAGTCACCACCCTTTGTGTGAAAAACTTGCCTCACACATCTCTTTTCAACATCCCCCCCTTTCACCTTGAACCTGTGTCCCTGAGTAACTGACCCCGCCACCCTGGGAAAAGCCTCATACTTTTCACTCTATTGATGCCATTCACAATCTTACAAACTTCTAGGTCACCCCTCAACTTCCTGCATTCCAGTGAAAACAAACCTTTTCTGTACCCTCTCCATAGCACCCACATCCTTCTGGTCGTGTGGTGACCAGAACTGTACACAATATTCCAAGTGTAGCCGAGCAAAAGTTCTATAAAGCTACAGCATAACTTGTCTATCCTTATACTCAGCACCACTTCCAATGAAGGCAAGCATGCCATAGGGGTGGGGGAGAGGGTAGGACAGGTTCAAATGCAGATTTCATTCACTGTGCCTCTGTTAATAAGCGCATTCAGATATGCTTGAGATAACCAAGAGCTAATAAGTCATTCCTAAGATATTCTGCTTTGATCAGGAATTATGCCCTTCATGAACATATTTTCCAACATTCTCATTCTAGTAGGAAGCTTGTTTGGAAAGGGATACGATATTCCAACTTCTCCATAGACAGCACCTTCCAATACACTTGACTACTTCCATCTGGATGGACAAGGGCAGCAGATACATGGGGACACCACATATATCAAGTTCCCCTCCAAGCCACTCACCATCCTCACTTGGAAATATATCGCTGTTCCTTCACTGTCGCTGAGTAAAAATCCTGGAATTCCCTCCCCAACAGCATTGTGGGCCTATCTATAGCACATAGACTGCAGCAGTTCAAGAAGGCAGCTCACTCCCACCTTCTCAAGGGGCAACTAGGGACAGCCTTCCACATCCATCAAAGTTTTACCTGCACATCCACCAATGTCATTTATTATATCCGTTGCTCCCGATGCGGTCTCCTCTACACTGGGGAGACTGGACACCTCCTCACAGAGCACTTTTGGAAACATCTCTGGGACACCTGCACCAATCAACTCCAACGCCCTGTGGCTCAACATTTCAACTCCCCCTCTCACTCTGCCAAGGACATGCAGGTCCTGGGCCTCCTTCACCAGCGCTCCCTCACCACCCGATGTCTGGAGGAAGAATACCTCATCTTCTGCCTCGGAACACTTCAACCCCAAGACATCAATGTGGACTTCACCAGTTTCCTCATTTCCCTCCCCCCACCTTACCTCAGTTCCAACCTTCCAGCTCAGCATCGCCCTCATGACCTGTCCTACCTCCCAATCTCCCTTTCCACCTATTCACTCCACCCATTCTCATCCACCCATTCACCCACTGTACTCTTTGCTACCTTCCCCCACCCTCCTCCCTGTGCCTGATCTGCTGTGCTTTTCCAGCACCACTCTAATCTAGACTTGGGTTTCCAGCATCTGCAGTCCTCATTTGTACCACATTCCACACATGTTATTTTTACAAAGTCAAAAACATTAGGAATGTTTCTCATTACCTCCAGATCCCCGTTGTGTGCCAGTCAGATTCATTGTACAATTACGATCACAATGAATTCTAAGGTTTGAAAAGAGATAGTTAATAAGTAGATTGTTAGTAAGATGTCAGTATTAGCCTTCCAAAATCTACTGGATTCTGAGAAAGGTTCCACCAGTCTGGAAAGTGGTAATTATAACCCCTCTATTCAAGAAGTGAAGGAGTCAGAAAATAAGAAATAATGGGCCAGTTAGCTTGATGTCTGTCATGGGGAGGATGTCAAAATCCATCTTGATGGAAGTTATTGCTAATAACTTAGAAAAGCTTAAAGTAATCAGTAAGAGTCAGCATGGTTCTTTGAAAAGGGAAATCATGTTTAACCAATTTATTGGTATTCTTTGAAGGAATGATATGAGCTATAGATAAAGGGGAGCCTGTCGATGTACTGTATTTGGAGTTACAAGAGGAGCACATATGAACAAATGAAGGCCCCTCAACCCTTCAGACTGCTACACCATTCAGTTTGATCATGGTTGATCTGATTTTAACCTCAACCCTATTCCTGCTTATTCCTGATAATCTTCCATCCCCCTTAGCCATCAAGTATCTATCTACCTTCTGCCTTAAAAATAATTGAAGATTCTGTTTCACTGCCCTTTGAGGAAGGGAATTCCAAAAACTCTTAAGAGAAAAAAATGATTCCTCATCCCTGTCTTAAGTGGGCCACTCCTAATTTTTAAATTTGCAGATGACACCAAAATTGGAGGTGTTGTGAACAGCGACGAGAGTTACCTCAGATTACAACAGGATCATGACCAGATGGGCCAATGGGCTGAGAAGTGGCAGATGGAGTTTAATTCAGATAAATGCGAGGTGCTGCATTTTGGGAAAGCAAATCTTAGCAGGACTTATACACTTAATGGTAAAGTCCTAGGGAGTGTTGCTGAACAAAGAGACCTTGGAGTGCAAGTTCATAGCTCCTTGAAAGTGGAGTCGCAGGTAGAAAGATGTTGTGAAACTTGAAAGGGTTCAGAAAAGATTTACAAGGATGTTGCCAGGGTTGGAGGATTTGAGCTATAAGGAGAGGCTGAACAGGTTGGGGCTGTTTTCCCTGAAGCGTCGGAGGCTGAGGGGTGACCTTATAGAGGTTTACAATATTATGAGGGGCATGGATAGGGTAAATAGGCAAAGTCTTTTCCCTGGGGTTGGGGAGTATGGAACTAGAGGGCATAGGTTTAGGGTGAGAGGGGAAAGGTATAAAAGAGTCCTAACCACCAACCTTTTCATCGGAGGGTGATACATGTATGGAATGAGCTGCCAGAGGAAGTGGTGGAGGCTGGTACAATTGAAACATTTAAAAGGCATTTGTATGGGTATATGAATAGGAAGGGTTTGGAGGGATATGGACTGGGTACTGGCAGGTGGGACTAGATTGGGTTGGGATATCTGGTCGGCATGGAGGGGGTTGGACCGAAGGGTCTGTTTCCGTGCTGTACATCTCTATGACTCTATGACCCCATTCCACGTTCTCCCACAAGAGGGAACCTCCTTTCCACATTCCCACCCAGTCAAGTACCTTCAGGATCTTATATGCCAAATAAGTCATGTCTGATTCTTCTCAACTCCAGGGGATATAGGCCCAGCCTGTCTAGCCTTTCCTCACAAGGCAATCCACTCATTCCAGGGATTAGTATAGTAAACCTTTACTGAACTGTTTCCACTGACCAGCTCTGTACTCAATACTCCAGATATAGTCTCAACAATGCCCTGCATAGCCAAAGCATAAGTTCTGTCCTCTTGTACTCAAATTCTCTTCACAATAAAATGTAACATTTTATTAGCTTTCCTGATTACTTACTTACAAATAATACTTGGTGCATCATAGAAATGTGAAAAAGTTTTGCTTATCCGGCCTTATGTAAGTTGATGTCATAATCCCCTTCCTGGTCACCCACTGACAGCTGATCTTCCAACCATTGCGTTCTGTTGGATTAGATTAGATTACTTACAGTGTGGAAACAGGCCCTTCGGCCCAACAAGTCCACACCGACCCGCCGAAGCGCAACCACCCATACCCCTACATTTACCCCTTACCTAATACTACAAGGAATTTAGCATGGCCAATTCACCTGACCTGCACATCTTTGGACTGTGGGAGGAAACCGGAATACCTGGAGGAAACCCACGCAGACACGGGGAGAATGTGCAAACTCCACACAGTCAATCGCCTAAGGCGGGAATTGAACCCGGGTCTCTGGCGCTGTGAGGCAGCAGTGCTAACCACTGTGCCACCGTGCCGCCCATGGAACCTCTTCCTCTGAAAGACTCAATAAGACTGTAAACATGACCATAATCTTGACCATGAGCCAGCTGAGTTCAGATCCAATGATTCCAATGTGGAGAGATTGTCTTATGACCAAAGGCTAAACAGGTTGGGACCATTCTCACCAGAGTTTTGAAGAATGAGAGATGATCTCATTGAAATATATTGGATTCTTAAGGGGCTTGACAGGGTGAATGCTGAAATGTTTCCCCTCATGTGAGAGTCTAGGACCAGAGAGAATAAAGGGGTGCCAATTTAAGACTGAGATAATGAGGAATTACTTATCTTGGAGTTTCTGAGTCTTTGAAATTCCTTGCCACAGAGAGCTGTGGGGGCCAAGTCCTTGTGCATATTTAAGGTTGCAATAGATAGATCCTTGATCAGTTTGGGAATCAGGGCTTTTGGGAAAATGGACATGAGGAATGTCAAATCAGCCAAAGGTGGAGCAGGCTAGAGGGGCCGAATGGCCTACTCCTGTTCCTATTCCAAATGGTCTTATGGTCTCGCTATGATTAAGTGAGAGCCTCATAGACCCACCAATCCCCAATGTGTGCAATTGTCAAGACAGAAAATTGCACCTCATACCTTTGACTTACCAAAGGTACCCGGATTCCTAGATGTCTGTTTAAGTTCCAAGTGAATTCCTCCTCCTCTTTGTGAGAGCCTCTCTGACAGGTTCGTGCCTATCAGTAAAATTAATGCAGTAACCTTCCTGTGCTCTGTTAAAGTGAGCAGGTATAACTCCTGAAGAACCATGATCACTATAGGCACTGGAGGAGACTGTTCAGCTCCTTGAGTATGTTCAGCCATTTCATCAGATTGTGGATGCTCTGGACCTCAACTCCATTTGCCTGCCATGAATCCATATCCCCTGGTAGCTTGGGATTGAAGAGCACAAGGCGGCCATCTTGCTAAACCAGGTAAATGGCAGCACCAGTGTTTTCAAGGAAAAGCTCAATACTATCCCAGGAAACCACATCATCTCAGAAACATCTGAATTCTGATGTGGGAATCGCCTATGTAAATTCCCGTATTAATTCACTGTGACATCATCCAACTGGAGTAATTAACACCCTTATTGCTCTTATCCACCAGAAACCCACCAATCTCAGTACTGAAGTTGAGCCTCAACAGATTTCCACAACCCTCTGTATGAAGAAATATTTCCTGACATTCATTCCTGTCCAGCCTAGTTCTAATTTGAAGCTTATTCCCCATTGTTCTGGCCCTCTCTCAACAATGGTACACATTACCCATGGTCTATCCTAACAATCCTTCCAGCATTTCCAACAACACCAACTTGCATTTAGACATCACTCTAACAGATTGACGGATAGTCATTTGGTGATACGGAACTTGAATATTACTGGAAAAAGATCCACTTTGTCAAAGTTTTTCACTTTGCACTTCTCTGAACACTCTGCAAGAATATCAATTTAATGGAAATAATGGATGTTACTGGCTAGGCCAACATTTACTGTCCATCACTAATTGCCCAAGGGGCAGTTAAGTCCCATCCTTGAACTCCATGTACACTTTTTGTTGCCATGGAAACACTGCCAACATCATCAAAGACCCCTTCCACCTCAGTAATATTCTCCTCCAACTCTTCTGTCATGCAGAAGGTACAGTACATAGAACATAGAACAACACAGCACAGAACAGGCCCTTTGGCCCTCGATGTTGCACTGACCTGTGAACTAATCTAAGTCCATCCCCCTACACTATCCCATCATCATCCACGATCTTATCTAAGGATTGTTTAAATCTCCCTAATGTGGCTGAGTTAACTACATTGGCAGGCAGGACATTCCACGCCCTTACTACTCTCTGAGTAAAAATCCTGCCTCTGACATCTGTCTTAAATCTGTCACCCCTCAATTTGTAGCTTTTTCCCTTGTACAAGCTGGAGTCATCATCCTAGGAAAAAGACTTTCACTGTGTACTCTATCTAATCCTCTGATTATCTTGTCTGCCTCTATCAAATCCCCACTTAGCCTTCTTCTTTCCAAAGAGAACGGACCCAAGTCTCTCAGCCTTTCCTCATAAGACCTTCCCTCCACACCAGCAATATCCTGGTAATTTGAAAACACACACACACAAAACAGCTTCTTCCCTGTCATTATCAGACTGCTGAATGGACTCTGAACTTCAAATAATGCCAATTTTGCTTTGTGCACCTTCTGTGCAACTGTAACTGTGTGTGTCTCGCTCTGTCTAACAACCCTATGATCTGCATGTATGGCTTGCAGAACAAAACTTTTCACTGTAATTAGAAAAATGTTGGAATAGGAAGGGTTTAGAGAGATACAGTTCATTCTGATATAATGCGAGTTTCGTCAATGCGAATTGGCTACAACGCAGTTGACGAATTGTCGCTGCTGTTTGGATAACGCAAAGTTTCCACTGAATGGTATGGCAATCTTCTAAAGCGTGATTTTCTATAGCAGTTTTCCATAGCATGATTTTCTGTAGCACAGAGTTTCAGAGGAACACAACTGTTGCGTTGTGACAGAATGACCCAGACAAGCAAAATGCTGGCAAATGGGACTAGATTAATTGAGGATGTCTGGTCGGTGAATTGGACCGAAGGGTTTCTATGAGCCTAAATTAAGGAGTGGTGAGCTGGTAGTCAGAGCTGGTAGCCCATGATGATGTGACAGTGGCAATGAAAATTCACCAACTATTGGGATTTCACCACATACTGCAATAGAAAATTTCTGTTTGCCGTTCAGACAAATCGCCAAGAGGAAAGTCGATCAAATAAACAAAGTATCGTTGCTGCTTTGCATCCCCAAAGTGGTTCTCTCTCCATCAGATTATCACTTAACAGTGGTCTCTTTTACCCTGAGTTAGACAACTGAAGGCAGCGTTGTTGACTGATTGATTGATTTATTGTCATGTGTACCGAAGTACAGGTTATTCTGCTCTAGCGCGTGTTTCCTCAATGTGAATTGATGAACTCTTGTAATGTGATTGACGAACTGGGGACACTGTTTCTAAAGCGCAAACTTTTAAAACATGCGTTGGCTGTAATGCGATTACATCACCAACATTTTAAGCACTGATTCTAAGGTGTGATTTTTCTATAACACTGGGCTGCTCAAGAACACAACCAGTGTGTTATGGAAGAACTGTCAGTGTGGTGAAAAATGTTAAAAATCACAGAACACCAGGTTATAGTCCAAAAGGTTTATCTGGTTATAGTCCAATAGGAAGCACTAGCTTTCAGAGGACTGCTCCTTCATCAGGTGGGTTTCTCCTTGATGAAGGAGCAGCGCTCTGAAAGCTAGTGCTTCCAATTAAACCTGTTGGGCATAACCTGGTGTTGTGTGATTTTTAACTTTGTCCACCGCAGTCCAACACTGGCTTCTTTCACAGAACGACAAAAAGCTTTGTTTGTGAGCAGTACAGGCGGATCATAATCAGTTAGGATGTACAGATCAAGAAGACTGAGACAAGGCGTGCACTAAGCGAGAACAACGTTTGCAAGATCGGCATTATTTGAGACGACAGAATCCATTCATCAGTCTAATAGCAGCTGGGAAGAAGCTGTTCTTGAACCTGCTAGTGCATGTGTTCAGGCGTCTGTATCTTCTGCCCGATGGAAGAGGCTTGCTTGTTCATTCGTATTTGTTTGTCTGTTTGGTTAGGCCTGAGGTGGCCAGAAAGATATAGTGTTAAAAGGAAGTCAATTAACTCCACACATCTCGCTTGGCTACTATTTACAGAACTAATCACTAATGAGGAGTCATATGCACGTATTAGTGTTATTAATTCAGGCATGTTATCTTTCCTGCTTTTTAACTATTAGTAACATACTATTTTATGATATCTCAGGAGTCAATGGTACTTGACACAGGCAAAGGATCCACCTGAGGAGCCGAGTGGATGATTATGGTTTCACTGTGAGCATTGTTCCACCAATGGGATCCAAAGAGAGAGCTCATTGTAAGATGGGGGTACGTTGACAAATTATAATTGGCCGAGGACAAAGCAGCACACTGCCAAAGTGATAAGGAAGCCGAATGCAGACTGAAATACTGCCAAGATGTTCTGCTGTAAAAATAAACACTTTTGCTTGTTTAATTGATCCCTTCAGAACATGAACCAGATGGTAGATGGGATCAGATAATTCAGGTGACCAGGATGTAGCAATATGGAACATTGGCAGTCAGCCCCTTGAGTCCATTTCGCCATTCAGTGAGATTCCATTAGGCCACAAGATCATAAGAAATAGGAACAGGAGTAGGCCATTCTGCCCCTTGAGTCTGCTCCCCCATTCACGCCCACTTTCTTGCCCTTTCCCATAACTCCTGATTCCCTGACTGACCAAGGATCTAACTATCTCAGCCTCGGATACACACAAAGACTCTGTCTCCACAGTTCTCTGTCGTAAGGAGTTCCAAAGACTCTCAACCCTCTGAGAGAAGTAATTCCTCCTCATCTCAATGTTAAATTGGTCTCCCTTTGTTCTGAGACTATGCCCTCTGGTCCTAGACTCTTCCATTAAGGGAAGCATTCTCTCATTCTGACCCTGTCAAGCCCCTAAAGAATCTGTTATGCTCAATGAGATCACCTCACATTCTTCTAAACTCCATTGAGTAGGGTCCTATTCTTTCGTATTCCTGGAGTGTTTGAAGTATCATTCACCTGTTAGTCTGTATCATAATTAAAACAACTTGCCTTGGTTCCATAAGCCTAATGTCCTCACCTGAGAAAAAACGATCAATCTCACTTGTGAAGTATTCAATATATCACTTCCACTCTCAGACTGAAAACATTTTTTTAGACAAGAGAGTGTTCTAGATTTCCACTACTCTTTGGGATGACTTCATCCTTGAAGAGCTTAGCCTTAGTTCATTTGTTCTGAGCTCCTCTGCATAAGAAGAAATGCTTATTTAAAAATTTGTTCATGTGACGTGAACATTATAGGTTAGGCCAATATTTGTTATAGAGTCATAGAGAGCTATAGAGTTATACAGCACGGAAACAGACCCTTCAGTCCAAATAGTCCGTACTAACCATAATCCCAAACTAAATTAGTCCCACCTGCCTGCACATGGCCCATATCCCTCCAAACATTTCTTATTCATGTATTTATCCAAATATCCTTTCAAAGTTGAACCTGCACCACCACTTCCCATGGAACTTCATTCCACACACAAAGCACTCTGTGTAAAAAAAAAAAGCCTCTCATGTCTTTTTAAAATCGTTCTCTTCTCACCTTAAAAATATGCCCCTAGTCTGGAAATCCCCAACCCTAGGGAAAAGCCATTTACCATTCTCCTTAAGTATACGCCTCATTATTTTATAAACCTCTGTAAGGTCACCTCTCAACCTACTATGCTTCAGGTAGATCTGCCAATTTTGTTTCCTCATGCCCTTGGATGTTTCATTCCAAGCATGGACCCCGTTCTCAATTTCTGCTTCGTGACTCCAGATCAGGAACAAACGTCCCCTTATTGTGTGAGGTCCTGATCTTGATAAGGTGGATGTAGAAAGAATCTTTCATCTTGTTCTTGAATTGAGGCTCTGCTTAAAGATTAAGAATCATCCCTTCAAAACAAAGATTGGGAGAATTTTGATTTTCTCTCAGAGTCATGGAGTCATACAGCATGGAAAGAGACCCTTTAGTCCAACTCGTCCCAAACTAATCCAGTCCCATTTGCCTGTGTTGGGCCCTTATCCCTCTAAACCTTTCCTATTCACATAACTATCCAACTTTTAAATGGCCCAACTCTACCTGCATTCACCACTTCCTCTGGCAGTCGAACCACTGTCTGTATAAAAACATTATCTCTCAGGTCCCTTTTAAATCTCTCTTCTCCCTCCTTAAAAATATGCTCCCTAGTTTTGAACTCCCTTCCGCCAGGGGAAAGACCTTTGCTATTCATCTTGTCGGTGCCCTTCATGATTTTGTAAACCTCTGCAAGGTCACCCTGCAACCTCCTACACTCCACTGAACAAGGTCCCAGCCTATCCAGCCTCTCCTTATATTGTTAGAAGAGAATGGAGGACTTAATAACAATTTAAGGCGGAGGCAGATGGATTCTTGTTAGGGAAGGCAATCAAGAGTTGTTGGAATAGGTAGGAATGGGGAAATCTAAACATAAACAGATTAACCATGATCCTATTAAAGGGCAGAGCTGGCACAGTGGCTGGGTGGTCTATTTCTGCACCTAATTCATAAGTTGCTTATGCCGTGGGGCATTTCATCACGTACAGAAATCTAAATTGCTGCTTTTGTTGTTCTGCAGAGCAACCGCTGAGAATTTTGTACCAACAAGTGCACAGGAAGATTTAAGTGTACATAAGTGGCTGTGTGTATGCAGTATTGAGATCACAGGCTCCACGCCAGTGTGTATTAGACATTTCAATCAGAAGATGCAATTAATAGCCACATCTAGATATCCAGTGTGTCACATGTTGATAGCTGACATATCAGTCAATTCTATCTCACTAGTTCTTGGAGCTTGCCAGCTCCGTGTATGCCTCTTTAAGCAGATGCAGTGCTAATTAGACAGGAACTGCTTCGCCTTTGTGATGAAACACAAGTTTTCACAGACGTCTGCTTTTACAGAGTAGCAATGATGTATTCAGCCGACTTTCCCTGACCCGGGGCCACTTGTCAGCTTGTTGTTCAGTGTCCTGCTCCGCCCCCTCACGTCCCACATCTGCTTCACTGCACCATGTTAACTGTGACCTCCAAACAGACACACACACAACACACACACACTCCATAGACCACCCAGCAAACCTCACCACCTTCCGTCATACACACTCATCCTACAGAATTAAAAATCACACAACATCAGGTTATAGTCCAGCAGGTTTATTTGGAAGTACTAGCTTTCGGAGCGACACTCCTTCATCAGGTAACTAGTTAGTTGGAACTAGTACCTGATGAAGGAGCAGCGTTCTGAAAGCTATTGCTTCCAACTAAACTATTGGACTATAACCTGGTGTTGTGTGATTTTCAACTTTCTCCAACACTGGTTCCTCCATATCATCGTATAGACTGGCCCAGGTCTGCGTCTACTTTAAATTAGTCATTCAATCACTGGATAGATTGAAAGGTGTAATGTTGGGATGGAAAGGGCTTGAAGGAGGAGGTGAATAGTGTCCTATGTTTTCCAAATTCTCAGCATCAGTGAGGATCCTTGCCTGTACTTAAGGATCTGTGAATTTGTAAGGGCCAGTAGCTGAGGGAGCTGGATAGTTCCTCATAATTCAAAGTTTGTGAAAAGATTTGTAGCTCGGGTGCTCGTTGCACTCATCCACAAACTCCATCAACAAACAGATCGACCTGGACCCAATATACCGGCCACTACAGCGGACAGCTGAAACTGACAACCGGAAGCGGCCGGAGGAAACACCACAGAAGTGCTTCACAGGAGGCTCCCAAGCACTGAGGATGTCACCTAGACAGGGGACGAAACGTTTGCAACAAAAATTTCCAGCTCGGCGAACAGAACCACAGCAGTTCCTCATAATGCTCCATACATTATCAAGAGAAAAGCTTACGTTTTTAACAAGTGTGCTATTGTAGCCCACGTATGCACTTTGCATTTTGGCCAAGAATGTGAGGTAATTGAAGTCTCTGCTATTCAAATAACCATTTAAAGCGAGGCAGGCCAGAATAATGTCTCTGCCCTGGTCGCACCTTGGTACGTGCAGTTTTTTCCTTTGTTCATGGGATGTGAGAATCATAGTCAAGGCCAACATCAATTTCCCATTCCTCATTTCCTTTCAGAAACTGGTGGTGAGCAAGCTTCCCGAACTATTGCAGTTCATTTGATGGAGAGACACCAATCTCAGTTAGGAAGGGAATTCTAAGATATTAACCCACTGACAGTGAAGTAACTGTGACATATTTCCAGAATTAAATAGCATGTGATTTTGGCATCAGTGAACTAGATGAGAATTGACAGTGGTCACCTTTCGTCCAGCTTTTTATTCCAGATTTTCTTTCAATTGAATTTCAATTTCACCGTTGGCCATGAGAGAGATTTGAACCTTACCTCAGCAAATAAGTCAGCCTGGGATTTTTGGATTACTACTGCTGCCACTTCACCACGGCCTCCCCCAAACCCCTCTGCCTTCTCCTGGAAGGTGTCGTACATCTTAAGTGTTTGTTAGTGAAGAGATGGTCGATGGCTCAGTGGTTAGCACTGCTGCCTCACAGCACCAGGAACCCAGGTTTGGTTCCAACCTCGGGTGTGGAGTTTACACGTTTCCTTCACATCTGCGTGGGTTTCCTCCGAGTGCTCTTGTTTCCTTCCATAGTCCAAGTGAGGATCTAAAATTGGAATTTAGGCAACAAAATATGTAGATTTTTATTCCAAAAAAATGGTTTCTCGATTTAAAAGAATACTACGAAATGGCCTGTGGATCCTCACTGTGGATCCTCACTGTGGACCATACTGCTGAACATACTGCTGATTTGCAGAATTAACTTGCAGTTCAAAGATAAGAGGACAATAGAGTTTTCATAAGATGAATACTGGCACATTAATTGACCATTTGAACTAACCTTGAACTAATACGTGGCATGACAATTTACGTAAATTAGATATCCTTCTTAAAGAAAATATCATTGGATTAACTTGCTGTAAATCATGTCACCTTATTATATGTGATTGGTCTTTCTTGTAATTAAGGCTGTACTATTTCTTAAAACACATATAAATGATGTATAATTTTCAAATGTAATTGCGCAACTTCACCCCGAAACACAGAAGCTTCAATCTCTGTGTTGCTGGATAGAATTCTAGGGATGGGCAATAAAAGCCACCCCAAGCCAATGACACGTACATGTTGTTAACAAGTAAGAAAAACTTAGGGTCTGGCAATATTTATCTTCAACAACTGAAATTTAACCACCTCTTATAGAATCAGAGAATCCCTACAGTTGAGAAGTAGGCCTTTCAGCCCATCAAGTTCACACCAACCCTCCAAAGAGCATCCCACCCAAACCCTTAATTCAATAAACTAATGAACCTTGCTTTGTGAATAGACCGCATTTGTTGATTCCTTTGACTGATCTCAAACCAAGTGGTTAAATTTCAGTTGTTGAAGATAAATATTGCCAGATCCTAATTTTTTCTTACTTGTTAACAACATGTACGTGTCATTGGCTTGGGGTGGCTTTTATTGCCCATGCCAAGTTGCCCTTGGAAAGGTGGCGATGAGCTGCCTTCTTGAATCACTGCAATCCACAATGAGGCAGGTATGTGCTTGTGTGGTGGGCACGTTGCTGTTTATGGGATCTTGCTGTGCACAACATACGCGCTTCTGTTCCAACAATACGGCAAGCCCACTTCAAAAATGCTTTATTAGCTGTTAAGCATTTTGGAACATCATGAGCTATGAAGTAGAATGGCAAGTCTTTCTTTCATTGGAGCTCTCTCTCAGAGAACAGTTATTGGCAGGATGGGATGAGTTGTCTCCTCCAGTGCCGCACCTTTGTACATTTCTCCAAGAATGCCTGAAACCAGAGATAGAACGAGATGGCTAAACCAGGTTCATGTTTGAGGCCTGCCCCAAACCACACAGATGGTTCTTCTGGCCTACTCCCTGTTGTTTCAGGACAAAGAGCTCTTGTCGTTTTGAATGGCTGTCAAATAAGAATAAAGAGGAGCAAACAGCTCCTACGGGTCGTTCAGAGAGTGTTGGTATAATAAAGTTGTTGGATACAATGAGAGCAGAAACCAGCCCCAAACATGACAGAGCACTCCCCAGCATTAATCTAACACTGATGCTCCTATTGACCTGCTCAGATGGGAGTCTTTCAAAGGCCCCGATTGCTCTCCTTGTGCTAATTGCCTTCATTTTCATCAGTTTAATTAAACAGGCACTTCCATATGTCGTCACCCTTAACTGGTTAGGAAGCATTCGATTCAGCAAATTCATTCACCAGAAGCAATTCATTGGAGGCCCTTATTGACCTCATGTCTGTCCAAGATCCTGCTCACTATTCTCTGCCTGGCCTCATGTCCCCTGAGGAGACACAATAGCCGAGCTGTCATCAGGCAATGTCTTTCTGTTCAGGCTTGTCAAGCCTCCAGCCCCGTCCCACTGCATCCTGCGTCTCTCACCCCCACAGCCCCTCACTCACACAGCTTGCCCAAAAGACTGTGCCCGATCAGACTGAATGTCAGATTTCTTTCGTGTAAAGGATATCAAACTTGCTGTGTGGAGGAAAAATTAAACTAAAATGACCATACTGTCAAAGATACCATCTTTCAGGTGCAATGGTTTTAACATCCTGCCTGTCCCCTCTCAGGTGCGTGTAAAAGACCCCCAGGGCCATTGGTTTGAAGAAGAAACGAAGGGTTCTCCATGAGAACCAAACCAACAAATAGAGTGCAGATTGTAACTCCCCTTCAACACTGAGGGTTAACCTGGACAGATACATCTGAGGATTAAAACTAAATGGTCACAGGTCAGGAGGTGAATCCAATAAAGACACAAAGGAGCTGGACCTGGATTGCTCATCAGACAAAGGAGTCCCCCTGGGAATTGTGTTGGGCCACACAAAATCTCATTAACATTTGATCATTGGCTATGGCTCATTGGGTAATAATCTTGTCTCATAAGGTCATGAGTTCAAGTCTGACTCTAAAGCTTTGCATAATCCAGGCAGACGCTTCTATTGCACCACTGAGAGAGAGCTGCACTGTTGAGGGTGCTGTTTACCTACTAGGATGTTGAAGGTAACAGGGGCATTTCTCTTCCCCATCTTCTTTTCTTTCTCCTTCTTCTGCCTCTGCTTTCTTTCTTCTCCACCCATTTGTCTTACATCACTACGTTACTGATTGATCACTTTTCTCCATCTTCTCCTGTCGGTCACCCGTTCTTCTTCCAATCGTACTGACTTTATGATTTGGAGATGCCGGTGTTGGACTGGGGTGTACAAAGTTAGAAATCACACAACACCAGGTTATAGTCCAACAGGTTTAATTGGAAGCACTAGCTTTTGGAGCGATGCGACAACCACCTGATGAAGGAGCAGTGCCCCGAAAACTAGTCCTTCCAAATAAACCCGTTGGATTATAACCTGGTGTTGTGTGATTTTTAACTTTGTACTATCTTTAAGGCTTTCATCACTCTGTCTTTTCATCCAGTCTTAGGTCTTCCTTCTCGCCTGGTAGTTTTGTCTCCAACATCGCCCTCCGCTTTCCCTGCAAAAGGTGACCAAACCCTCTCATTCTCATCTCAGCTACTTCCTTTGAGGTTTACATGTGCTTGCTCTTTTTCATTTCTCAACACGTTCGCCTCAGCATTTGTAAAGCATTTGCATCTAGTTGAAAAATGTGTTGCTGGAAAAGCGCAGCAGGTCAGGCAGCATCCAAGGAGCAGGAGAATCGGCGTTTCGGGCATAGGAAGAAGGGCTAATGCCCAAAAAGTCAATTCTCCTGCTCCTTGGATGCTGCCTGACCTGCTGCACTTTTCCAGCAACACATTTTTCAGCTCTGATCTCCAGCATCTGCAGTCCTCACTTTCTCCTACTTACATCTAGTTGTTAATTTACTGACATTTATTTCCAGGTATCTATTGCTAAAGGAATAGGGTCTAAGAGTTGGGAAGTGTTGCTGCAACTGTATAAGGAATTAGTGAGACTACAGCTGGAATTACATATAATTTCAGTCCTCCTGCTTGAGGAAAGATGGGGTTGCATTGGAGGACGTTCAGAGGAGGCTCAGTGGATTGAGCAGTTTAGACTGGGATGGCAGTCTGAGGTATGTGGCGAGGTTAGTTCGCTTAGGATGGTATTCACTGGAGTTTAAAAGAATGAGAGGTTATCGCATAGAAACCTATCAAATTTATCAGGACCAGGCAGGTTAGATGTTTCCAATGATGTTGGGAGTTCAGAATCAGAGATTTAAGGAAAAACTGTTTAGGACGGAGATGAGGGGAAATTTCTTCACCCAGAGAGTAGTGAGTTTGCGGAAATCTCTACCACAGAAAGTGGTGGAAGCCAAAACATTATGTGATTTAAATTGAATTGAATTGAATTTATTGTCACATGTACCAAGGCACAGTGAAAAACTTTGTCTTGCGAGCAATACAGGCAGATCACAGAGTTATGTAGCATAGGTAAGTAAATAATAGGTAAACAGCAGCAAAAACAAAAACACAGGTACAAGCGAAGGAAGTAGATATAGTTCTTGTAGCTAAAGGGATCAAGGAAGATGGGAGAGCAAGTGAGGTAAGGCTAGATCATAGGCTGAGCCCGACGATCAGTTATGATTATATTGACTGGCTCAAGAGGCTGAGTGGCCTACTCTTACTCCTATTTGCTTTGTTTCTGGGTAATACTGACTGGAGTTTTGAAGAATGGGAGGAGATCTAATTCATACATAGAAGATGCTAACTGCGATTAGCAAAGTAGACATAGACAAACCCGTTTTCTCTTGTGATGCAATCTAGAATGAGAAGTCATGGTTTTAGGTTAAGAGGTGGACAAATTTTTTTTTAGATTAGATTAGATTAGATTACAGTGTGGAAACAGGCCCGTCGGCCCAACAAGTCCACACCGACCCGCCGAAGCGAAACCCACCCCTACCCCTACATTTACCCCTTACCTAACACTACAGGCAATTTAGCATGGCCAATTCACCTGACCCTGCACATCTTTTGGACAGTGGGAGGAAACCGGAGCACCCGGAGGAAACCCACGCAGACACGGGGAGAACGTGCAAACTCCACACAGTCAGTCGCCTGAGGCGGGAATTGAACCCGGATCTCTGGCGCTGTGAGGCAGCAGTGCTAACCACTGTGCCACCGTGCCGCCCACTAATCTAATCTAAAATTTAAAACAGAGACAAGGAGAAATTGCTTCTCTCAAAAGATCATGAATCTGTGAAATTCACTACCCAGATTGTGGTGGATGCTGGGACATTGAGTAAGTTTAAGGTGGAGATTGAAAGATTTTTAATTAATAATTTGTTGAAGAGTTATGGAGAGCAGACAGGAGAGTGGAATTGAGGCCGAGATGGGATTGGCCATGAACGAATGAAATAGTGGAGGAGGTTCGGGGGCTGAATACTCCTGCTCATTGTTCTTATGAGTAATTAAGAGTGAAACAAATACAGAATTTGCATCAGTGGAGAGAAATCAGAGTTAACATTTTGGGAGTGGGGGGGGGTCCAGTGACCCTTCCTCAGAACTGTCACTCGGGTCACTCAACCTGAAATATTAACTCTGCTTTCTCTCCACAGATGCGGTCAGACCTGCTGAGCTTTTCCAGCAATTTCTGTTTTTTTTGTTTCTGATTTACAGCATTCACAGCTCTTCTTGTTTTTATTTTAAGAGTGATTTCCCTTTAACAGCCTTGCCATGTAGATGAATCAATAAATGGGATTTCATCATATGGTCAGAGGCCGTAGTCATTCTGCATTGTAGCACTCTTGACAAAGGAAGTGTCCAGAGATTACTCTGTGATTTATACTAGTTTAGCTGTGAATAATCCCACCAGAGATCTTTAAGGAAACAAATTGTCTGTACCTTATTTGTGTTATAAATATATAGCACAAGTAATCAACACAGTAATTGCTTCTGTCCTCCTGATGTGGCCCCCAAATGTATACTTTTTTCTAAAAACCAAAAGAGCTGCAGATGCTGTAAATCAGAGACAAAAATAGAAATTGCTGGAAAAACTCAGCAGGTCTGGGGCATCTGTGCAGAGAAATCAGAGTTAACGTTTCGAGTTGAGTGACCCAAGTGACAGGTTCTGAGGAAGGGTCGCTTGACCTGAAATGTTAACTCTGCTGAGCTTTTCCATCAATTTCTGTTTTTGTTTTTGTGTATTCTTTCTTTTAGTTTCAGTAATAAGTTTCTATCAACTTGTCAAAGGAATCCAAAACAGAAACATTACGACTCATATCAAGAAAATCACCAGAAACAAATGTCGTATTGGAATTAAATTTGGCAGGTCATGTTACAGTTGCATAAGACTTTGGTTCGACCACATTTAGAATACTGTGTACAGTTCTGGTTGCCACATTACCAGAAGGATGTGGATGCTTTGGAGAGGGTGCAGAGGAGGTTCACCAGGATGTTGCCTGGTATGGAGGGTGTTAGCTATGAAGAGAGGTTGAGTAGATTATGATTATTTTCATTAGAAAGACGGAGGTTGAGGGGGGTCCTGATTGAGGTCTACAAAATCATGAGAGGTGAAGGCAGGGTGGATAGCAAGAAGCGTTTTCCCAGAATGGGAAACCCAATTACTAGGGGTCATGAGTTCAAAGTGAGAGGATAAAAGTTTAAGGGAGATATGTTGGGAAAGTTCTTTACTCAGAGGGTGGTGGGTGCCTGGAATGCATTGCCAGCGGAGGTGGTAGAGGCGGGCACAATAGTGTCATTTAAGATGTATCTTGACAGATACATGAATGGGCAGGGGGCAGGAGGATACAGATCCTTGGAAAAAAGGAAACAGGTTTAGATAGAGGATCTGGATTGGCGCAGCTTGGAGGGCCGAAGGGTCTGTTCCTGTGCTGTAGTTTTCTTTGTTCCTAAATACATGTCCAGGGAATTATAAACCAGTCAGCCTAACATTGCTGTTCAGAAAAGCAATGAAGCCTTTCTTAAATGAGTAAGTAAGAGAGCAGCTAGAAATAAGCAATATAGTAATGAATGGTCAGCATAGATTTCAAAAGGGAAATTCTTGCTTGACTAACCTTTTCAAATTTTTGAGGGGATAGCAGAGAGCATAGACAAGGAATGCACTGGATGTAATCTTTAGGGGATGTTCAAAAGGCCATTGATGAAGGGCTCCATAATAGACTAATGAATAATGTCAGAGAATGAGGAGTAAGTGATTTGTTTGTCCACTGGCTATAGAATTAGATTTGATTCCCAATAGTGTGGAAAAAGGCCCTTTGGCCCAACAAGTCCACACCAACCCATCCCACTACATTTATCCCTGCCAAATGCACATCTTTGGATTGTGGGAGGAAACTAGAGCACACCCACACAGACACAGGGAGAATGTGCAAACTCCACACAGTTACCCAAGGTCGGGATTGAACCCAGGTCCCTGATGCTTTGAGGCAGCAGTGCTAACCACTGAGCTACCGTGCTGTCCATATGTGACAGAAAGCAGAGAGTGGGAACAAAGGTTGGTTATTCAGAGTGGCAGAAGTTGGGAAGTGATGTTCCACAAGGTTCAGTGTTCACAATTTACATTTGGAGTTTTGAACCAAAATAACAATTCGAAGTTTGTGGATAGCACATTTCATCGGGGGGGGGGGGGGGGGGGGTGTGGAGGGGAGCGGGGGCGGTGTGGTGCAGGGGGGGGGGGTGGGGTGTGGAGGGGAGCGGGGGCGGTGTGGTGCAGGGGAATTGCAGCATTAGTTAATACTGACAAAAGCTGCACAAAATTACAGGAGAAGACTGGGCAAATAATTGGCAAATGCAGTTCATCACAGGGAGATGTGAGGGAGTGAATTCTGCTAAGTAGAATACGGAGAAAGTGAAGACTGCAGATGTTGGAGCTCAGAGTCGAAGAGTGTGGTGCTGGAAAAGCACAGCAGTTCAGGCAGCAGCTGAGGAGCAGGAGAATCGATGTTTCATCGGGATCTCCTACTTCTCGGATGCTACCTGACCAGCTGTGCTTGTCCAGCCCCACGCCTTTTGTAAGTAAAATAGGGAGGTCACTTCACTTGGAAGGTCTAATTGGGAGATTGAGGAACAAAGTTATCATGGAATATCATGGATCAGCTCAAGTTGCAAGGTCAAGGTCATAAAAACAACCAAGCACCTAGCTTTATTAGTATGGAGAGATAACATTGAAAAATTAGACTGGTTACACCAAACCTATAGCTGAAAATGTGTTGCTGGAAAAGCGCAGCAGGTCAGGCAGCATCCAAGGAGCAGGAGGATCGACGTTTCGGGCATAAGCCCTTCTTCAGGAGCTTATGCCCGAAACGTCGATTCTTTTGTTCCCTGGATGCTGCCTGACCTGCTGCGCTTTTCCAGCAACACATTTTCAGCTCTGATCTCCAGCATCTGCAGACCTCACTTTCTCCGACACCAAATCTATATCAAATCTTAGTTACATGACATTCTGAACCGTTCTGGTGAAGGCTTTATCAAAAAAAGTATAAAGGCTGGATATCTAAATTCTAGGTGTCCACTACCCAGAACTGTCCAAACACTGGGCACATTTGAAAATATTTTATTTTCAATATTAACTTAACAAAAAACATTTACTTAAATGAAATTCAGACGTATCGTCTAAATACTGGGACGTTGGGTTCACTTTCGATGGAGTACCAGGCTGGTGGGCAGTTTCAGTAACTTGTACACAGTGGCCCCCAATCTAATTCCTGACCTCTGGGTCAATGTGAGCAATCCTCAACCCTTTCAACGCAAGTGTCCAAATTCGGGGAAAGTCCACACTCTGGATCGGTCTTATTCCAAAGGTGCCAAGATTTGCAAGGATGGTACTGGATGAGTGTGGGCATATATGCCAGGGAAAGATGGTCAGCCAGGTTTCATTTTGACAGACAGAATAGAAAAGGAGGTGATCCCATAGAGGTCTTTAAAGTGGTGAAAGGATTTGACACAGTGGATAAAGAGAGAATGTTTTCATCTGTGTGAAAATATTTCACTAGAGGCCATCAACGTGCAACTGTTTCCAAGAAATCCAATAGAGAATTCAGAAAGAGCATCCTGATCCAGAGAATGTGGAATTCATTGCCACAGTGAGTGGTTTAGTGTGGTATACATGAATTTGAGGTGTTGCGAGTGAAGAAAATGAGGGAAGAGAAATTTTCCGCTAGAGATTCAGTTGTGGAAAGATGAATTTCCAGTAGACAATAAACACTGGCATTGATTAGTTGGGCTGAATGGCCTGTTCCTATACCATGTATCCTCTGTATGGAATCCTTGTGTAAAGCAAAGCATCTGCTTGCTGTCTCAGGTGAACAATATATATAGTCTATACGTAAAATAGATTCCGGTCTGTAACTCACTCCTGGAGAATCTATTATTCTATATTTAAAACACCCAAACCCCTTGCTTAGATTCTAGTCTGTAATTTACTCCCAAGTATCTGCTATTTGATATATAAACTCCCACAAACCCTTTGATTAGATTCCAGTCTGTAGTTCACTCATGGGTATCTGCTAAACTGTATATAAACCACCCTCCAATTCCTTAGATTAGATTCTGGTCTGCACCTCACTCCCCTTAATCTATACATAAACCCCCCGAACCCCTCATTTTGATGTCAACCTGTAACTCACTCCAGGGTATCTGTTATTCCATATGTAAACCACTCTGAACCCTTCATTGAGATTCCAGTTTGTAATTCACTTCTGGGTATTTGTTATAATCTCTACCAACCCCTTGATTAGATTCCAGCCTGTAACTCACTCTGGGTATCTACCATTCAGTCAGATTTACACTGTCCTGGTGGCCATTATTATCCATTACGTATAAAACACATTCAGAGCAACTTCTTCAATGGCCAAGTAAATAAACACATTGTCCGACACCTTGGCTCCTGAAATGGAAGCTTTCATTTTCCCAAGTGAGCTGTCTCTGTGTACAATTAAGCCTGTGCTACAATTAAAGATTCATCAGCCTGATATGTTGAATTTCCGATGGCTGGATGGGACATTAACAATGACCTTGTCTGGTGATGAAGGCTACTGTGCAATATCTTCTAAATAAACATTACAGCGTGCAGCTTACATTACATTAATACCCCAATGATGTGCTTGTCTCTCACACGCTTGGTCTGATGCTTCTTGTGAAACCAATTTACTGATTAATCTTTTCAATTTAGGAGCTTGATCAGGACAAGTCATAGCTCATCTTCAGACCCTTCCTACGAGCGGAAATTTACTAATCAACCTCCACAACAATCCTGTTTTTAAATCTCTCTCCTTCCTCCACACCATCATCATTCATAAAGCAAGCAAAATTTTATTCTTTTCATTTAGAAATTTTGAAAGTTTGCCTCCTTGATTAGCCTCATAATGAAAGTTCTTATTGTCATGTTCAAAGCTCCTCCCTAGCTACGTCTTGACAAAGCCTCTAGCCCTGCAACCAAAGAAGATTCCTTTTCTTCCTATTTGTTCTTGGGATGTGGGCATTGCTGACGGGGTCAGTGTTTATTGCCCTTGAGAAGGTAGTAATGAGCTGCCTTCTTGAACTACTGTAGTCCATGCCTGTATGCAGTTTGCACATTTTCCCTATGTCTGTGTGGTTTTCCTCCAGGTGTTCCAGTTATCCCCCACAGTCCAAAGATGTGCAGGCGAGGTGGATTGGCCATGTTGAATCCTGGAGCGTCGGAGGATGAGGGGTGACCTTATAGAGGGATATGGATAGGTGGGGGAGTCCAGAACTAGAGGGCATAGGTTTAGGATGAGAAGGGAAAGATATAAAAGAGACCTGAGGGACAATCTTTTCATGCAGAGGGTGGTACGTATATGAAATGAGCTGCCAGAGGAAGTGGTGGAAGCTGGTACAATTGCAACATTTAAAAGGCATCTGGATGGGTATATGAATAGGAAGGGTTTGGAGGGATATGGGCTAGGTGCTGGCAGGCGGGACTAGATTGGGTTGGGATATCTGGTAGGCATTGACGAGTTGGACCAAAGGATCTGTTTCTGTCCTGTACATCTCTATGACTCTATGACTCTAAATGACCCACAATGCCCTTCGGGAGGGGATTCTAGGATTTGAATCCAGTGACACTGAAGCAACACCATAATATGGGGCTTTGATTTGATTTATTACTATCACATATATCGGGGTACAGTGAAAAGTCTTGTTTTGCATGCTATACAGGCAAATCATACTATACAAGTGCATCAGGGTAGCAGAACAGAGGGCAGGGTACAATGTTACAGCTGCAGAGATGGTGCAGAGAGAAATCACTATTAATATTTAACATGTCCATTTAAAAGTCTGATAACAGCCCGAATGAAGCTATTTTTGAATATATTGATATATGCATTCAAACGTTTATATCCTCTGCCCAAGAGAGTATAATATTGGTGAGGGTGAGCGGGGGTGGGATGTCTTTGATTATGTTGGTTGCTTTCCCAAGGTAGTGGCGATAATGTATGATGCTGGAAAAAGGCCAGTGGGTCAGGCCGCATCTGAGGAGCAAGAGAGTTGGCATTTCAGACATAACCCTTTATCAGGAGAGACAGTGGGAAGTTTACACGGGAGTCAATGAATAAAAGGCTAGTTTGCATGATGGACTGTGTTCACAACTCTCTGTAATACCCTGCGGTGTTGGGAAGAGCCACTGCCATATCAAGCTGAGATGCATCTGGGTTGTGAATTGGGATAGCACCCACACCAATCAACCCCACCGCCCCATGGCCCAACATTTCAACTCGCCCCCCCACTCAGCCGAGGACATGGAGGTCCTGGGCCTCCTTCACTGGCGCTCCCTCACTACCCCTCGCCTAGAGGA
Source organism: Chiloscyllium plagiosum (assembly GCF_004010195.1). Classification (NCBI taxonomy): domain Eukaryota; kingdom Metazoa; phylum Chordata; class Chondrichthyes; order Orectolobiformes; family Hemiscylliidae; genus Chiloscyllium; species Chiloscyllium plagiosum. The sequence continues at coordinate 103,405,052 of NC_057716.1, forward strand.
AGAACGCCTCATCTTCTGCCTCGGAACACTTCAATCCCAGGGCATCAATGTGGACTTCACCAGTTTCCTCATTTCCCCTTCCCCCACCTCACCCCATCTCCAAACTTCCAGCTTAGCACTGTCCCCATGACTTGTCCTACCTGCCTATCTTCCTTTCCACCTATCCACTCCACTCTCCTCTCTGACCTATCACCTTCATCCCC
>NC_057716.1:103406683-103418247 GCF_004010195.1 Chiloscyllium plagiosum
TGGGGGTGGGGGTGGATACTGTGTGTGGGTGGGATCTGGATGGAGAGTGGAAGTTTTGGCTGGTCACAGACTGAGGCTGGTGGGAAAGTGGTGTGAAGTGTTGATGGTAGTGGTCGGGGTTGGTGAGATGAACTGGGGCATGTTTACAGAATAAACACTGTCAGTGATCACTCCAATGAAATCAAACTGTTGCTCACAATGACTGGGTAACATTCCTCAACACTTCTGTTTTGTGTTTGATATATTGATGGCCAGAATTTTAAACTTTAGATGAAAGCAAAACATTGAAAGCGTTCACACTGAGTGCCAGTAGATGCAGATTTACACTCACGAGAATCATTATCCATTATGGCAATGGAATGCATCACAAAAAGCTAGCTCTTGTAAAATTGGTATTTTATTGTGGCTCTTTAATGCTTGTTACAAAAATAATAATTCTTCCTAATCATTTTTCTTTCGAAGGACTATTGATATAACTTGGGACCTAATTTTCGAGCAAGGATGTTCCTCGAATGAAGTCGCTTTTGTGTTTTAATATGGGGAGACACTAGGGAGTAATTAGAAACCAGGAATCTAATCAAGTGGCTTGTGTGATTTAGCTTGTAGACAATGTGAGCCTTGAGGAACATGATTCACACAGCAGTAATGTTTTGCGCAAGTCAATGGTTCATCAGCTCTTTTGTTCATGATATTTACAAATTGTTTCTGTGTCACACCTTGTCCCACATTTATCCATTCAACTGTGACTTTTAACTACAATTTCAGCTCGAGACTGATGTTGCTCTTGCTTGGACCGTCAGTTACATAATTTCAAATAGAAATGTACATCTCTCTAATTTGACTTTTGAGTGGCTGGGGTCTAAATGTACCCAAACTTTCTGAACGAGGAACAAGCTGAACGGATGTGAGGGGGAGGCATGGTTCAGGAAATGCGGGAATTCCTTTTAGTCTGTGATCTACTCAGAGTTAAGAAAATAACTTGTGCCTCGAGTTTTATGTTGCAACCATCTGAGATGCTCTGGGTTGGCCTATTGTCACCAATCCTTCTTATCAGTATTCATGTAAGTCAGGTTAAACAACCACCAATCATCTCTCTCTCTCTCTAATGATACAGAAACCCGGTGGTGACTTTAGTTTGATTTAGAGTAGGTTATTAGTACAAAGTAGGATGGATTCTCAGCCAAAGAATTCAGCAGAAGACGTTCAATTTCGATAAAATCGGTTTAGTACATTGTGCTTAATAGCAATACAGTACACATTCTATCCAGTATACATGATTGTCTTTGTATAGCATCAGGCTTAACTTAAGAGGGAATTCACATTCCTGCTGTTAAAATTTCTCACACCTTGAAATGGTTTAGAAAATATTTAGTCATACAGTCATAAAGATGTACAGCATGGTCCAACTCATCCATGCTGACCAGATATCCCAACCCAATCTAGTCCCACCTGCCAGCACCCGGCCCATATGCCTCCAAACCCTTCCTATTCATATACCCATCCAGATGCCTTTTAAATGTTGCAATTGTACCTCCACCATTTCCTCTGGCAGCTCATTCCATACTCACACTCCACCCTCTGCATAAAAAAATTGCCCCTTAGGTCCCTTTTAATTCTTTCCTCTCTCACCCTTGACCTAAGTCCTCTAGTTCTGGACTCCTCTACCCAGGGAAAAGACCTTGTCTATTTATCCTATCCATGGCCCTCATGATTTTATAAACCTCTATAAGGTCACCCCTCAGCTTCCGACGCTCCAGGGAAAACAGCCCCAGCTTATTCAGCCTCTCCCTATAGTTCAAATCCTCCAACCCTGGCAACATCTTTGTAAATCTTTTCTGAACCCTTTCAAGTTTCACAGCATCTTTTCGATAGGAAGGAAACCAGAATTGCACATAATATTCCAACAGTGGCCTAACCAATCTCCTGTACAGCCTCTACATGACCTCCCAACTCCTGTACTCAGTGCTCTGACCAATAAAGGAAAGCATACCAAACGGCTTCTTCACTATCCTATCTACCCTCAACTCTACTTTCAAGGAGCTATGAACCTGCACTCCAAGGCCTCTTTGTTCAGCAACACTCCCCAGGACCTTACCATTAAATGTATAATTCGTGCCAAGATTTGCTTTCCCAAAATGCAGCACCTCACATTTACCTAAATTAAACTCCACCTGCCACTCCTCAACCCATTGCCAGGATTGGAGTGTTTGAGCTACAAGGAGAGGCCAAATAGGCTAGAGCTGCTTACTCTGGAGCATTGGAGGGTGACAGGTGACCTTATACCCCTATGGATAGGGTAAATAGAGAAACTCTTTTTCCCTGGGTAGGGAAGTCCAGAACTAGAGAGCTAGATTTAGGGTGAGAGGGGAAAGATTTAAAAGGGACCTAGGGGGAAAGGTTTTCAATCAGAGGGTGGTGCATGTATGGAATGAGCTGCCAGAGGAAATCGTGGAAACTGGTACAATTACAACATTTAAAAAGAATCTTGATGGGTATATGAATAGGAAGGGTTTGGAGGGATATGGGCCAAGTGCTGGCAAATGGGACTAGATTAATGTAGGATATCTGGTCGGCATGGATGGGTTGGACTGAAGGATCTGTTTCTGTGCTGTACATCTCTATCATGCTCTGACACTGACTTAGCAAGAAACACAGAATCAGCTTAGACTTCTCCCAGAAAAAGTCCTTTATGTCCTGATGGATGGTGCTGAAAGAGTCATGGCTGATCCATCAAGCTCAATACTGTATTCTTTCCCCCACCCCCACCCGTCACATCTCTTGATCCCTCGAGCTATATCTATCTCCTTCTTTAAAACACATTATGATTTGGCCTCAACCATTTACTATGTTAGTGAATCCCTCAGGTTTACCACTCTTTGGGTGAAGAAATCGCTCTTCTTCTCAATCCTAAAAGGTTTACCTTGATTCTAGACTCCCCCATCATTGGGAATATCACTCCTGTACTTAATCTGTCTACTCCTGTTAGAATTTAGTAGGTTTCTGTGAGGTCCCCCTCATTCTTCTAAGCTCCTCATACATCGGTCTTGCAATCCCAGAAACCAATCTGGTAAACATTTACTGCACTCCCTCTGTCCAGGAGACCAAAACTGCACACATTATTCCAGGTGTGGTCTCACCAAGGCCCTGTATAGTTGCACCAGGACAATCCAGATCTCCTTGAACATTCCTCTCTCTCAAATCACAGCCACTCAAATAATACTCTGCCTTCCTATTTTTGCTACCAAAGTGGATGACCTCACATTTTTCCAAATTATATCGCATCTGCCATTCATCTGTCCACTCAGTCAGCCTGTCTACATCACACTGCGACATTTCTGCATTGTCCTCATAGCTCACCCTCACCAACGTCACACCCCCCAGCCCCCACCCCCCACCTCCCCCCCCCACACACACACACAGCTTTGTGCCGTTTAATCCTTTCAGTTACTAACCTGCTTCATACAATACGTTTCATGAACTCTGGATGAGTTAATGTTAATATTCAACCATCTGTCAAATCTCTCAGTCAGACTCCTGCTCATAATTCTCACCCAGATATCTGCATAACAGACATCCAGCCCCCTTGATCAACCCATGCAGCAACACACTGCAAACATTTATTGCATTTGAAATAATCCTCTGTCAAAGATTCTGTTCAATGTCAATGAAATTGAGGGACTGGACAACACAATGGGTTAAGTTCAAAAAGGATGGAAGGGACATTGACACTGACAGGAGACTCAATATTCAGAAGATGCAGCTTTCAGACAATCAGAAGGAGATGAGAAGATGCAGCTTTCAGACAATCAGAAGGACAATCTGGAATGCACTTAAATGACAATGGAAACAGATTCAACAGTAACTTTCTCAAACAGAATTGGACAAATGAATGTTGCTGATAAAAGGGATGTATTTTGTTGAAACCTTTTTTCATCAGGACAATTTGCAAGAACACCATTATAGAGTGAACAACATATGAGTGCTAATTGTTTACCAAGTGAACACTGATTGATAGATTGGTTGCCATGGATACCTAAACAGGAACTGTTTTCAGGGCAATGGGGAAAGAGCAGGAGGAGTGGGGGTAATTGGATAGATTATTCAAGGAGCTGGCACTGAACGAATGGGCCAAATGGCTACTACTTATGCTCTAAACACCTGTCTTTTGATTGGCTTCAAAGATCATAGAATCCCTACAGTGCAGATAGAGGCCTTTTGGCCCATCATGTCTGCACCAACTGTCTGAAGAGTATCTCACCCAGACCCACGCCTCTATCCTACCTTATTCCTGTAACCCTGCACTTCCCATGGTTAACCCATCCCTGGACACTATGTATAATTTCCCACGGCCAAGCCACCTAACCTGCACACCTTTGGGAGGAAACTAAAGCACCCAGACGAAACCCACACAGACACAGGGGGGAATGTGCAAACTCCACACAGACAGTCACCCGAGGCTGGAATCGAACACGGGTCCCTCACGCTGTGAAGCAACACTGCTAATCACTGAGCCACCGTGCCACCCCAAAAGGCCGGCCACCCCAAGAGGCCTACAATCAGGATTGTAGGCGACAGTGAAAGGTCTCCGTGCAGGGAGACTACTGCTTTTTGCAGGTCCTGTACTGTCTTAAACATAGCACCTATTTGATTAATTAATCAATGACTTTAATGGGTGGGCCCCAGCAGAACAGGTGGTAGTGGCCAAGAAAGGGCAGTGTATGACCCTGGGTCTGCTGTTTTTAGCCCAGTTCGAGTCATGTCCTACAGTAGCCTGTAGCATGCAGCCTATAGTGGGTACAGATGGGCTCATTATGGATCGAAATAGCATCATTTATATTTAGACAAAAGCCACAGGATCCCCTTGACAAGCAATAATTTACACAAATTAATGTTTAACTAACAGATTTATAAGGATGTTGCTGGGACTGGAGGGTTGAGCTATAGGAAGAGACTGAATAGGCTAGGGCTTTCTCTCCTGATGCATCAGAGACTGAACTTTATAGAAATTTATAAAATCATGAGGTGCATGGTTAGGGTAAATAGACGAGGTCTTTTAAAACTAAGGGACATAGATTTAAGGTGAGAGGGGAAAGATTTAAAAAGGACCTAAAGGGAAACTTTTTCACAGAGGGTGGTGCGTGTATGGAATGAGCTGCCAGAGGAAGTGGTGGAGGCTGGTACACTTACAGCATTTAAAAGGCATCTGGATGGGTATATGAATAGGAAGGGTTTGGAGAGATATGGGCCAAGTGCTGGCAAATGGGACTGGGTCAGATTGAGATGTCTGATCAGGTGGACAAGGTTAAAAAGTTTTACCTGCACATCCACCAATGTATTGGTGAATTTATTGTATCCATTGCTCCCAATGCGGACTCCTCTACATTGGGGAGACTGGACGCCTCCTCACAGAGTGCGTTAGGGGAACATCTCTGGGACACCCGCACCAATCAACCCCACCGCCCTGTGGCTCACATTTCAACTCCCCCTCTCACTCTGCCGAGGACATGCAGGTCCTGGGCCTCCTCCACCACCGCTCCCTCACCACCCAACGCCTAGAGGAAGAACGCCTCATCTTCCGCCTCGGAACACTTCAACCCCAGGACATCAATGTGGACTTCATCAGTTTCCTCATTTCCCCTCCTCCCACCTTACCCCAGCTCCAACCTTTCAGCTCAGCACCGCCCTCATGACTTGTCCTACCTGCCTATCTTCCTTTCCACCTATCCACTCCACCCTCCTCTCTAACCTATCATCTCCATCCCTACCCCCATTCACCTATTGTACTCTATGCTACTTTCTCCCCACCCCACCCTCCTCTCAGTTATCGCTCCACTCTGCAGGCATCCTGCCTCTATTCCTGATGAAGGACTTTTGCCCGAAGCGTCGATTTTCCTGCTCCTCGGATGCTGCCTGAACTGCTGTGCTTTTCCAGCACCATTCTAATCTAGAATCTGACCAGGTGGTCAAGTTGAACCGAAGGGTCTGTTTCCGTGCTGTACGACTCTGTTGTGACTCTGTAAACAGGGAGAGAAAGAAGAAAGATTTGGGGGGGGGGGGGGAGCTGTAGTTTCATGTTATTTTTGTGATACAGTAACCAATGGTTTATTCACCCACAAAAGGATGAAGAGGGCAATTGCTATTCCCCTCCCTAGCTCCGTCCCTTGTACCCTGCAGTTTCACATTCCAGAATTTAAAAGCGTAAGGTAGGTTGAAAGACGTGTTTTTAGCTTCGTGGAGGTTGTAAAGTGTCAGATGGAGCAGAGACCTTGGGCGGGGTGAAGCTGAAGGGGGAGGTGGACAGCTCCCTTGGCAACCTAATGAAAATCAAAACAATAACGCGAGGCTGTTCGGAGACTATCAGGAGAGATTATTAAACAAAGCCAGCACCTCAAATAACCTCAAGGTGGAATCTGCCTGAAAGTGAAAATTGTATTCAGTCACGGCTCAGCACTGAATCGTGGTGAAAACAAAGTTCCTTCCTCCTTCTAGTGCCCAGGTGGATGCCAATGGTCCATTCAGGTAAATTTCTTTGTTAAGATTCTGTAGCGATTGATACAACTGAGTGGTTTGCTAGGCCTTTTCAGGAGGCAGTTAAGAGTCAGCTATATCAGTTTGGGTCTGGAGCCATATGTAGGCCAGATCAAAGATGGATGGCAGATTTCCTTCCCTAAAAGACATTAGTAAACCACATGGGTTTTTACAATAACCAGCAATGGGTTCACAGTGATCTCTTGTTTCCAGATAGTTATTGAATTTAAATTCCACCATCTGCCGTGGCAAGAATTGGTACCCAGGTCCTCAGAACATCAGGTCAGGCAGCATCCAAGGAACAGGAGAATTGACGTTTCGGGCATAAGCCCTTCTTCAGGAAGGGCTTATGCCCGAAACGTCGATTCTCCTGTTCCTTGGATGCTGCCTGACCTGCTGCGCTTTTCCAGCAACACATTTTCAGCTCTGATCTCCAGCATCTGCAGTCCTCACTTTCTCCTCAGAACATCAGCTGAGTTTCTGAATTAATAGTCTGGTGAGACTAGTCTCACAAGAGACCATCATGTCTCTTAGATGTAAACTAACTAGCTATTAAGTACTGTGTAATAAACCTTTACTGTTTACCAAGATTGAAGCTCATTTCCACTAAAGACTAAAAATTGAATTGAATTGAATTAGCTTTATTGTCACATGGACTCAAGTGCTGAGTACAGTAAAAGGTCACCACTTACACCGCCATCTTAGGTAGAAAGGTACCTAGATACAATCCTAGTGTGGGCATGGTTCCCACTGGTATCAGTAGCTGATACTAATACAAACTACAGCAGAAAGTTTGGTGGCAGTGAATCAACCCTAGCTATCTTGCATGACTTCGGTAAACAGGACAGAACATATGTGGACTCTTAGGCGAAAGTGAGGACTCCAGATGCTGGAGATTAAAGTTGAGAGTGTAGTGATGGAAAAGCACAGCAGGTCAGGCAGCATCTGAGGCAGGAGAATTGATGTTTCAGGCAAAAGCCCTTCATCTGGCATCCTGTAATATGGACTCCAAATCTAGAGACTTAGGTAACACACTGGGACCTCGGTTCGAATCCAGCCACAGCAGATCGTGGAATTTGAATTCAATAAAAATCTGGAGTTAAGGGTCTAATAATATCTCAAATCCATTGTCAATTGTTGGGAAAAATCCATCTGGTTCACTAATGTCCTTGAGGGAAAGAAACTGCCATCCTTACCTAGTCTGGTTGACATGTGACTCCAGACCCACAGCAATATGGGTGACTCTTAACTGCCCTCTGGGCAATTAGGGATGGGCAATAAATGCTGGCCTAGCCAGCGATGCCCTCATTGGGTGAATGAATAATATGAAAAATAAGATGGTGACAGCAGTAGACAACAGGACTTCACATAAAACATACTCCAGTCCCCAGGAAGCATGGGTCTACGTTTCTGTACTGCCTTTCAGCATCTCATTCCAATGTGCTTACTATAACCAATTAAGCATTTAACATAATAGCCTGGCTTCTGTTTCCAACAGAATTTACAGTTACAATACAGGAACAGCTGCATCCACATTACATACAGCAAGCTCCAACAGACAGCAAGTCTGACAATGACCAGATTACCAGTTTAGTTTGTTCCTGACGAACAGCAAACTACTGCAGATGTTGGAAAAGCAAACACCTAAAGTGCTGGAGAACCTCAGCGGGTCTGGTAGCCTCTGTGAAGAGTGAAACAGAATTAACGTTTCTGAAACAACTCTCCTTCGGAACTTAACTGAACTTTTTGCGTCATTGGTTTTTAAGACAAATCATTGTCCAGGGATAGAACTTCTCCACTTTTTATCAACTTGTGGCCCTGAGACCTTTTACATCCATGCAAGATGGCGTACAGGGGGTCGCTTTTGAAGGTTACTTCCAGAAGATGATATGTTGTACAGTGTGACCCAGCTCCAACCTCAGAGTTGTGGACAAATAGCAGGGTAAATAGGGGAAAGGTGAGGAGTACACAGAGGAGAACATAAGCAATGGAAGGGAAGTCCCTGTCAGGGATAGTTGGGGAGTTGCTGGAAATTAATCCAAGTCAGTCTCAACCAAAGCAATAAGGTGAAGTAAAAATTAAGGTATCGGGAAATTGGAGCTGTTCTGTTCAATTTAGTACAAGAGTAAATTAGCTCTCATAATTTAGCTTTGCAAGGCAGCCGTAAGAATAAATTAAATCTGCATTTACCACAAGCTATATCCCAACAAGTGGACCATCATTTCTGTAAGTGTAGCCACAAACAGTTTCAAATTCACTGTTTTATTATCGAGTGGAAGGACAGGCGATTTTAAAAGCTGCTTAGGGAATTGAATTGATTACAAGCCAGAGCCAATCTGGCTGGGCAAAGTCAGAGGACGAGTTATCAGCAGGTAAAACAGCAGAGGAATCTATATTGATGGCTCTTCATTTATAAATTACAAGGATAGAATTGTTGGGTTGCAATAAGTGGACATAAACTAATGGGCATAAACAGAGGCTGTTAGCTGGCATTGGAGCAGTTGATATCCTGTTGCTTATAAAAGGAGTGTTTTGTTGTGACAGTGAGAGACGCAATCTTGAGGCTGTGTCACTTACTCAATGCTAGATGAGGCTGGTGGAGTAGCTTTGAGCACAGTTATCAGTCTTTCCGCAAGTTGTGAGCTTCAAGGCATATTACCGAACATAAACATAGAACAGTACAGCACAGGAACAGGCCCTTCGGCCCACGATGTTGAGCCGACTGTGATGCCAAATTAAACTAATCCCTTCTGCCTGCCCATGGTCCATAGCCCTCCATTCCTTGCTTATTGATGTGCTTATCAAAAAGCCCCTTAAACATCCCTATCATTCTGAGGAAGGGTCACCAGACCCCAAAACGTTAACTCTGATTCCTCTACACAGGTGCTGCCAGACCTGCTGAGCTTTTCCAGCAACTTCTGGTTTTGTCCCTATTGTATCTGCCTCCACCACCATCACCCCTGGCAGTGTGTTCCACACTCCTCCCACTCTCTGTGTAAAACACGTGCCCCTCACATCTCCTTTGAACTTTCCCGGTCTCATCTTAAATGCATGCTCCCTAGCAATAGACATTTCAACCTGGGAAAAAGATTCTGACCGTCAACCCTATCCATGCATCTCATAATTTTATAGACTTTTATCAAGTCTCTCCTCAGCCTCCATCACTTCAGAGAAAACAACCTTAGTTTGTCCAACCTCTCCTTATAGCTCGTACCCCCTAATCCAGGAGACATCCTGGTAAAACTCTTCTGCACCTTCTCCAAAGCCCCCACATCCTTCCTGTAATGTAGTGATCAGAATTGAATACAATACTTAAGTGTGGCTCAAGCAAAGTTTTATAAAGCTGCAACATGACATCCTGACTCTTGTATTCCTGATGAAGGGCTTATGCCCGAAATGTTGATTCTCCTGCTCCTCGGATGCTGCCTGACCTGCTGTGCTTTTCCAGCACCACACTCTCCACTCTGATCTCCAGCATCTGCAGACCTCACTTTTTCCTCTTGCATTCCATGCCCCAACCAATAAAGGCAAACATGCCACACGCCTTCTTTTCCACCCGATTTACTTGCGTGGCCTCTTTCAGGGAGTGTGGCCACTTTCAGGGAGTTTCTGTTTTTATTCTGCAGCAGGTAATAGAGAAGGTAAATTGGAATTTTGACATTTACTACTAAAAGAATAGAGTATAAACATAGGGAGATGTTGCTGCAACTATACAAGGTATTAGTGAGAATGCACCTGGAGTACTGTGTACAATTTTAACCCCCTTACTTGAAAGGAAATGGTTGCATTGTAGGTAGTTCAGAGGAGGCTCACTGGAGATAAGGGGCTTGTCTTATGAAGAAAGGTTGAACAGTTTAGGCCGATACACTCTAGAGTTTAGAAGAATGCAAGAAGATCTAATTGAGGTCTATAAGATTCTTAGACATTGGCAAAGTAGGTGTGGAGCAGATAATGTGGAGTAATCTAGAACAAGAGGGCATGGTTTAGGATAAGGAATGGACAATTTAAAACAGAAACAAGGAAGAATTACTTCTCTCAAAGGATCGCAAATCTATGGAATTGACTCCCCAGATGCTGGGGCCTTGACTAAATGTATGGAGGAGATAGATTTTTAATGAGAAATGGGTTGGAGCAGACAGGAAAGTGAAGTCGAGGCTGAGATGAGATCGTATCAAATGGTGAGCAAGCCTGAGGGGCTGAATTCGACTGAAGGGTCTGTTTCTGTGACTAGATTAGATTCCCTACAGTGTAGAAACAGGCCCTTTGGCCCAACAAGTCCACACCTACCTTCCGAAGAGTAACCCACCCAGACCCATTTCCCTCTGACTAATGTACCTACTACTATGGGCAATTTAGCATGGCCAATTCACCTGCCCTGCACACCTTTGGACTATGGGAGGAAACCAGAGCAAACCCACACAGACTCGGGGAGAACGTACAAACTCCACACAGACAGTCGCCTGAGGCTGGAATCGAACCTGGGTCCCTGGTACTGTGAGGCAACATTGCTAATCACTGAGCCACCATGCCACCCCAAATACCCCTGCTCCTAGTTCTTATGTTAACATCCCTAACTGACCTTGAACTCAGTGCCTTGTGAGGCCATTTCAGAGTCAACTATATTCTAGACTGTCCAGCCGTGATTGATTGGTTTAGACAATCGATGCGAAATTCCTGGCTGTTATCAGACTTATGAATGGATCTCTCATATATTAGAGTTGATCTTTCTCTACCCCTTCTCTGTAGCTGTGACACTATATACCCCGGGAATTACAGGCCAGTTAGTCTTACTTCGGTGGTAGGCAAAGTAATGGAAAGGGTACTGAGGGATAGGATTTATGAGTATCTGGAAAGACACTGCTTGATTAGGGACAGCCAGCACGGATTTGTGAGGGGTAGGTCTTGCCTTACAAGTCTTATTGAATTCTTTGAGGAGGTGACCAAGCATGTGGATGAGGGAAGAGCAGTGGATGTAGTGTACATGGATTTTAGTAAGGCATTTGATAAGGTTCCCCATGGTAGGCTAATGCGGAAAG
>NC_057716.1:103418610-103436291 GCF_004010195.1 Chiloscyllium plagiosum
GAGAGGAAGTCGTACGAGGCTAGGTTGAGAGTTCTCGGCCTTTTCTTGTTGGAACGGCGAAGGATGAGGGGTGACTTGATCGAGGTTTATAAGATGATCAGAGGAATAGGTAGAGTAGACAGTCAGAAACTTTTTTTCCATGGGTACAACAGAGTGTTACAAGGGGACGTAAATTTAAGGTGAAGGGTGGAAGGTATAGGGGAGATGTCAGGGGTGGGTTCTTTACCCAGAGAGTGGTGGGGGCATGGAATGCGCTGCCTATGGGAGTGGCAGAGTCAGAATCATTGGCGACCTTTAAGCGGCAATTGGATAGGTACATGGATGGGTGCTTAAGCTAGGACAAATGTTCGGCACAACATCGTGGGCCGAAGGGCCTGTTCTGTTCTGTATTGTTCTATGTTCTATGTCTATGTTCTATGTTCTATATATTCTGTTCTATTACCCTGTTATCTAAGGTACGATTTGTCTGGACAGCATGCAAAACAATATTTTTCACTGTATCTCAGTACATGTGACAATAATTAATCAAATCAAATCAAATAAACAATGGTACATTAGTTCTAGATTCTCTGTTAAGAGGAAATATCCATTCCACATCCACCTCAAGATCTTGTTGGTTTCAATCAGAAGCATAACATCCTTATGTTTATGTTCAATTCCTCCCATAATAAAGGATAGCATCCCATTAGCCTTCCTGATTACATGCTCTACCTGCACACTAATGATTGTGACTCATTCACTAGGGCACCTGGATCTCTCTACATTGCAGAATTCTGCAGTCATTCTCTGTTTAAGTCTCCATTCCTAGTCGATATCCTGCAATAGTTCTCAAACTAAACTTTGCAACCACACTTGTCGACATACTTCATTAGTTATTAAATATCCCAAGGTCATGAAAAGTATTTACGTAAATGCTCTTTCTTTATCTTTGTGATTAAAAAGAGAGAGTACTTTTATGAGAGGAAGTGGTGTATGTAGGTACAGTTAGAATATGTAAAAGACATTTGGACAGATACATGGATCAGAAAAGTTTAGAGAAATATGAACCAAACAGAGGCAAATGGGAAGAGATTAGTTTGAGAAATGTGGTCAGCATTGGACAGTTGGACCAAATGGTCTATTTCCATGCGTATGGCTCAATGACTTATAGGAAAATATAGAGGACCTGATCATATAGTTGAAAGTGGAATTTAATCCTGCAAAGTGTGAGGTGATGCAGTTTGGTTGGACCAACCAGGTAAGGGAGGACACGTTGAGTGGTAGGACCCTAGGAAGTACAGGGGATCAGAGTGCATGTTCGTAGATCCTTGAAGCAGCAGGGCAAGTAGATGAGGTGGTTAAGAAGACATGTGGGATATGTGCCTATATTAACCATGACACTGAATACAAGAGAAGAGAGGTTATGATGGAGCTGAATATAACATTAGTTTGGCCACAGCTGGAGTACAGTGTGCAGTTCTGATCACTGCACTATCGGAAGGATGTGATTGCACTGGAGGGGGTGCAGAGGAGATTCACTAGGATGTACTGAAAACAACAAATGCAGGAGATCACAGCGTATCAGACAGCATCCATGGAGAGAGAGTAAGCTAACGTTTCAAGTCTAGATGACTCTTCATCAGAGCTGAAGTGAAATGTGGAGGGGACAGCATTTATACTATAGTTTGGGGTGGGAGGGTGTGGTGTTAGTGGGTGTAGGGTGCTGGTGAAGAAAAGATGCTGATAGTTCAGATTAAGTGATGGGAATGTGAGAACGGCAGAACATTGGTGTGTTCTCCTGCCAGACTGGGAAGGACAGTAACCGGGATGGGGGGGGAGGGGAGAGAGGACATGATAACAAGCTAAAAGACAGGGAAGAAATGTTCACAATCTGAAGATGTTGAGCTCAATATTAAGCTCCAGAGGCTGTAAAGTGCCTCATCTGAAGATGTGACGTTGTTCCTCCAGTTTGAGCTGTGATTCCTGATGAAAGGTTATGCCCAAAACGTCGATTCTCCTGCTCCTCGGATGCTGCCAGATCTGCTGTGCTTTTCCAGCACCACACTCTCGACTCTGATTTCCAACATCTGCAGTCCTCACTTTCCCCTAATCACAGTTGGTAGGAAACCACGACCATGGAAGAAACAGGCCATGTCGGAAGCACTGGTTTGGAAGGTGCTATCATCTGAACAGATACGATGTTGGTGAAGGAACTGGGAGAATGGAATGGGATCCTTGCAATATGTGGGGTGTGACGAGCTGTAGTGAGGGTAGCTATGGGAGTCTGTGACTTTGTAATGGATGGCAGTGGACAGGTTATTCCCCGAAATGGAGACAGAGAGGTCAAGGAAAGGAAGGGACCCCTCCCTTACCATAGCAGGTCATGTTAACACAGCATCCTGCTCACATGTCCTACGTGTCTGTCCTCGGCACGCTGCAGTGTTCCAGTGAATCACAGCGCAAACCGAAGGAACAGCATCACATCTTCAGCTGAGGCATTTTACAGCCTTCAAGAGCTTAATATTGACTCCAACACCTTCAATAGTGAACAATTTCTTCTCTTTCTTTTAGCTTTGATGTGGAGACGCTGGTATTGGACTGGGGTGGACAAAGTTAAAAATGACACAACACCAGGTTATAGTCCAACAGGTTTATTTGGAAGTACAAGCTTTTGGAGCGCTGTTCCTTCACCCAGTAACTAGCTACCTGATGAAGGAGCATTGCTCCAAAAACTTGTACTTTCAAATAAACCGGTTGGACTATAGCCTGGTGTTGTGTGATTTTTAACTTTCTTTTAGCTTGTCATCATGTCCTCCTCTCCACCCCATCTCAGTTACCGTCCTTTCATGTCTGGCAGGAGACACCCCATTGTTCTGCCATTCTCACATTCCCATCACTTATTCTGAACTATCAGAGGTGCACAAAGGGGCATTGACAGGATAGATAGGGAGAAACCTTTGTCTTCACTAAGAGAAACCACAAAAGTCACAGTTTTACCGTAACAGGATGGAGCGGATTTGAGGAACATATTTTATACCCAAACAGTTGTGAGTATCTGAAACTCACTGTCTACAAGTGCAGGAACCCTCAAGACATTTAACAACCATTTAGGTGAGCACTTGAAGCCTCATTGTATCCAAGGTAATGGGCTAAAAACCGGAATTAAGATTAGAATGGATGGATGATTGATGACCAGCATGGGTATGATGGAGCAAAGGGTTTCTTTCCATGCTCTAAAATCTCAGTGACTCACCTAGTCTTTTGTCCTAAAGTCTAGTCCTGAAGACAGGTTATACCTGAAACGTTGACTTATAGAGTCATAGAGTCATAGTGATGCGCAGCACAGAAACAGACCCTTTGGTTCACCTCATCCACACCGACCAGATTTCCAACCCAATCTAGTCCCACCTGCCAGCACCCGGCCCATATCTCTCCAAACCCTTCCTATTCATATATCCATCCAGATGCCTTTTAAGTATTTTAATTGTACCAGCCTCCACCACTTCCTCTGGCAGCTCATTCCATACACGCACCACCCTCTGTGAGAAAAAGCTGCCCCTTAGGTCTCTTTTATATCTTTCCCCTGTCAGCCTGAACTTATGCCCTCTAGTTCTGGACTCCCCTACCCAGGGAAAAGACTTTGTCTATTTATCCTATCCATAGTTAAAAATCACACAACACCAGGTTATCGTCCAACAAGTTTAATTGGAAGCACGGGCTTTCTGAGCGCTGCTCCTTCATCAGGTGGTTGTGGACTCATTTGGTATGCTTTCCTTTATTGGCCAGAGTATTGAGTATAGGAATTAGGAGGTCATGTTGCAGCTGTACAGGACATTGGTTAGGCCACTATTGGAATATTGCGTGCAATTTTGGTCTCCTGCCTATCGGAAAGATGTTGTGAAACTTGAAAGACTCCACAAGCACCTGATGAAGGAGCAGCGCTCTGAAAGCTAGTGCTTCCAATTAAACCTGTTGGACTATAACCTGGTGTTATGTGATTTTTAACTTTGTACACCCCAGTCCAACACCGGAATCTCCAAATCATATCCTATCCATGCCCCTCATGATTTTATAAACCTCTATAAGGTCACCCCTCAGCCTCCAATGCTCCAGGGAAAACAGCCCTAGCCTATTCAACCTCTCCCTGTAGCTCAAATCCTCCAACCCTGGTAACATCCTTGTAAATCTTTTCTGAACCCTTTCAAGTTTCACAGTATTCTTCAGATAGGAAGGAGACCAGAATTGCACACAGTATTCCAATAGTGGCCTAACCAATGTCCTGTACAGCCGCAACATGACCTCCCAACTCCTTTACTCAATATTCTGACCAATAAACGTCTTTTTTCATTATCCTATCTACCTGTGACTCCACTTTCAAAGAGCTATGAACCTGCACACCAAGGTCTCTTTGTTCAGCAACACTCCCTAGGACCTTACCATTAAGTGTATAACTCCTGCTAAGATTTACTTTCCCAAAATGCAGCACCTCACATTTATCTAAATTAAACTCCATCTGCCACTTCTCAGCCCACTGGCCCATCTGATCAAGATCCCGTTGTAATTTGATGTAACCTTCTTCGCTGTCCACTACACCTCCAATTTTGGTGTCATCTGCAAACTTACTAACTGTACCTCTTATGCTCACATCCACCTCCTGATGGATGTGTCCTTCTTGCATGCCTTCTAGTCTTTTGGCAACAGTTCTCCTGCTGTTGGACAGACCCTACTCAGTGAACTTTGGATGTCTTATTTCTGACTTCGGAAGAATAGTGGCTCAGGCTTGATGATGTGTGCAATTTGTCATAAAAACTATAACCCTATCGCATCAGCATGTCCCAAATCACTTGTACAGCCGAAGTACTGAAGTGTGGCCATGATTGTAACATAGCAAATGCAGTTGCCAATTTGTACGTAGTATGTTCCCACAAACTGGTAACGTGGCAGTTAGGGAGATGATGGCTTAGCAGTATTATTGCTGGACTATTAGTCCAGAGACCCAGGTCATGTTCTGGGGATCTGGTTTTGAATCCTGCCATGGCAGATGGTGGAATTTAAATTCAATAAAAATCCTGGAATTGGGAGTCTGGTGATGACCATGAATCCATTGTTAATTGTCAGAAAAACCCATCTGGTTCACGGATGTACTTTAGGGAGGGAATCTGCCATCATTACTTGGTTTGGCCTACATGTGACTCGAGACCCACAGCAATGTGGTTGACTCTTAACTGCCCTTTGGCCTCGCCAGCAATGCCCTCATCCTATGAGCAAATAGAATTGCCTGATTTTGAAATGTCAGGAAGCTAGAGAAAAATAGGCTGAGAGTAGTCAATAAACTCTCTCCATGAAAGAAGGTGTGTTGGTTTTCTTTCTCAATGATTGGTTTGGAAACCTGGAGATTGTCTGCTGCTGTCTCACCTCTACATTTGGCTCTGCGTTTCCCAGAATCCCTCGCTTTGACTGCACACCCTCCTTGAGCTCTCTACCCTCCTGAATCCCCTCAATCGCCTACACCCTCCTCAATGGTCAATGCACAGACCCGCCCCCCCCCAAACCCCTGTCACCCAGGACAGTATCCAACCCTAACCTCTGACTGACCTCAATAAGCAGCCCGAGATGTGACTGACCAGAGCCCTGACCGCTGTCCTTGGAGCTCCCAGCTGACCCCTTGACTGTTGCTGCTGGCCTCACAGAACTGATCACTGCCCAGTCCCCGGAACTGTACTTGGACATGTCCCCAGACTGGGACCAGTTTAAGGGGTGACAGTCTATGGCCAGGCGCTTGAGTGTGTGTGGACTGTACCCATGACTGACTGTCCCAGGACTCTCTGACCAATAGTGACCACCTCACCCCCACAATCTCTTGACTGACTGAAGACTTACCCTCATTCACTTCCCGATATGGCCATGAGGTTGAACATGCGCATGGTGTTTTTGCAGTGCGGGGAACTATATGTCCTTGTGAGCCACGTAATGATGGATCGGAAAGGTTTAAAAGGTTTAGAAGGATATGGACCAAATGCAGGGAAGTGGGGTTCGTGTGGATGGACATTTTTGGTCAGCATGGACCAGTTTTGGGCCAAAGGGCCTGTCTCTGTGCTGTAGGACTCTAGAACTCAATGAACAAGACAGGCTTCACTGGGCGTTAGATAAGCTCTGCCAGGTGTGAACTGGACTTCACAGGGGATCGAGATGGGCTTTGCTGGGCCTGGGATAGGCCTTGCTGGACATCTCGCCTGATTCCGCTACTTTTCTCACCTTTGTCCACTTTGCTCAGGCACCAGAAAGATACTAGCCTCTGTTTCTAATTGCAGAGATTGGGGGGGGGGGGGGGGGTCAGGCGTCCAAAGGCACGGTGAAGAAAATCCAGAATGCTCGAAGAGGCCGGAATGCGAGGAAGGCGGCTGGGGGGTTGGAGTGGGGTCGGTGATGGTGGGTTTGGGGGCCAGAGGTGGTTATAGAGACAGGGAAAGGGCAGGGACCATGAAGGCATTTGAAAGCACAAGTGAGAATTCCAAAACAGAGGCACGGTGGCTCAGTGCTTAGCACTGCTGCCTCACAGCACCATGGACTTGGGTTCAATCCCACCCTTGGGCGAATGATTGTGTGGAATTTGCATGTCCTCCCTGTGTCTATGTGTGTGTGTGCTCTGGTTTCCTCCCACAGCAGTCCAAAGATGTGAAGGTTGGGTGGATTTTGGCTATGCTAAATTGCTCATAGTGTTCAGGGATGTGTAAGTTATGTGGATTAGCCTTGAGAAATACAGGGTTACAGGGATAGGGTGGGATGCTCTTTGGAGAGTCAGTGTGGACTTGTTGGGCCGAATGGCCTGTTTCCACACTAAGGATTCTATGAAAAGAGGTGTCACTGACAGGAGAGCCCAACAGGGGATATGCTTGGTAAAACCAAATGGACTGAGAACCAAGGTGGTTCCCTCTGTTTTAATGGGGTGGTGCTTGCTCAGGTGAACGTGGGTGGGGATCGGTGGGGGGATGGGGCATGTAACGGGGTGGTGAATAAGTATCAGGGTGACCTTCGAAAAGACACTGGCTCACAGGAATGATCCAATCAGGTCCATTTGTTAATAAATCATCCATCTTAATCATTGGCTGGACGTCCTCCATTAATAACTCACTGGTTCAAGCTGTCTGTGGCCACAATGAACCTAATGGAAGTATTTATTTAGATAATGTTTTTTGCTTCTCCATCCCCCCCACCCCCCCTCCCCACAAGGAAGTTTCTAATTAGGGAATGAATTTCTGTGTAAGACCCTGATCAGAAGACAAATAGGTTTCTCTGACAGAGCCACTTAGGGCTTATCAGCTCCTACTGACAAAGAGGCAAATTAAACCATTTCTAATCATTCACTAAGCTCCTGTCAGCCACACCTCGACAGTGTTGAGTTCCTGAGACCACCAGGCATTTTAGCTCCACACATTTAATCCAACCCCCCCCCCCCCCCCCCCCCCCCCCCACCACCCCACTGCTCACGGTGGTGTCAGGATTCAAATTGAAGTTAAAACACATTCACCAAGAATAACTCTTATCACTTATGTCGCCACATTCTAAGCAATGCCTTTTTCTGTATCATAAATAACCTGTTTGTTGGAGTCGCTCATTTGCCTTTACGATGGGCAGGCCTGATGTCCATTTACAAGCTGCTACCTTCTTGTTAAGCTCTCTGTCTGAGGCAGCTCTGGACTATATCCTCCATCTTGAATCTGCCCAAATGTTGAACCCCCTTTTCCCTACCCCCACCCCAGCACTGCTAACACCGACTGAGCTCACTCAAGCTGCTGTGGCAATACCTAATTCGATATAAAAGCTAAGTAGTGCTGGTGCTGCAAATCGGAAATGACAGCAGAAAGTGCTGGAGAAACTCGGCAGGTCTGGCAGCACCTGTGGAGAGAGAAAACAGAGTTAATTCTCTGCCACAGAAAGCAGTTGAGGCCGAAACATTGAATGCTTTCAAGAAGGAGTTATAGTTCTTAAGGCTAAAGGGTATAGTATAGGGAGAAAGCAGGAACAGGAGACTGAGTTGGATAATCAGACATGATCATGTTGAATGGTGGAGCAGGCTGGAAGGGCCTACTCCTATCTTCCACATTAACATTCCAAGTCCAACGTGATTCTTTTTCAATCCTGAAGAATCATAGAATCCCTACAGTATATAGACAGGACATTTGGCCCATTGAGTCCACACTGACCCTCTGAAGAGCATCCCAACCAGATTCCAGCCCCTACCTTTTCCCTGTAACTCCCATGGCCAGTCCACCTAACCTGCATATCTTTGGAGTATGGAAGGAAACCGGAGCACCTGGAGGGAATGCATGCAGACATGGGGAGAATGTGCAAACTTCAATACAGTCATCCAAGGATGGAATTGAACCCAGGTTCCTGATGCTGTGAGGTAGCAGTGCTAACCAATGTGCTGCCCTTAAACTCTGATTTCTCTCCATAGATGCTGCCAAACCTGCTGCATTTCCCCAGCAATTTCTGATTTGTTTCATGATTCTTCTTCAGTACTTTCACAAGAGTTATCTAGCAGACGTAGCATTTTAGATCTCAGGATAAGGTTTAAGCCAATCAGTCATGGAATCATAGAATCATAGAGATGTACAGCACAGAAACACACCCTTCGGTCCAACTCGTCCATGCCGACCAGGTATCCTAACCTAATCTAGTCCCATTTGCCAGTACTTGGCCAATTTCCCTCTAAACCTTTCTTATTCATGTACTCATCCAGATGCCTTTTAAATGTTGTAATTGTACCAGCGTCCACTATGTCCGCTGGCAGCTCATTCCATTCACACACCACCCTCTGTATGAAAAAGCTGTCCCTTTGGTCCCTTTCAAATTTTTCCCCTAAACCTATGCCCTCTAGTTCTGGTCTCCCCCGCCTCAGGGAAAAGACTTTGTCTATTTATCCTATCCATGCCCCTCATGATCTTATTAACCTCTATAAGGTCATCCCTCAGTCTCCGACACTCCAGGGAAAACAGCCCCAGCCTGTTTAGCCTCTCCCTATAGTTCAAATCCTCCAACCCTGGCAACATCTTTGTAAATCTTTTCTGAACCCTTTCAAGTTTCACAGTATTCTTCAGATAGGAAGGAGACCAGAATTGCATGCAATATTCCAAAAATGGCCTAATCAATGTCCTGTACAGCTGCAACATGACCTCCCAACTCCTGTAATCAGGGCTCTGACCAATAAAGGAAAGCATACCAAATGCCTTCTTCACTATCTTATCTACCTGCAACTCCACTTTCAATGAACTATGAACCTGCACTCCAAGGTCTTTTTGTTCAGCAACACTCCCCAGGGCCTTACCATTACGTGTATAAGTCCTGCTCTGATTTTCCTTTCCAAAATGCAGCACCTCGCATTTATCTGCATTAAACTCCATCTGCTACTCCTCAGCCCATTGGCCCATCTGAGGAATCTGTTGTAATCTGAGGAAACCCTCTTCACTGTCCACTACACCTCCAATTTTGGAGTCATCTCCAAACTTACAAACTATACAGACAGTGGGCGGCACGGTGGCACAATGGTTAGCACTGCTGCCTCACAACACCAGAGACCCGGGTTCAATTCCCGACTCAGGCAACTGACTGTGTGGAGTTTGCACATTCTCCCCGTGTCTGCGTGGGTTTCCTCCGGGTGCTCCGGTTTCCTTCCACAGTCCAAAAGATGTGTAGGTCAGGTGAATTGGTCATGCTAAATTGCTCGTAGTATTAGGTAAGGGGTAAATGTAGGGGTATGGGTGGGTTGCGCTTCGGCGGGGCGGTGTGGACTTGTTGGCCCGAAGGGCCTGTTTCCACACTGGAAGTAATCTAATCTAATCTAATCAACAAGGGAAACTATATAAATAAATTGGATGTGAAGATAATCTTTGAATCTGCTTCAACATTCAAAAAGAGACTGGCTGAAATGAAGGTGCTGTTAACCCTACTTTCCTCTCTGACACCCCCCCCCCCCCCACTCCATGACCCATTTGCTAAATGAAAATCTAGCTAACTCAATCCTGCATCAATTCAACATTGTTGGACTATGGGAGGAAACCCACCCAGATACATGGGGAAAGTGTAAACTCCACACCAGTGAACACCTCAGGCTGGGATTGAACCTGGGTCCCTAGCGGTATGAGGTAGCAGTGATAACCACTGAGCCACAATGCCACCTCACAACAGCTGCATTTAAAACCCCATCTGGTTCACTAAGACCCATCTTTTCCTGGTCTGGCCTACACGTGACTCCTATCTCATAGCAATGTTGCTGACTCTTAACTGACCTCCAAAATGACCCAGCAAACCACTTAATCACCTGCTGGAGGCAAACTGCTGAGAAAAACTGCTCAGAGTGTTTCACAGGAGCATAAGCAAAAAATAAGAATCATCACAGGAGCAGACACAAAATGGCTGCTCAATTGTTCGGTCAAAAAGATGGGCTTTAAGGAGAAGAGAGAGGTGAGGAGATTTAGGAAAGGAATTGACCTGAGGACAGATTTTGGATGTCAAGGTTAGAAGGGACAAGACAGAGATTTAAACATGAGAATGAAAATATTAAATATCTGGACTCCATCAGCATCATGATCTCACTAAGAGCCACCGTCACAAATAACAATTTTGTCAATGTAACTTTTTTTTATTCACTCATGAGACCTGGGAGTCACTGGCTGGACCAACATTAACTTTCTGTCAAGGTGGTGGTGAGCTGCCTTCTTGAACCGCTGCAGTCCATGTGCTGTAGGTAGACCCACAATGCCCTTAGGGAGGGAATTCCAGAGTTTTGACCCAGCAACACTGAAGAAACGGCAATATATTACCATGTCAGGATGGTGAGTGCTTGGAGGGGAACTTGAAGGGGGTGGTGTTCTCATGTATCTGCTGCCCTTGTCCTTCTAGATGAACGTCGCTGTGGTTTTGGAAGGTGATGTATGAAGATTGTTGGCAAATTTCTGCAGTACACCATAGAATCCCTACAGTATGGATGCAGGCCATTTGGCCCATCACGTTTGCAACAACCCACTGAAGAGCACCCAACCCAAACTCAACCCCCTACCCTATCCCTATAACCCTGCATTTCCCATGGCTAATCCACCTAACCTGCACAATTTAGCATGACCAATCCATTTAACCTGCACATCTTTGAACTGTGGGAGGAAACCCACGTAAACACTGGGAAACCGTGCAAACTCCTTACGGACAGTCACCCGAAGGTGGAATCGAACCCGAGTCCCTGGTGCTGTGAGGTGACATGGTTATCCACTGAATCACTGTGCCACAACATGCAGACAGTATACGCTACTGCTACTGAGCATCGGTGGAGGAGGAAGTGGATGTTTGTGGATGTGATGCCAATTGAGTGGCCTGCTTTGTCCTGGATGGTGTCAAGCTTCTTGAATGTTGTTGGGGCTGCACCAATCGAGACAAGTAGGGAGAATTCCATCGCACTCTTGACTTGTGCCTTGTAGATGGTGGACAGGTTTTAGGGAGTCAGGAGGTGAGTTCCTCACAACAGTATTCCTAGCCTCTGACTTGCCTTTGTAGGCACTGTGTTTATGTGACAAGTCCAGTTGGGTGTTTGGTCAATGGTAACCCTCAGGATGCTGATAGTGGGGATTCAGTGGATGGGATGGGGGGATGATAGTTAGATTGTCTGTTATTGGAGATGGTCATTGCCTGGTATTTGTGTTCTATTGAAGGCTCTGGAGGAGCAGTGATAGTGTCTCTTCCTCTTGGCCAGGAAGCTCTGGAGCAAGTCCCACCTGCTCCACAGGTGTGTAATGATATCTCTGAACAGGTTGATTAGAAAATATGGTGAAGGTGGTCCAATCTGTCTTCTAAAATAGTGCCTCGTGACGGTTTAGTTTTGGCTCTACTTCCAACAGTACCACTTGGAGAATACCAGCCTCAATATTGCAACTCCCATGTGGGACACAGACTCGGAGGTAAGTGGGCTTCCCACTGAACTGTGGTCGATTGACTGCCTCAGCCCCGAATCCTGACAGCAATGATGCCACCAATTGGCCTTCATCTACAGCTGATCCACTATTAACACATCACCCATTGAAAGAAAGAATAAACTTTCATTTTTACAGGGCCTCAGGACGTTTCAAAATTTCAAATTCGGATATTGCTGGAACTAATATTTAAAATAATATTAATCTATAACATTGCAGTCAAATGACTGATTTTTTAAAATTGGTCCAATTTTAAACTTGGAATTTGAGGAAAGGAGTTTTCAGTGTGTGTGCTGTCAAGTAAGTGAGAAAAATCAATGTAGTATAGCCCAAAGGTCTTTTCAAACTTGTCCTGTAATTACTGCCCAGTGGAGAGATGAATGGCCTGCAGTTGGTTTCACATACACTATAAAGTCAACATTTTCTTTTGCATTTTTGATTGTGAACTGAAATGAGGAAAGAACTGTTTGAAAAGCCGAGGATTGTGGAAGACGTTGCTGCACTTTGTAAGAGCAAATTACGGAAACTTATCGTAAGGTGTGTTTACAGTGCTCCTTTGTTCAGGCAGTGGATGGGGCTGTCTGTAGATGGGTCAGCGTCTAGATTAGAGTGGTGCTGGAAAAGCACAGCGGGTCAGGCAGCATCCATTTCCTGCTCCTCAGATGCTGCCTGACCTGCTGTGCTTTTCCAGCACCATTTTAATCTAGACTCTGATCTCCAGCATCTGTAGTCTATAGATGGGCCAGCACCAGGCGGGCATACACAAAGTGAGACTCAGCCAGCACTAGGTTACTGATTGGTTTGTGGAGTTGTGACTAGTTGTGGATGCCAAAGCCCATCAGCTTGACAACAATTCTCTGATTGGCTCCTGGGTACCTAAACAGCTTGTGGTGTGAACAATATTGGCAGAAGCCTTTGGACTGCTGCAAAGTGCAGATGATGTGTCATCCTGGCGAGTAAAATACCTAAAGCCTGAAGGAATGCCAGTTTTTTTTTGCCTGACTAGTTGCGGTAAATCTTGGCCCTTAACCAGTAACTAGGAGATCTCACAGTTTGCGTATCAACCACCAGTGCCTCCTGTGAAGAAGTAGAAAGAATCTGGAGAAGAGAGATTGAAGAACAGAAAGAACCAGGCAGGCAAAGAATTATCTCAGCAAACCCTGCAGACCAGGGCCATGAACTACTTCCCCAGATCTTCCTTTGCTCCATCTATTGCACCAATATATTTTGTCTGTATATTTGTGTGAGTAGGATTGTTTTAGAAGGGAGAGTTTTAACTGGTAGAGTGAAATGTCAACAGTCCGCAGCTGTTGCTCTGTGGTTAGAATCTACTAAACATTTGTTTAAGTGTGTCTTGGGCCATGTTTCCCATTAGCCTGAGTCCAGCTGATTTGCAAATTGGGGATTTTGGTACTTGGATGATTTTTTTAACTTCAGTGACAACTCCAATGGCTTGATTTTCACCAGTGAGATGTGATAGTACCTGTACATGTGTAGGAATGTACACACATACACTTTCAGCACATAGACGTGTAACCTTCAAATGCTCATGTGCACACAGGAACACACACATATGCACTTGAGCATGCAGGTGTGATCACTTGCATATATAATACACACACACGTGCTCATTCATCCATACCATCACAATGCCCCACAAAGACACATGTACACACACATACACTTCATCCATCTACTGCACTTAACACTGAGAGAGTGGTAAAGAGGCAAGGACTGCTAATCTACAATAATGAATAAGACAGTTCATTAATTGGACGTGTTAAACAGGAGCTGTGCAGCAGGGGTCGATGGATAAAGTAGACTCTATAATACTGTTATAATTGCACCCCATGATAAATATCACCCTTAGCCCTAGAAGCAATGCATAGTGATATTTACAAGGCAAAATTGGCAGGGCACAGTCAGATTGCTGATAGAGAGTGCCTTTCCCTGAAATGACCCTAACCAGTGAGTGCAGTCAATTCCACTTGAAAAAATAACCCGCACAACACAATTTTATTATTAACTTGTCAGCGATGCGCACTTAACTGGACTACTCACCAGCTCATTCATTCTGTTTTGTTGAGTTCTTGACCGTATGGGATACTTATCACTGAGAACCCAGTTTTGTCAGTGAAGTTTCACCCAGTCGTAGCCCTGAAACTCACAATACAGACATTAAATAGAAAACAAATCTTCACCAGTCGTACACGGGCATGAGGCAAGAGCAAAGAGGGCAAAGGATCATGACCAATTACTCACTGGTAGCAGCCAGCTGGGTAACACAAAGTGGACAGACAGAAACCACTTCCACTGGTGGGAGAATGAAGATTGAGGGGGTCACGATCTTTAACGTGGAATTGGTCCATTCAGTGGGGAAGTCAGGGAGGATTACTTTTTCATTAGCCTTTCATGGGGATGAAGCAATTCCAGCATTTGCTACCCTCCCTAATTACTGAGTGGCTTATTAGGCCACTTCAGAGGATGGTTAAGAGTCAACCATATCACAAGATCAGCCATGATTTAGATAAATGTCAGCAGGGGTGAGTGTTTGTATGGCTCAGTAGCCTCTTCCTGCTTTCTTGGCAAAAGTGAGGACTGCAGATGCTGGAAACCAGAGTCCAGGTTAGAGTGGTGCTGGAAAAGCACAGCAGGTCAGGCAGCATCCGAGGAGCAGGAAAATCGACATTTCGGGCAAAAAAAATCTCTCCACTCTGGAGGCTTCCTGCCTCCATGCCTGATGAAGGGCTTTTGGCCGAAACGTCGATTTCCCTGCTCCTGGGATGCTGCCTGACCTGCTGTGCTTTTCCAGCACCACTCTGACTTAGACTCTTCCTGCTTTCTTACAGAGTGGCAGTTTTCCTTCCCTAAAGAGCATGAATGCAACGTCCCAATGGGTGTTTCAGTCTTTTGGGACCAATTCACCTGCTGTTGGCCAGACCCTGCTCAGTGAACAAGGATGCCTCACTCAGGACTTCAAGAGATCAGGTCAGGATCGTTTGGTATGAGAAACTTAGAGTGTTTTACAGCATGGAAACAGACCCTTCGTTCCAACTCATCTATGCCAACCAGATATTCGAAATTAATCTAGTCCCATTTATCAGCAATTGGCCCATATCACTCTAAACTTTTCCTATTCATATACCCATCCAGATGCCTATTATATGTTGTAATTGTACCAGCATCCACCATTTCCTCTGGCAGCTCATTCCATACATGCATCACCCTGTGTGTGAAAAAGTTGCCCCTTAGATCCCTTTGAAATCTTTCCCCTCTCACTTTAAACCTATGTCCTCTAGTTTTAGACTCTCCTATCCTGGGAAAAAGGCCTTGGATGTTCACCATATCCATGTCCTTCATGATTTTATAAACCTCTTTAATGTCACACCTTAGCCTCCAGGGAAAATATTCCAACCTATTCAGCCTGTCCCTATATTCAAACTCTCCAACCTTGGCAACATCCTTGACAATCTTTTTTGCATGCTTTCAAGTTTAACAACATCTTTCCTATAGCAAGGAAACCAGAACTGAACACAGTATTTCAAAAGTGGCCTAATCAATGTCCCAAACAGCCACAAAACGACATCCCAACTCAACGCTATGACCAGTAAAGGCATACCAAACACCTTCATCACTATGAACTATGAACCTGCACTTCAAGGTCTCTTTTGTTCAGCAATGCACATCAGGATCTTACCATTAAGTGTATAAGTCCTGCCCTGATTTACCTTACCAAAATATAGCATCTCAGTTTTATCTAAACTAAACTCCTTCGGCCCATTGGCCCATCTGATCAAGATACTGTTGTAATCTGAGGTAACCTTCTTTGCTGTCCACTGCATCTCCAATTTTGGTGTCATCTGTAAACTTGCTAACCATGCTTCCTATATTCACATCCAAATCATTTATATAAATGACAAAAAGCAAATTTCCAAAAAAATGTTGAAACAACTTAAGGGTTACCTTAAGGGGTGCTGTATAAATTCCATCCAGTACTCATGGTGGGGACTAAACTCTGGAGCTGTAAGTCTTGGGATTACTAGCCCAGAGACATTACTTAGACTAACTTCATATCCAAGATTTTCATAGAATCACAGAATTATAGAATCCCTTTCGGCCCAACAAATCCACACCAACCCTCTGAAGAGTAATCCATCCAGACCCATTCCCCTACCCTATTATCCAATATTCACCCCTGATCAATGCATCTAACCTACATATCTCTGAACACAATGGGCAATTTAGCAAGGTCAATCCCCCTAACATGCACATCTTTGGATTGTGGGAGGAAGCCCACATAAACAGGGGAGAATGAGCAAACTCCACACAGACAGGAATCAAACCCAGATCCTGCCGCTGTGAGGCAGCAATGCTAAACTGAAAATAAATTTTGCAAGCTGTGGTGAGATTGAAGTTAGTGAGCTCAGAACACAAGTACAAAGATTACTAGCCCATTGACATTGGCATTACAGTCATCGCTGAGCTTCAACAACATGGACCATGGAAATTGGGAGCTCTTTGCTCCACAATTGTATGAATACTTTTGAAGATTTCAAGTCTGAGAAGATGGATTTTTGTTGGATAAAGGAATCAATGGACCAGGAGGTAAGGAAATTTGAGATACAGGATCTTGAACTCAATGGATAGTGGAATGGACTAGAGGGACTGAATGGCTCCTCCTATCATTAATGTTTCTGACACAAATCATAGGGTCAAGTTCAGCCTCTCTGAAAGAAAGGTTTACATCTCAGTAATTTCAAGTGTTTTACTGTCGGTGAATGCCTTTCCATTATACTATCGAAATGCAGACAATTTGAACACAACCATCCCCCTCAAACAGCAATAATTTCTAAAGATTCTTTTCATGGTACATGGGTAAATCTGGCTAAGTCAGCAGTTATTGCCCATCCCTAATTGCCCAGAAGGCTGTTGGTCTGGAGTCACATGTAGGCCAGACCAGGTAAGGATGGCAGATTTCCTTTTCTAAAAGGCCGAAGTGAACCAGGTGAGTTTTTACAACAACTGATAGTATTTATGTGGTTACCATTAGGCCAATGTTTCATTTTTGGTTCTTTAAAAAAGTTCAACTTCAAAATCTGCTGTGTTGAGGGTCAAATTCATGAACGTAAAAC
Organism: Chiloscyllium plagiosum; assembly: GCF_004010195.1. Taxonomy (NCBI): domain Eukaryota; kingdom Metazoa; phylum Chordata; class Chondrichthyes; order Orectolobiformes; family Hemiscylliidae; genus Chiloscyllium; species Chiloscyllium plagiosum. Next base: position 103,435,682 of record NC_057716.1, read on the forward strand.
TGAGGTTCTGAATGATTAGTCAATGACATTACCGCAATACTGTCTTCTGCTCTCATGGTTTTAATATGGTCTCTATTATAATGTAACCACTGTAATAGTATAGACATGGTCGTAATGTGGTCACTGTTGTAATATAAACACTACTTCAATATAGTCATGACTGTGCCTTAGTTACTATTGTAATAAAGTCACTGTCATAATGTGATCATTAATGTAATGTGGTTATCATTGCAACAAAGCCACTGTTATAATGTGGCCATTGTTATAATGTGGTCACTATTGTAATTAAGTCACAGTTGCAATGTGATCACTATGGAATGAAGTCCTGATTATAACATGGTCAGTATTGTAATGTAGTCACTGTTATAACAACTGAAAGGACTGCAGATGCTGTAAATCAAAGACAAAAGTAGTAATTGCTGGAAAAGCTCAGCAGATCTGGCAGCATCTGTGGAGAGAAGTCAGAGTTAACATTTTCAGGTTGAGCGACCTTTCCTCAGAATTGTAAACCCAGGGTGACTTTACCCGAAACGTTAACTCTGATTTCTCTCCACAGATGCTGCCAGATCTGCTGAGCTTTTCCAGCAATTACTACTTTTGTCACTGTTGT
>NC_057716.1:103436791-103437795 GCF_004010195.1 Chiloscyllium plagiosum
CGGCCACTGACATCCCCACTCCGGCCACTGACAGCCCCACTCCAGCCACTGACAGCCCCACTCCAGCCACTGACATCCCCACTCCGGCCACTGACGTCCCCACTCCAGCTACTGATGTCCCCAATCCGGCCACTGACATCCCCACTCCGGCCACTGACATCCCGCTCCGGCCACTGACATCCCCACTCCAGCCACTGACGTCCCCACTCCGGCCACTGCCATCCCCACTCCGGCCACTGCCATCCCCACTCCAGCCACTGACGTCCCCACTCCGGCCAATGCCATCCCCACTCCGGCCACTGATGTCCCCACTCCGGCCACTGACATCCAGCTCCGGCCACTGCCATCCCCACTCCGGCCACTGACATACCCACTCCGGCCACTGACATCCCCACTCCGGACACTATCGTCCCCACTCCGGCCACTGACGTCCCCACTCCGGCCTCTGTCATCCCCACTCCGGACACTATCGTCCCCAATCCGGCACCTGCCATCCCCACTCCGGCCCCTGCCATCCCCACTCCGGCCACTGACATCCCCACTCCGGTCACTGACATCCCCACTCCGGCCACTGACGTCCCCACTCCGGCCACTGACATTCTCGCTCCAGCCACTGACATCCCCACTCCGGCCACTGACTTCCTCAATCAGGCCACTGACATCCCCACTCCGGCCACTGACGTCCCCAATCCGGCCACTGACTTCCTTGCTCCAGCCACTGACATCCCCACTCCGACCACTGACATCCCGCTCCGGTCACTGATATCCCCAATCCGGCCACTGCCATCCCTACTCCGGCACTGCCATCCCCACTCCGGCCACTGACGTCCCCACTCCAGCTACTGACATCCCCACTCCGGCCACTGACATCCCCACTCCAGCTACTGACGTCCCCAGTCCGGCCACTGACATCCCCACTCCGGCCACTGACATCCCGCTCCGGCCACTGATATCCCCAATCAGGCCACTGACATCCCCACTCCGGCCACTGACTTCCTCAATCA
>NC_057716.1:103438904-103441084 GCF_004010195.1 Chiloscyllium plagiosum
GCCACTGACATCCCCACTCCGGCCACTGCCATCCCCACTCCGGCCACTGACATCCCCACTCCGGCCACTGCCATCCCCACTCCGGCCACTGACATCCCCACTCCGGCCACTGCCATCCCCACTCCGGCCACTGACATCCCCACTCCGGCCACTGCCATCCCCACTCCGGCCACTGACATCCCCACTCCGGCCACTGCCATCCCCACTCCGGCCACTGACATCCCCACTCCGGCCACTGCCATCCCCACTCCGGCCACTGACATCCCCACTCCGGCCACTGCCATCCCCAGTCCGGCCACTGACATACTCACTCCAGCTACTGACATCCCCACTCCGGCCACTATCATCCCCACTCCGGCCACTGCCATCCCCACTCCAGCCACTGACATCCCCACTCCGGCCACTGCCATCCCCACTCTGGCCACTGACATCCCCACTCCGACCACTGCCATCCCCACTCCAGCCACTGACATCCCCACTCCGGCCACTGCCATCCCCACTCCGGCCACTGACATCCCGCTCCGGCCACTGTCATCCCCACTCCGGCCACTGACATACTCGCTCCAGCCACTGACGTCCCCACTCCGGCCACAGATATCCCCACTCCGGCAACTGTCATCCTCAATCAGGCTGCTGACATCCCCACTCCGGCCACTGACTTCCTTGCTCCGGCCACTGTCATCCCCACTCCGGCCACTGACATCCCACTCCGGCCACTGACATCCCACTCCGGCCACTGTCATCCCCACTCCGGCCACTGACATCCCACTCCGGCCACTGACTTCCTTGCTCCGGCCACTGCCATCCCCACTCCGGCCACTGTCATCCCCACTCCGGCCACTGACATCCCACTCCGGCCACTGACATCCCCACTCCGGCCACTGACATTCTCGCTCCCCCCACTGCCATCCCCACTCCGGCCACTGACATCGCCACTTTGTCACTGACGTCCCCACTCTGGCCACTGACATCCCCACTCCGGCCACTGACATCCTCGCTCCGGCCACTGACTTTCCCACTCCGGCCAGTGACATCCCCACTCCGGCCACTGACTCTCCCACTGCGGCCACTGACGTCCCCAATCGGGCCACTGCTATCCCCACTCCGGCCACTGCCATCAGCACTCTGGTCACTGACTCCTCACTCCGGCCAATGACCTCCCCACTCTCGGCACTGACATCCTCATTCCGCCCACTGACATTCCATTCCGTCCACTGATGTCCCCACTCCGGCCACTGACATCCCCACTCCAGCCACTGCCATCCACAATCAGGCCACTGCCATCCCCAATCCGGCCACTGACGTCCCCACTCTGGCCACCGACATCCTCGCTCCGGCCACTGACATCCCCAATCAGGCCACTGACATTTCGCTCCGACCACTGACATCCCCACTCCGGCCACTGACATCCCCACTCCGGCCACTGACGTCCCCACTCCGTCCACTGACATTCCCACTCCAGCCACTGATATCCCCACTCTGCCTACTGACCTCCCTACTCCGGCCACTGACGACCCCACTCGGGACACTGACCTAACCACTCCGGCTACTGACATCCCGATTCTGGCCACTAACATCCCCACTCCGGCCGCTGAAATCCCTACTCCAGCCACGGACATCCCCATTCCAGCCACTGCCCTCTCTACGCCGGCCACTGACATCCCTACTCCGGCCACCATCATCATCTGCCAGAATTCCCACTCCATCCACACAGTTACGGTTGTGGAAGTAGTAAGGAATGATGTGAAAATATTAGTGGAATTGAAGACTGAATCTGAAATTCAAAAATTAATCCTTCAGAAACCAGATCAGAAATGATGCTGGTGTCTAAAAGAATAGATAGCATAGTTAAATCTTCCAGATAACTATGGAAGTGACCTATAAAGGCTATTAAAGGCTCACAAATTAATTTGCTTGAGTAGGCCAGGAAAGAAAGGTTTTGACTGGTTATGGTGATCATATGCAGGAATATAGAGCAAGTGTACCTACAAACCCAACCCGAGAATTGGCTAAAGGGGAGGGAAGAGCTGAAAACGTGTTGCTGGAAAAGCGCAGCAGGTCAGGCAGCATCCAAGGAGCAGGAAAATCGACGTTTCGGGCATGAGCCCTTCTTCAGGAATGAGGAAAATGTGCCCAGAGGCTAAGATAAAAGGTAGGGAGGAGGGACTTGGGGGAGGGCG
>NC_057716.1:103441129-103446716 GCF_004010195.1 Chiloscyllium plagiosum
GGGTTCCGAGGCGGAAGATGAGGCGCTCTTCCTCCTGCCGTGGTGTTGCTATGGTCTGGCGATGGAGGAGTCCAAGAACCTCCATGTCCTTGGTGGAGTGGGAGGGGGAGTTGAAGTATTGAGTCACAGGGTGGTTCTGTTGGTTGGTCCGGGTGTCCCAGAGGTGTTCTCTGAAACATTCCGCAAGTAGGCGGCCTGTCATTATATTCATAATGGACAATGACATTTTTGAACTGACTTGCAGAAGCTTGTCCTCACCTATTGTGATACCAAAACTGATGAGACACAAGATTCTGTATTGATTAGCACAAAGTTAATGCAGGAACAAAAATGGACGCTTGTCTATTCCAATATTGGAGGACTGTGTTCAAAGAACTGGATATGTACAATTTGTCACCAAAACTAACTTGCTAAAAGAATATTGCTTGACAGAGCAAAAAATTATCAACTTTTGTAACGTCAAATGAACTTTATCAAGGCAAAGTTTGGAATGAAAATGCACCAGTAACATTCCAATGATTAACCAATAAAGTGACACTGATGGTTTACGTAGATAACTTAGTTGTCTTAAGCCAAACGAGGGAAAAAAAATTTACATTACTGAACAGAACTGTTTGATGCCAACGAGCCAATTTTGCTATTAACCTCTCAAAAAGTACATCTGTCAAAGCAAAATGGATTTATTTAAGCTATACTGTGGGACAAGGCTAAGTAGCACCTAGAGAGGGGAAAGTAAGGGCTATTTGTGACTTTCCTGTGCCTAGAATGGAATGTAAAAAAATTGCGATATATTAGCACAAGTGGATGTCACCAAATTTTTTTTCCAAGCTTTAGCATTGGAAAGCGGTTAAAGCAGAGCAGAAAACTTGAATCGACGCAAAGACATCAGAGTGCCTTTGACAATCTGAAAGCTGTATTGTACTGACGACTGCACCGGATTTGGTAACACTGAATTCAGAGCAGTCATTCAAACTGGTTGTTCATCCTGTGTTTAGATTAGAGTGGTGCTGGAAAAGCACAGCAGGTCAGGCAGCATCCGAGGAGTAGGAAAATCGATGTTCAGGAATGAAGGGCTTTTGCCCGAAATGTCGATTTTCCTGCTCCTCGGATGCTGCCTGACCTGCTGTGCTTTTCCAGCACCTCTCTAATCTAGACTCTGATTTCCAGCATCTTCACTTTTGCCTGACTGTTCATCCTGTCAGGCCAGATTTCATTTTGGGAGATAACTTGTCCTTTAGAACCATCACTTGGGATCACAACACTTGGAACAGAATCTTGAAGAACACATCAACACTGCAGTGGGACAAGTGTCCCAAATGGGAGACAAGTATCTGTGGACAAAGGACGTTAGACTTTTCTTGGAGAATTAATACCATCACCTAACGCAGGTGCTAATGATTGAGAAGAAGAGAAAAGAAAGAAAACTCACCAACTTTTCATGAGTGTTTCCATACCAAGTCAGAGGCTTTCCTGACCCACCTACTAACTGAGATGACTCAAGTCAAAGACTTGGGGACAAGTGGGAGATATAAAGGAAAAGGAAATGCGCAGTAAATCTTGCCAAAAGATGTAATCTAGGTGACCCATTTGAGAATATATATACAGATGTTAATCAATATTTATGCTGGGCAAGAAAAGTTTGAGGTGTGGTGTTGTATAAGAACATCAGAACCCTGCAGCAACCTTGTGATGACAATGATGGAGCTGTGCCTCATACACATCAAGAGCACACTGTGGGCAGAGTTAAAGAAAGCAGATGGAGGCCTGCCCAGAAGCTGAACATTTAGGCACATGAACGCGCTGCTCTCTCATCAATGAGTGAGATAACTGATTTAGTCTGAGGGCCTCAGCACCTCAGATGAGGGGAATGGTTTAGAAGGAGAGTCTTTCACCGTGACCTCATCCAGTGTAGGAATTGAACCCACTCTGCACTGTAAACTGGTTATCCAGCCAACTGACCCTGTAAACTGTAAGTAATCTAATCCTGCCATGGCAGATGGTGGAAATTGGATTCAATAATGATCTGGAATTCAGAGTCTAATGGTGATTATGAAACCACTGTTGGGGAAAACCCTATCTGGTCCTTTTGGGAAGGAAACTGCCATCTTTACATGGTCTAGCCTATATGTGACTCCAGCCAATGGGGTTGACTCTTAACTGCCCTCTTGGGTAATAAATGCTGGCTTGGCCAGTGATGCCCTCATCCCATAGATAATAAAAAAACTTTTAATTTGTGATTATTTATGAGGGGAAATTATCGAACAACTGGCACTATCGTACTGAGGTACAGACAGAAATGGAGGAAGTTAAACTTTAAATAGATCTGTACTTTCTAATTTTAAAAAATCTAATTGCATATCTAGTTGTACTTTTTTATGGCTGAGGGGGATGGTAGTTTTTCCTTTTTATTAAGGATGATAATTCCGCTAATTGACTTAATTTATTTCAACCAATCCCCCACATGAATTGTCAGCAGCTGTATAAATAGGGTAAAGGGAAGCAGCTAACTACTCCTGATATTTCTTGGGTTTGTTTTCACGGTGAGGTGGCTGATCTTTGCATAATTTTTTTGTGAAAAATTGGAACTGGGAGAAAGCAGGAAGAAGGGGCATTTAAAATGGTGAGTAAACTAAAAATGACTAGGGTGTCTCATACCTTTTGAAGTTGTACGGCCAATTTCTTTTTTTTTTAATCTAAAAAATGTGGATCAGAGACTGTTTTATGATGATTCTCATCTTAGTCTGAGTAAGGTGCCCTGATCTTTTAAAATGGGTTATCTATAGGGATGTAGGGAGGAGTTGTAGGGGGGAGTTGAGGTGAAGTGTCGGTATGAGGTTTAACTGTCTGGGGATTAATTCCGGGAAAGATGGATAGAATATTTTTAAATCTCAAAATTGTTATAGTGCATTGTTTCCAATGATTGCCTCTGCCTCTGGTTGACCCATGTCCTGCAGTTTGAGAAGCTGCCTGTCAAATTCATCTCAGAGGTTAAACCTTTGCTACCCAGCTCTTTATCCTTCAATTTAATGGCTGCAAGTCTATCCAGGCGGAAGAGGTTGTTAACTCTTCCCAAAATAAATCTGGAAATTTCTCTCACCAGTGTGGAGAGAGTGTGGAACCCACTATTACTTGGGCTGGGAGAGGTACATCTAATAAGGAGTGGAATCCAGATCAGACCCTCTTGCTGAATCATAGAATCATAGAGATGTACAGCATGGAAACAGACCCTTCGGTCCAACCCCCTCCATGCCGACCAGATATCCCAACCCAATCTAGTCCCACCTGCCAGCACCCGGCCCATATCCCTCCAAACCCTTCCTATTCATATACCCATCCAAATGCATTTTAAATGTTGTAATTGTACCAGCCTCCACCACTTCCTCTGGCAGCTCATTCCATATACGTACCACCCTTTTTGTGAAAAAGTTGCCCGTTAGGTCTCTTTCATATCTTTCCCCTCTCACCCTAAACCTATGCCCTCTAGTTCTGGACTGCCCAACCCCAGGGAAAAGACTTTGCCTATTTACCCTATCCATGCCCCTCATAATTCTGTAAGCTTCTATAAGGTCACCCCTCAGCCTATGACGCTCCAGGGAAAACTGCCCCAGCTTGTTCAACCTCTCCCTATAGCTCAGATCCTCCAACCCTGGCAACATCCTTGTAAATCTTTTCTGAACCCTTTCAAGTTTCACAACATTTTTCCGATAGGAAGGAGACCAGAATTGTACGCAATATTCCAACAGTGGCCTAACCAATGTCCTGTACAACCGCAACATGACCTCCCAACTCCTGTACTCAATACTCTGACCAACAAAGGAAAGCATACCAAATGCCTTCTGGCCCATCTGGTCAAGATCCTGTTGTAATCTGAGGTAACCCTCCAGCATGTCCTGCTGAAAATAGAAAATAGTGTAGGCAGGGAGAGAAGGCTATAGGAATATCAATTGGCCTATCAGTGCTGAAAAATGAGATTTACTTGATTATTCCATCATGGAATCTGGTTGTTGCTGTCTGTCCTGGCACATTTTGTCTAAAAGACAAAACAGATCCACAATGTAGTTAACTTGGGTCATGTGTAGGCCAGACCAAGTAAAGACAGCAGATTTCCTTCCCTAAAGGGCATTAGTGAGCCAGATTTTTTTTATTGCCAATAGCTTCATGGTCTCTAGATTCTTAATTCCAGGTTCTTTCTGGAACTAATTCCACCATCTGCCATGTCAAGATTTGAGGAGAAAGTGAGGTCTGCAGATGCTGGAGATCAGGGCTGGAAATGTGTTGCTGGAAAAGCGCAGCAGGTCAGGCAGCATCCAGGGAACAGGAGAATCGACGTTTCGGGCATAAGCCCTTCTTCAGGAAGGGCTTATGCCTGAAGAAGGGCTTATGCCCGAAACGTCGATTCTCCTGTTCCCTGGATGCTGCCTGACCTGCTGCGCTTTTCCAGCAACACATTTCCATGTCAAGATTTGAACCTAGCTCCCAAAACACACACAGGGTTACCAGTCCAGTGGCGATAGTGCGAGATCACTGCCTCCCCTAAGATTCCATGCTAGTGTGCAAACTTCTACATGGAAATGTCCATGCAATCAATTGTTCCAGCTCCCCCAATGCACTTCTAACAGTTCACTTCCTCTCCTACAGCGTGAATGTATCTCCATCCATGTTGGCCAGGCTGGTGTCCAGATGGGCAATGCCTGCTGGGAGCTGTACTGTTTGGAACATGGGATCGAGTCTGATGGACTCAGACCTGATGAGAAAAATGCAAGTGAGGCTGATGATTCTGTTGACACCTTCTTCTGTGAGACAAGAACTGGGAAATACGTGCCCAGGGCAATCTTTGTGGATTTGGAGCCAACTGTGATTGGTAATCATGTCACTTAAACCTTCCTTTAAGTTTTTATCTTGCAGAAACAACTGTGAGCCTTCCAAAAACTATGTTGTGATAGTACTTTGTTCAAGGTAAAGACTTTCTCCCTTATCAATGATTTGCTGTAACTGGAAATTAAATTGAATTTATTGTCACGTGTACCGAGGCACAGTGAAAAGCTTTGTCTTGCGAGCTGAGGTGATTGCTTGCTTTTTTTTTTAGAAAAGGCAACGATGGATCTAACTATTCTAGACAGGAAACTAGTTTCCTAACTATTGTAACTATATATCTCTGACACTCCTAATGTCATGGATACATTTTTAAGTGGAAGGGATGCAACTATTGGAACTAACTGTCTCAAAGGTAGAAGACAGAGGGTGGTGGTGAAGGGTTGCCTTTCAGACTGTAGGCCTGTGACCAGTGGAGTGCCACAAGGATCGGTGCTGGGTCCTCTACTTTTTGTCATTTACATAAATGATTTGGATGTGAGCATAAGAGGTACAGTTAGTAAGTTTGCAGATGACTCCAAAATTGGAGGTGTAGTGGACAGCGAAGAGGGTTACCTCAGAGTACAACAGGATCTTGACCAGATGGGCCAATGGGCTGAGAAGTGGCAGATGGAGTTTAATTCCGATAAATGCGAGGTGCTGCATTTTGGGAAAGCAAGTCTTAGCAGGACTTATACACTTAATGGTAAAGTTCTAGGGAGTGTTGCTGAACAAA
>NC_057716.1:103446981-103457905 GCF_004010195.1 Chiloscyllium plagiosum
GCCAGAGGAAGTGGTGGAGGCTGGTACAATTGCAACATTTAAAAGGCATTTGGATGGGTATATGAATAGGAAGGGTTTGGAGGGATATGGGCCGGGTGCTGGCAGGTGGGACTAGATCAGGTTGGGATATCTGGTTGGCATGGACAGGTTGGACCGAAAGGACTGTTTCCATGCTGTACATCTCTGACTCTATAACTTACTGGGCTGCATACTCTGCCTTGTTTGTAAAATGAGTAATGGGGTTTGAGAAGATGCAAAGAGTTAATGGTGTAAATAAACTTTAAATTCGTTCGGCTGCTCCTGTATTGGGAGCCTCTTTATACAAAAGGTAATGGAAGGGGTGACTCAGTGGTTAATGCTGCTGCCTCCACAGCACCAGGGACATAGGTTCAAAGCCAGCCTTGGGTGAGTCTCTGTGGAATTTACAGGTTTTCAGTGTCTGGGCTTCTGGATGATCTGATTCTCTACCATAATCCAAAGATGTGCAGGTTAGGTGGGTTGGCCATCACAAACGAGGGGAGATGAGGTGGGAGCTGGAACTGGGTGCAGACTGAATGGGCTGAATGGCCTCTTCCTACACTATAGATATTCTAAATGTACAAGCCCCTGCTGAGGCTAGGGGGGGCTAATAGAAAAGTTCATAACTGGGATTACTCTTTAGATGTCTAGATTAGAGTGGTGCTGGAAAAGCAAAGCAGGTCAGGCAGCATCCGCGGAGCAGGAAAACCGACGTTTCAGGCAAAAGCCCTTCATCAGGAATACTCTTTAAATGCACCACTTAAGATGGGTAAACACAAGCCCAGTTTTACTCATGAAATTGAAACAGGCTGATTGGCCATCTCCTGTTTTATAATAGCCTGGGATTTAGGACCATCAGTGGTCTAACCTTTTTTAACCCAAGAAATCTCTATCATGCAGGTGATCGATGAAGAAATATCTGATGCATGTAAGAATGGCACCGCTGTAGTCATGGTTATTTAAAATGCACATTGAAAATCATCTCAGTAGACGCAGTCTTTAGGCGTTCATATAACTCCGTGATAACTCTTCTGAACAGTATGTTACCAAACCTACAAGGGAGCGTGCAATCTTAGATCTGGTCCTGTGTAATGAGACAGGTAAAATTAATGAACTTGTTGTTAAGGATTCTTTTGGAAAAAGTGATCACAGTATGATCGAATTTCAGATACAAATGGAGGGTAAAATAGCATAAAACCAGGGTGTTATGCTTAAACAAGGGAGACTATAATGGGATGAGGAAGGAGTTGGCTAAATTACACTGGGGGACACAAGATATATGGTGGAACAGTTGAGGATAAGTGGAGGACTTTCAAAGAGATTTTTCAGTGTGCAAGGAAAGTATATTCCAGTCAAAAACAAGGATAGCTAGAGTAGGAGGAGCCTCCCTTGGATAACCAAGGAAATAAAGGAAGGCATCCAATTAAAAGTTCAGGCTTACAAAGTAACCAAGAGTACTGGGAAACAGGAAGATTGGGAAAACTTTAAAAAGCAACAAAGAACCATGAAGCAAGAAATAAAGAAAAGATAATTTGCTTTATAATCTAGCTCCGGATATCAAAACAGGTCAGAAAAGTTCCTATAAATATAGGAAAAGGCTGGCTAAAGTGGACGCAGGTCCCTTGCAGAAAGAAAAAGGGAATTAATATTGGGTAGTGCTGAAATGGCCGAGGCCTTGAATAATTATTTTGTCAGTCTTCCCAGTGGACGATGTGTCTAACATGCCAAAGAATATGTTAAGGAGACGATGGGAAGTGAGGACCTAAATTAAATTGTTATCACGAAAGGGATAATGCTGAGCAAAACTGAGGGTCTAAGGGTCGATAAGTCCCCTGGTCCTGATGGAATGCATCCCAGGGTGCTGAAAGAAACGGTGAAAGTTATAATAGCTGTGTTAGTGGTAATTGACCAAAATTCACTGGACTCCAGACAGGTCCTGGTGGACTGAAAGACCGTGAATGTCATGCTGCTGTTTAAAAAGGGTGTAGGCAAAGGCAGGTAACTATAGACCAGTTAGCTTAACATCTGTAGTTGGGAAAATGCTGGAGGCTATCATTAAAAAAGTAATAGTGAGACATCTGGATGGAAAAGGTTCCATCGGGCAGACACAGCATGGATTCAGGAAGGGAAGGTCGTGTCTGACAAACTTACTGGAGTTATTTGAGGACGGAGCAAGCAAGGTGGATGGAGGGAAACAGGTGGATGCTATGTACTTGGATTTCCAGAAGGCGTTCGATAAGGTGCCACATACAAGACTCATCCATAAGATAAGAATGCATAGAGTTGCAGGGAATGTACTAGCATGGATAGAGGACTGGTTAACCAATTGAAAGCAGAGTTGGGATAAATGGGTGTTTCTCTGGTTGGAGATCAGAGGTGAGTGGGGTGCCGCAGGGTCAGTGTTGGGCCCACAATTGTTCATGATATATAAATGATTTGGGAGAGGAGGCCAAGTGTAACATCCAAGTTTGCTGATGACATTAAATTGAGTGGAAGGCAAACTGTGCGGATGATGTGGAGGGGCTACAGAGATTTAGATAGGTTAAATGAGTGGGCAAGGGTCTGGCAGCTGGAGTACAATGTTGATAAATATGAGTTATCCACTTTGGAAGTAAATGTAGTAGGGTCAGTATTATTTAAATGGTGAAAGATTGCAGCATGATGCAGTGCAGAGGGATTTAGGAGTATTCACACATGAATCGCTGCAAGTTGATTTGTAGGTGCAACAGGTAATCAGGAAGGCAAATGGAATATTGGCTTTTATTGCTAGAGGAATTGAATTGAAGAGCAGGCAGCTTCTGCTCCAATTGTACAAGGTGTTGGTGAGGCCACACCTGCAGTACAGTGCACAGTTCTGGTCTCCTAACTTGAGGAGGGATACACTGGTGCAGAGGAGGGTCACCAGTTTGATTTCAGGGATGAGGGGGTTACCCTATAAGGAGAGGTTGAGCCACCTGGGACTGTACTTGCTAGAATTTGAAGATTGCAAAGAGATCTTTTCTATCCCTTTCATAGGGATATGTCTCTAAGATGGAGTGGGTGGGACTAGGACTAGGAGACATGGCCTCAAGATTACGGGGAGTAGATTTAGGACAGATGAGGAGGAACTGCTTTTCCCGGAGAGTAATGATTCTATTAAATTCTCTGCCCAAGGAAACAGAGGCAGTTTAATTAAACATATTCAAGACAAATTGGGTGGGTTTTTGAATGGAAGGGGAATGAAGGGTTATAGGGATAATGCAGGTAGGAGGAGCTGAGACGGTTGATAGATTAGCCATGATTGGTGGAGCAGCTTGATGGGCCAAATGGCCTACATCTGTTGATACAAAACTATAAATACCTAGACTTCTGTCACTCTGGACATGTTCATTTCAATCTAATGGTAACAGTGAATACAATTCCCAATACAATGGGTCTGAACCTATTTTTTGTTTTTCACTCATTGGGTGGTTTACAAGAATGCTGTTCATCTGGTCAAGAATTGCCCTGTGAAACCTGTCAATCTGCCTATTTAACGCTACCTGGTTTAACTTAAACCATGGCAACTGCAATCAGTCTAAAACTACTGCATTCTTCATGGCAAACCCCCCCACAGTTGTTCAAATTCCAACAAAGCAGTGCTCTCTTGTACAGTATAAAATATTGCTCTCCTTGTATTGGTATTCCTGAGCCTTGCACTCGTCAGGTCAAAGCTTTGCTGAAATCTGTTCTTTCCTCAGAAAGAGGCTTGAGTGGTGACATTTATAGAGGCTAATAAAATCATGAGGGGCATGGCTAAGGTAAATACCAAGTCTTTTCCCTGGGGTGGGGTGCCCAGAACTAAGGGCATAGGTTTAGGGTGAGAGGGGGAAAAATATAAGAGACCTAAGGGGCAACATTTTCACACAGAGGGTGGGAAGTGTACGGAATGAGTTACCAGAGGAAGTGGTGGAGGCTGGTACAATTACAGCATTTAAAAGGTTAAAAAAAATCACACGACATCAGGTTATAGTTCAACAGGTTTATTTCAACACACTGGTCCTTCATTAGTTGGTTGTGGATTTTTAAACTTTGTACACCCCAGTCCATCACCAGCACCTCCAAATCAAAAGACATCTGGATGGATATATGAATAGGAAAGATTTCAGGGAATATGGGCCAAGTGCTGGCAAATGGGACTAGATTAATTTAGGATATCTGGTTGGCATGGATGAGTTGGACCAAAGGGTTTGTTTCGTGCTGTACATCTCTCACTAAGATGAGTGACCAGCAAAAGACCAGATCAGGATTGCAATTTATTTTTTGTAGATGAGGTCCGTACTGGCACTTATCACCAGCTGTTCCACCCTGAGCAGCTCATCACCGGGAAGGAAGATGCGGCCAACAACTACGCCCGTGGGCACTACACCATCGGCAAAGAGCTGATCGACCCAGTCTTGGATCGAATTTGCAAGTTGGTATGAGTTTGTGTGCGCGCGTGTGTATGCATGAGAACCTTCTCCCACTTATGAAAGTGATTTGGGAAAGCTGTTTAGAAAACTGAGGTGCAGTAGCCCAATCTGCTCATTCCCACTGCTGCACCTCTTCCCTGACCACCCAGCCCCTTTTCACCCCACTGCAATATTAGTGAGCTGCTTTGATGGGTTAAAGTGTCTCTCATCATTCATGGCCTATAGCGTTGCCTAGACCAGCATTTATTGCCCAAGGTAAAAACAAGGAGTGCAGATGCTGGAACAGTTCAGGCAGCATCCGAGGAGCAGGAAAATCGATGTTTCGGGCAAAAGCCCTTCATCAGGAAGCCTACATCAGGAAGCCCAAGCCAAATGCTGGAAGGGTTGCTAACAGTCAACCACATTGCTGTGGATTTGGAGACCAATTTCCTTCCTTGAAGGGCATTTGTGGAATTAAGGGTTTTTGCCAGATTTGTGACATCAAATATCAAAAACAACTCCACCTCCCCCACCCACCACCACCGCATAGTTAGTCCAACACATTTATTTGGAAACACTAGCTTTCGGAGTGCTGCTCCTTCATCAGGTGGTTGTGGAGGTTAAGGTCATGCTCACAGAATCTTTAGCCAAAGGAGTCCAGTGTCATGGAGATGTGATACAGTAAACAATCTTAGATTGTTAATAAAGGAGGAGCCATTGTCATTCAGAACAGATTACTGTAAGGAAGTGTTACTGACAACTGAACAGCCAGGAACACTACAGGCAACTACCAGCCTATCTGACCAAACAGCACACCAGTGAACAAAAACATTGATCAGGACTTTGGATCCAGTCCTTCAGAGTTCCCTACGCACTCTCATCCTATGTACTTCTCACATAGGGGACTTTACTGCCTTTCGAAAATTCACAAAGCCAACACACCAGGATGCCCCATCGTATCAGGCAATGGGACTCTGTGTGAGAACCTCTCTGGCTATGTTGAAGGCATCTTGAAACCTACTGTACTAGGGATCCCTAGCTTCTGTTGCAACATTACAGATTTCTGACAGAAACTAGCACCCATGGACCAGTCGGATCAGGAACAATGGACGTGTCAGCACTCTACACAAACATCCCCCATGATGATGGCAACAGCATCAGTACTCACCACCAATCTCCAATCTCTGAGCACTGTGCTACAACCCATCTGCTTTAACCTTGATCACAACATCTTCACCTTTGACAGCCAGTTCTTCATCCAGACACTGGAACAGCCATGGGGACCAAATATGCACCCCAATATGCCAACATTTTCATTCACAAGTTTGAACAAGACTTCTTTTCTGCACAGGTCCTCCAACCAGCACTTTACACCAGGTGTATTGATGTTTTCTTCCTCTGGACCCATGGTGAGGAGTCATTGAAACAACTACACAATGATATCAATGAATTTCATCCCACCATTAGACTTACCATGGGCTTTTTTTTTAAAGTATCTGTCTCATTCTTGGACACACCTCACTTTACCGCAAACCCACAGATAACCTCACGATGCTACACCTTTTCTCCAGCTTCCACCTGCAACATCCACCTGCAACGTCCCCGACAGACAAGCCCTATGCATACACAGGATCTGTTCAGATGGGGAGGAATGTGACGGGCACTTGGAAGTACTCAAGTGTGCCCTCATAAGAACAGGGTATGATGCTCAACTCATCAACCACCATTTCCGATGTGCCACAGCGAGAAACTGTAATGACCTCTTCCAGGAGATTGACATGTGCTGCAACTTACAGGGTACCCTACATTGTCCAGTACTTCCCAGGAACTGAATAACTACGCCATGTTCTTCACAGCCTCCAACACATTATCAATGAGGATAAGCACCTCACCAAGACCTTCCAAATGCCTCCACTTCACTTTTTAAACAGATCATTGTTTGCAGCAAATTGCCTGATTTTCAGGACAACAACACTGTACAACCCTATCACAGCAGCCATTGCAAGACGTGTCAGAGTAGTGACATGGGTAACACCATTTACACGTGGGGGCACCTCCCATGCACTCAGCAAGTACTCCTGTGACTCAGCCAACGTTGTCTATCTCATATCCTGAAGGCAAGGATGCCCTGAGGCATGGTACATTGAGACTGAGCAGATGCTATGACAACAGATGAATGGACACTGCAGAACAATCAACTGCCAGGAGTTTTCCCTCCCAGTTGGAGAACACTTCAGCGGTCCAGGGCACTTGGCCTTGGACCTTCGGGTGACCATCCCTCAAGACGGTCTTCGGGACAGACAGCAACACAGAGTGGCTGAGCAGAGGCTGATAGCAAAGTTCAGTATCTGAGGATGGCCTCAACTGGGACCTTGGGTTCATGTCACACTATAGATGATCCCAATGCATGACACACCCCACACCCTACTCTCTCCAACACATGCACCCTCTCACACATACACCATCATGCTGTGTGTGTCTTTATATAAACACAATCGCATGCACTTACACCCACATGCACTCAATCTGTCACTCCTCCATGTGCACACATAGAAGCTTATGGGGTGCATTTGGTTTTGCAGAATTACATGTTATTTTACTCAAAAACTGCGTAAATCCATATAAAACCATACAGAGGACACAGACAGACGTCACAACTATTGCTTAAAATAGCTGAGTTATCTTAGAGGGAAGTTCTGGGAAATTCCTATCAAAGATCAGAAACCAGCATATCCCATGACAAAAAATGCAAGTTTTAATTGTTTACCGTATCACATTTCCATGACACTGGAATCCTTTCGCTATAAATTCTGTGAGCATGAACTTAACCTCCACAACCTGATCACGTATACCCTAGAACTCTGGGAAGTTAGGGAAGTGATTGCTGGGCCTCTTACTGAGATATTTGTATCATCGATAGTCACCGGTGAGGTGCCAGAATACTGGACGTTGGCAAACGTGGTGCCACTGTTCAAGAAGTTGGTAAGGACAAACCAGAGATCTATAGACCGGTAAGCCTGATGTTCGTGGTGGGCAAGTCGCTGGAGGGAATCCTGAGGGACAGGATGTACATGTATTTGGAAAGGCAAGGACTGATTAGGAATAGTCAACATGGCTTTGTGTGTGGGAAATCATGTCTCACAAACTTGATTGAGGTTTTTGAAGAAGTAACAAACAGGATTGATGAGGTCAGAGTGGTAGATGTGATTTTTATGGGCTTCAGTAAGGTGTTCGATAAGGCTCCCCACAGGAGACTGGTTAGCAAGGTTAGATCTCACGGAATACAGGGAGAACTAACTATTTGGATCAAGAACTGGCTCATAGGTAGAAGACAGAGGGTGGTGGTGGAGGGTTGTTTTTCAGACTGGAGGCCTGTGACCAGTGGAGTGTCACAAGGATCAGTGCTGGGTCCACTACTTTTCTTCTTTTATATAAACGATTTGGATGTGAGCTCCAGAGGTATGGCTAGTAAGTTTGCAGATGTAATTAGAGGTGTAATGGACAGCGAAGAAGGTTACCTCAAATTATAACTGGATCTTGATCAGATGGGCCAATGGGCTGAGAAGTGGCAGGTGGAGTTTAATGCAGATAAATGCGAGGTGTTGCATTTTGGGGAAAGCAAAAATTAGTAGGACTTATATACTTATTGGCAAGGTCCTGGGAAGTGTTGCTGAACAAAGAAACCTTGGAGTGCAGGTTCATAGCTCCTTGAAAGTGGAGTCGCAGGTAGATAGGATAGCGAAGAAGGCGTTTGGTATGCTTTCCTTTATTGGTCAGAGTATTGAGTACAGGAGTTGGGAGGTCATGTTGCGGCTGTACAGGACATTGGTTAGGCCACTGTTGGAATATTGTGTTCAATTCTGGTCTCCTTCCTATCGGAAAGATGTTGTGAAACTTGAAAGGTTCAGAGATTTACAAGGGTTGTAGGATTTGAGCTATAGGGAGAGGCTGAACAGGCTGGGGCTGTTTTCCCTGGAGCGTTGGAGGCTGAGGAGTGACCTTATAGAGGTTTACAAAATTGAAGGGCATGTATTAGGATAAATAAACAAAGTATTTTCCCTGGGGTGTGGGAGTCCAGAACTAGAGGGCATAGGTTTAGGGTAAGAGGGGAAAGATATGAAAGAGACCTAAGGGGCAACATTTTTCACACAGAGGGTGGTACGTGTATGGAATGAGGTGCCAGAGGAAATGGTGGAGGCTGGTACAATTGCGATATTTAAAATGCATCTGGATGGGTATATGAATAGGAAGGGTTTGGAGGGATATGGGCCGGGTGCTGGCAGGTGGGACTAGATTGGGTTGGGATATCTGGTTGGCATGTATGGGTTGGACCGAAAGGACTGTTTCTGTGCTGTACATATGTATGACTCTATAACCAACCGATAAAGGAGCCGCACTCTGAAAGCTAGTGCTTCCAAATAAGCCTGTTGGACTATAATCTGGCATTGTGTGATTTTTAACTTTATCTACCCTATTCCAATACCAGCACCACCAAGCCATGACCCACTACATCTGTACACTGGATGTCCCCATACCATTAGCCTGGTGGTCTGGTTTATTAGACTTAGTGATATTGCCATAGCACCATCGCCTCCTCTCTGAATGGAAGTCCTGTTCCTTCCTTGACTTGTATTTAAAATGTCTAACCATAACCCAAAACTTTTTCTCAATTTTGGCTTTCTGTGAATTGCCTTTTAACAATTTTTGATTGTTAAATCTGTCAACTCAGTGGCACTTCTTTCAGCTGTCAGGAGACTAAGATCCAGAGTTCTTCCCTAAACCATTCTTCTGCTCTACCTGTCTCCACTTCATCTCTTTAAAACCTACTTTGTAAATTTGTCATCTCAAACATTGTCTCCAGCTCAAACATTAATTTCTTATTTGTCAGATAAGGGTACTATATAATACAAGATGGTAGGACATGTGTGCAACTTAACTCTGGTCTACAGCTTTTTAGTTCTAGTAATCTATGCTGACAAATTGTCACAAATCACAAGCAATGCATTTTTCTTACTTTCTGCCCCACTGCAGTAAACTTGTCTCTGCAGACAGATCTTGAGATTATAAAATGCAGGTGGCGGTGTTTCCCCTCGCAGCCTAGCTTCGAACGATGATATTCCCATTCTTTCAGGGTCACTGGGTCAAAGTCTTGGAGCACCCTCACATCATTGTGGGAGTCCCTACATCATGCAGTGTTTCAAGAAGGTAGCTCACCAACTCTTTTCCCCCCAACCCCGTTCAACTAGGGATGGGTAATAAGTGCTGGATTAGTCTTCAAAGCCTACATCCCATAAGTGAATTGGGGGGTGGGGGTGGAAATTGATACAAGTCACAATGATGATAAACATCAGACAGGTCCCAGGCTCGAAACCTGCTGAGTTAAACTAATCATAGCTGGTAAGACCAGATGGTAGAGAACCCACAAAGCCTATGACCTCCAAATCTTTATTGGATCAATATCTCAATTTAACCATATGATTTTCCAATTTAAATTTGGGGATCTATTAGAAATGGTACATCTTTGATAAATCAAGTCTCAGGATTAACCTTCCTGAAGAAAAAGGACTTCAAGATACAAATAACTCTTGTTTGACAGCAATTATTTTTCTCTTCCAGGCTGACCAATGCGCGGGTCTTCAAGGTTTCCTGGTCTTCCATAGTTTTGGTGGAGGCACTGGCTCAGGATTCACCTCCCTACTGATGGAACGTCTCTCGGTTGACTACGGCAAGAAGTCCAAGCTGGAGTTTTCCATCTACCCAGCTCCCAGGATCTCCACTGCTGTGGTGGAACCCTACAACTCCATCCTGACCACTCACACCACACTGGAACACACTGATTGTTCCTTCATGGTGGACAATGAGGCCATCTATGACATCTGCCACAAAAACCTGGACATTGAGCATCCAGGCTACATCAACCTGAACCGTCTGATCGGGCAAATTGTGTCATCAATCACAGCTTCTCTCCGTTTTGATGGGGCCCTCAATGTTGACTTGGCAGAATTCCAAACTAACTTGGTGCCATACCCTCGTATCCATTTCCCTCTGGCTACCTACGCCCCAGTCATCTCAGCTGAGAAAGCTTACCATGAGCAGCTGTCGGTGACCGAGATCACCAGTGCCTGCTTTGAGCCAGCAAACCAGATGGTCAAGTGTGACCCTCGCCACGGCAAGTACATGGCTTGCTGCCTGCTCTACCGTGGTGATGTGGTGCCAAAAGACGTCAATGTTGCCATTGCCACCATTAAGACCAGACGTTCCATCCAGTTTGTGGACTGGTGCCCAACTGGCTTCAAGGTTGGCATTAACTACCAGCCCCCTACAGTGGTGCCTGGTGGGGACTTGGCCAAAGTGCAGCGAGCTGTGTGTATGCTGAGCAACACCACAGCCATTGCTGAAGCCTGGGCTCGACTGGACCACAAGTTTGATCTGATGTACGCCAAGCGCGCCTTTGTGCATTGGTACGTGGGTGAGGGGATGGAGGAAGGGGAGTTCTC
>NC_057716.1:103458345-103465211 GCF_004010195.1 Chiloscyllium plagiosum
CCCCTCAGCGCAGGGACCCAGGTCCAATTCCAGCCTCTGATGACTGTATGGAGTTTGCACGTTCTCCCCGTGTCTGCGTGGGTTTCCTCGGGGTGCTCTGGTTTCCCCCCACAGTCCAAAGATGTGCATGTTAGGGTGAATTGGCCATGGGAAATTGCCCATAGTGTTTAAGGATGTATAGGTTAGGTGTATTAGTCAGGGGTAAATATAGAGTAGGGTAGTGGGTCTGTTTGGGTTACTCTTTGCAGGGTCAGTGTGGACTTGTTGGGCCCACTGGCCTGTTTCCAAACTGTACGGATTCTACTTTACACAAAGGGAGTAAGTGTCTAAGCTACCTTCCAACCCATGTGCAGTGTAGCAACTTTTTGTTTGAAGGTGTGGTCACTACTGAGCTCTGGAGATGAGTCCATCTCCAGTATAATGCTAACAATGGAGAGGAAATGAAATTGCAACATGGAAACAATGGCCCATTATTTCCAACAAGGCTAACAATTCTCCTTTATTGCCAATTTGGGTAGGATTTATATGGCTCATCCAGCCTGTGCGTGAATTTAAGACTTTTTTTTTAAAGATCTGGATGTGCCGTTTTAAAACAAACAAACCTTTAGCCAAGAGGGTTTAAATTTTGCTTCCGCTACATTGGCAGGAAAGGAGCTTTTTATTCTTCAGTGAGATGTAGGTTTTTATCAAACAAGGGAGTGAAATATTGAGGTAGGCAAGAAAAAATGTTTGAGACCGCTAATCCGAGCAAAGGGCTGAATGGCCACACTTGTTCCTTGTTTGTATTTGTAATGTACACAGGATCAATCCAGGAATGGAAATGTATCACTGCTGTAGTTCTGATTATTCACATTGCAGTCAATGAATGGTAGATAATGCTCTCAGGCAGGCCAGGCTAGTGTTTATAATCTACTTCCATTTCTACTTCCTCACCCACCATAATTCTCTCCTCCCTCTTTCTTCAATTATCCTTGACATATCTACACTTCTGCTCTAATTGTACCATGTGCCAGTGCACTCCAGTCTCTAATCTGTAAAGAGGGTCTGCAGTATCTACATTTACATGTTTTATACTCTCCACTCAGTTCCCCTGGTCCCAAAAAAGATCTCAACACTTGGCTAATACTATGTTCTTTTTTTCACTTGAAGGAAAGGCTACAGCATGGAGGCCATTCAGCTTTGAGTCAGGATTTGCCCACGTGTATTAATACTTCCACACACTCTCAAACAGCAGCAAGAGGTCATATAACCCTCTCCGACATGATAGGTTAGTGACCTAACTCTAGATACTCAGCCTCAGAGTAACCCAGCCTTCCCAGCCCTATCTCTGTAACCCTGCATCTATTATGGCTAATCCACCTGGCGTACACATCCCTGGATGTTCTGTACAATTCGGGGGAGGTGAAACCTTAGTGGAATTACCTGAGTTTCTAGAATAACAGTACCGTGACAGTGATGATATGGGGCCTGGGCTTCAAATCCTGCTGTGGCAGATGGTGGAATGTGAATTCCATGGAAATCTGGAATTAATGGTCTAAATGATAACCATGAATCTATTGCTGCTTGTCAGAAAAATCCATCTGATTCACTCATGTCCTTTTAGGGAAGGAAACTGCCATCCTTACCTGATCTGGCCTACACATGATTTCAGACCCACAGCAATGGGGTTGACTCTTAACTGCCCTCTGGGCAATTAGGAATGGGTGAAAAATGCTGACCTGGCCAGTGATACCCTCATCCTGCAAATGCTAATGTTGTTTCATAGCCAATGCCCTAAGTGTGCATCTTTGGGCATTATTAGAATGGTGCTGGAAACGCACAGCAAAGTCAGGCAGCATCCGAGGAGCAGGGAAATCGATATGTCGGGCAAAAGCTCTTCATCAGGAATCGTGAATTCCTGATGAAGGGCTCTGGCCCGAAACGTTGATTTTCCTGCTCCTCGGATGCTGCCTGACATGTTGCGCTTTTCCAGCACCATTCTAATCTTGACTCTAATTGCCAGCATCTGCAGTCCTCACTTTTGACGTTAACTAGGTTTCTTTGTTAAGCACAGGACCACTGATTTATTAACAAGCGTAATCATCTCTGAATCTTCAGTGGATAATCAGTTGAATTGAATATCGCAGGAAGCAACAGGGAAAACGTACATGTTTGTTTTTCTTCTAAATAAGCACACAGTAGTAAAGGAATGAATTTCTCTCCACGATTGAAGGAAACACACTTCAGGCCAATAAGTCTCATTTCTTTGAAGACAGCAATGATAGGGTATGGAATACTCAGCTGATCGTTGGTATGTTGAGGTGAGTGACACCAAACATTGACAGTTTTTTTTTAGAATCTTTACAAACACAGCCTCCCTGTTACTGAAGTTTGCTTTGCAGCTTTTAGAGAGAATGATTACATTTCTGCACAGGACTCACAACATGGGTGCATCCAGAAACAGGAAAGCTGAGCTGGGAAGCTCCTTTCCTTCAGCAGGTTGGTTACCAACCATTCCAAACAATAAGCAAAACAGAAACTGTATCCCGACAGTCAGAATTTCAGTCATAGGAGCAATCAGTGGCTTTCCCTGAAGGGAATTCATGCAACCAAATCACTCAATTACCTGGAACCATGTGATTCCCAACAAAAGCCTTGTTTAGAAACAAAAAGAACTCCAATGTGTTTTGTCATTGACCTTTTAGCTCAGTTGGCTGGACAGCTGGTTTGTGATACAGCATCACCAACAGTCAGAGGGAAATTGAGAAACAAATCTGTAAGGAGATCTCAGTTATCTGTAAGAATAATAGGGTGGTTATGGTAGGGGATTTTAACTTTCCAAACATAGACTGGGACTGACATAGTGTTTAGGGTTTAGATGGAAAGGAATTTGTTAAGTGTGTATAAGAAATGTTTCTGATTCAGTATGTCAATGTACCTACTAGAGAAGGTGCAAAACCTGACCTACTCTTGGGAAATAAGGCAGAGCAGGTGACTGTGAGGTCAATGGGGGAGCACTTTGGGACCAGTGATCACAATTCTATTAGTTTTAAAATAGTGGTGGAAAAGGATAGACAGGATCTAAATGTTGAAGTTCTAAATTGGAGGAAGGCTAATTTTGAGGGTATTAGGCAAGAACTTTCAAGATTACAGCGGTGCTGGGAATGCACAGCAGGTCAGGCAGCATCTGAGGAGCAGGAAAGTCGACAGGGATCATTCCTGATGAAGGACTTTTGCCTGAAACATCGATTTTCCTGTTCCTCGGATGCTGCCTGACCTGCTGTGCTTTTCCAGCACTACTCTAATCTTGACTCTAATCTCCAGCATCTGCAGTCCTCACTTTCACCTAAGAACTTTCAAAAGTTGATTGGGGGGGCAAACATTTGCAGGTAAAGGGGCGGCTGGAAAATGGGAAGTCTTCAGAAATGAGATAACAAGAATCCATAAACAGTCTGTTCATGTTAGGGTGAAGGGGAATGCTGGTAGGCGTAGGGAATGCTGGATGTTGAAAGAAATTGAGGGTTTGGTCAAAAAAAAGAAAGCATATGTCAGGTAGAGATCAAGTAAATCCTTAGATTATAAAGAAAGTAAGTGTATACTTAAGAGGGAAATCAGGAAGGCAAAAAGGGGATATGAGATAGCTTTGGCAAATAGAATTAAGGAGAATCCAAAAGGTTTTTACAAATACATTAAGGACAAAAGGGTAACTAGGAAGAGAATAGGGCCCCTTAAAGATCAGCAAGGCAGCCTTTGTGCGGAGCTACAGGAGATGGGGAGACACTAAATGAGTATTTTGTATCAATGTTTACTGTGGAGAAGGGTATGGAAGAGACAGAATGTGGTGAAATACAGAGAAGTCAGATGACACCAGATTACAGTCCAACAGGATTTAGAGTCATAGAGATGTACAGCATGGAAACAGACCCTTCAGTCCATGCATCTCCGTCAGGTAAAGTGAGAGCAAAGCACACAGGCACAGAATTTATAGGCAGAGGGGATACAGGATAAAAAAAAATCACACAATAGTGTGAGTGGAGTGTCGCCAGTCTGAATAATAGGTCTCTGCAGGTGATCAAGAGCATCAGATGGTGTGAGTAAAGTGTCACCAGCTGAGTAACAAGTGAAGGGATGACCTATCATCTGATTAAATGAGGGAGTGCTGGAAACAAACCAAATGACTGGAATAACATGATAGGTAGGCGAGTCACATGCCGAGGGTCTAACTAAAGTAACAACAATCCAAAACTGTACAAACTAATGAAAGTAAAGATATCATAACAATTTACCAAGGAGGTGGTATTAAAACAAGACAGGAAAGAAGATTTTACAGGTACAGAACAGTGTGGTGGGATCACATGTAGTGAAACATGAACCCAAGGTCATGATTGAGACCATCCTCATGGGTACGGAACTTGGCTATCAGTTTCTGCTCGGCGAGTCTGTGTTGGTGTGTATCTTGAAGGCAGCCTTGAAGGATGCTTACCCAAAGATCAAAGTCTGAATGTCCCTGACCTTTGAAATGTTCCCTGACTGAGAGGGAACATTCCTATCTGAAGGTTGGCTAACGTGGTGCCACTATTTAAGAAAGGTGGTAAGGAAAAACCAGGGAACTATAGACCGGTGAGCCTGACCTCGGTGGTGAGCAAGTTGTTGGAGGAAATCCTGAGGGACAGGATTTACATGTATTTGGAAAGGCAAAGACTGATTAGGGATAGTCTACATCGCTTGTGTGTGGGAAATCATGTCTTACAAGCTTGATTTGAGTTTTTTGAAGAAGTAACAAAGAGGATTGATGAGGGCAGAGCGGTAGATGTGGTCTATATGGATTTCAGTAAGGTGTTCGACAAGGTTCCTCATGGTACACTGATGAAGGAACGTCACTCCGAAAGCTAGTGTGCTTCCAATTAAACCTGTTGGACTATAACCCGGTGTTGTGTGATTTTTTTAACTTTGTACACCCCAGTCCAACACCGGCATCTCCAAATCATGGTACACTGGTTAGCAAGGTTAAATCACATGGAATACAGGGAGAACTAGCCACTTGGATATAGAACTGGCTCAAAGGTAGAAGACAGAGAGTGGTGCTGGAGGGTTTCTTTTTAGACTGGAGGCCTGTGAACAATGGAGTGTCACAAGGAACGGTGTTGGGTCCACTGCTTTTCATCATTTATACAAACGACTTTGGTGTGAACATAGGAGGTATGGTTAGTAAGTGTGTAGATGACACCAAAATTAGAGGTGTAGTGGACAGCAAAGAAGGATACCTCAGAGTACAACGGGATCCTGAACAGATGGGCCAATGGGCCAAGAACTGGCAGATGGAGTGCAATTTAGAAAAGTGTGAGGTGCTGCATTTTGGAAAGGCAAATCAGGGCAGGACTTGTACACTTAATGGTAAGGTCCTGGGAAATGTTGCTGAACAAAGAGACATTGGAGAGCAATTTCGTAGCTCCTTGAAAGCGGAGTCACAGGTATGTAGGATAGCGAAGAAGGTGTTTGGTATGCTTTCCCTTATTGGTCAGAGTATTGAGTATAGGAGTTGGGAGGTCATGTTGCAAATGTACAGGACATTGGTTAGGTCACTGTTGGAAAATTGTATGCAATTCTGGTCTCCCTCCTATAGGAAGTATGCTGTGAAACTTAAAAGTGTTAGAAAAGATTTACAAGGATGTTGCCAGGGTTGAAGATTTGAGCTATAGGGAGAGGCTGAATAGGCTGGGGCTGCTTTCCCTGGAGCGTTGTGTGCTGAGGGGTGACCTTATAGAGTGGATAGTGTGACCAGACAAGGGTGTTTTCCCTGCGGTGGGGAAGTTCAGAACTAGAGGGCATAGGTTTAGGGTGAGTGGGGAAAGATATAAAAGGGACCTAAGTGGCACCCTTTTCATGCAGAGGGTAGTGCCTGTATGGAATGAGGTGCCAGAGGAAATGGTGGAGGATGGTACAATTACAACATTTAAAAAGAATAATAAGGGTTCACAGGGATACAGACTGGATGCTGGCAAATGAGACTAGGTTAACTTAGGATACCTGGTCAGCATGGACGAGTTGGACCAAAGGGTTTGTTTCCGTGCTGTACATCTCTCTGACTCCAAGTCCACAAATAAAACTAACCATGAGAACTGTAATAAAGTTTCTGTAGCATGAGCATACGAATGAGGAACAAGAGAAGGCCACTCAGCCCTCTGAGCTTGCTCTCTCATTCAATAACATCATGGCTAATCTGATTTTAGCCCGAACTCCACAAATGATGGGTGATTGGATAGTCAATTATACAATTGATAAAATAGTGAGCGACTGGAGATATCAATATTGGTCAGGAATAACTTCCCTGCATCTGCTGGAGAGGGTGGATAGGCCACTGGAGGTGGCATCTTTCATTTGAGACCTTAAACCAACATTAGAGTGGTGCTGGAAAAGCACAGCAGGTCAGGCAACATCTGAGGAGCTGGAAAATCGTGATGAAGGGCTTTTGTCTGAAATGTCAATTTTCCTGCTCTTTGGATGCTGCCTGACCTGCAGTGCTTTTCCAGCACCACTCTAATCTTGACTCTGTCTGCCACCTTAAACCAACAGTGCAGCACTCGCTCAGTACCCCCATTATGACCCTGTGCTCAAAGTCTCTGGTCAGTTGGAAGGGCCTGTGCCCAATATGTCGCCCTGTGGGTTTAACCTTGTGGATTGCTGGTGTGTGAGGAAGGAGTGCCACCTAACTGAAGGCTACCCTGACCCAGTTTTGCCTCTCAGTATCCAAACCCCCCATCCCCCACACTGTCATAAATGTAATACTACCCCCTAATCCCCAAACCCTAGCAATACCCTCACAGGGTCTGCTACCTCAGGATATTCCACGTTTACCTGGGTTCCAGGGCAGCCACTGTTCCCCTTTC
>NC_057716.1:103465711-103486742 GCF_004010195.1 Chiloscyllium plagiosum
GTGGTCCAGTCGAGCCCAGGCTTCAGCAATGGCCGTGGTGTTGCTCAGCATACACACAGCTCGCTGCACTTTGGCCAAGTCCCCACCAGGCACCACTGTAGGGGGCTGGTAGTTAATGCCAACCTTGAAACCCACGTACCAATGCACAAAGGCACGCTTGGCGTACATCAGATCAAACTTATGATTGAGTCGAGCCCAGGCTTCAGCAATGGCTGTGGTGTTGCTCAGCATACACACAGCTCGCTGCACTTTGGCCAAGTCCCCACCAGGCACCACTGTAGGGGGCTGGTAGTTAATGCCAACCTTGAAGCCAGTTGGGCACCAGTCCACAAACTGGATGGAACGTCTGGTCTTCACGGTGGCAATGGCAACATTGACGTCTTTTGGCACCACATCACCACGGTAGAGCAGGCAGCAAGCCATGTACTTGCCGTGGCGAGGGTCACACTTGACCATCTGGTTTGCTGGCTCAAAGCAGGCACTGGTGATCTCGGTCACCGACAGCTGCTCATGGTAAGCTTTCTCAGCTGAGATGACTGGGGCGTAGGTAGCCAGAGGGAAATGGATACGAGGGTATGGCACCAAGTTAGTTTGGAATTCTGTCAGGTCAACATTGAGGGCCCCATCAAAACGGAGAGAAGCTGTGATTGATGACACAATTTGCCCGATCAGACGGTTCAGGTTGATGTAGCCTGGATGCTCAATGTCCAGGTTTTTGTGGCAGATGTCATAGATGGCCTCATTGTCCACCATGAAGGAACAATCAGTGTGTTCCAGTGTGGTGTGAGTGGTCAGGATGGAGTTGTAGGGTTCCACCACAGCAGTGGAGATCCTGGGAGCCGGGTAGATGGAAAACTCCAGCTTGGACTTCTTGCCGTAGTCGACCGAGAGACTCTCCATCCGGAGGTAAGGGAAACCGGGGCCGGTGCCACCCACGAAACTCTTTTCAAAACAACATAATAAATTGCTGGAGAAACTCAGCAGGTCTGGCGGCGTCTGAACGTTCTGAAGAAGGTTTACTGGACCCAAAATGTTAACTTTGCTTTCTCTCCACGGATGCTCCCAGACATACTGAGCTTTTCCTGCAATTTCTGATTGTGTTTTGATTTCTAGCGTTTGCAGCTTTAGGTCAATAGGTATGAGGCTGGAAAAGCAAATTAGACAGCATCGAAGGAGCAGGAACGTCAACGTTTCAGTCCGAAATCCTGCATCCCGACTCTCCTGCCCCTCGGATGCTGCCTGACCTGCTGTGCTTTTCCAGCTCCACATCTATTGACTCTGGCCTCCAGCATCTGCAGTCCTCACTGTCTCCCAGTCAGCATGTTCTTTGTTTTTTAAAACTTTTGACCCAAAGCTAAAAGCATTGGATCAAAGCAGCAGGGTTGGAGGATTTGAGCTGTAGGGAGAGGCTGAACAGGCTGGGGCTGTTTTCCCTGGAGCATCGGAGGCCGAGTGGTGACCTTATTGAGGTTTATAAAATCATGGATAGGGTAAATAGACACAGTTGAAACTTTATTGCTGGAACAGCACAGCAGGTCAGGCAGCATCTAGGGAACAGAAGATTCGACGTTTCGGACACATGCCCTTCTGAAGAAGGGCATGTGCCCGAAACGTCGAATCTTCTGTTCCCTAGATGCTGCCTGACCTGCTGTGCTGTTCCAGCAATAAAGTTTCAGCTTTGATCTCCAGCGTCTGCAGACCTCACTTTCTCCTAAATAGACACAGTCTCTACCCTGGGGTGGGGGAGTCCAGAACTAGAGGGCATAGGTTTAGGGTGAGAGGGGAAAGATATAAAAGAGACCTAACGGGCAACGTTTTCACGCAGAGAGTGATACATGTATAGAATGAGCTGCCAGAGGATGTGGTGGAGGCTGGTACAATTACAACATTTAAAAGGCATTTGGATGGATATATGAATAGGAAGGGTTTAGAGGGATATGGGCCGGGTGATGGCAGGTGGGACTAAATTGGGTTGGGATATCTGGTCGGCATGGACAAGTTGGACCGAAGGATCTGTTTCTGTGCTGTACATCTCTGTGACTGTGACTCTAAATGATGTGACAAGCTGAGTTTTAAATATCGACATCCTTACCAACTTGTTAAGTCTAGCTAAGACTGGGTCAATCAGCTCCTTGCCAATGGTGTAGTGCCCACGGGCGTAATTGTTGGCAGCATCTTCCTTCCCGGTGATGAGCTGCTCAGGGTGGAACAGCTGACGATAGGGACCAGTCCGGACCTCATCTAGAACAGGAGCAATGCAACAAGTTACAATGGCCGCTGCATCTGTGCGCTCAGGTGGAGAGAGTGAAGAAGCTGAGTCTGTTCCCCTCAGGGCAGAGGACATTAAGGAGAGATTTAACAGAGGCTTTCAAAATCAGGTGAAACCATTTCCACTAGGAAGTCAGTCAGTAAGCAGAGAGAGTATCAGCAAAAATGAAGATAAGATGAGAGGAATAATTGTGTGCAGGGAGATGTTGTGATCTGGAAATAGCGGCTTGAAGAAAGCAGACTCAATTCAACTTTTAATTTCAAAAGGATGGTTTATCATCAGGATATGGCAATGTGCTGGGAGTGGAACTAATTGGAGAAATCTTTCAAAGAGGCTGCACAGACCAGAGAGGCTGAATGGCCTACCCTGTGCTGTTTCATTCCACATTGCATTACAGCAATTTTGCTGCATTTTACTTCATCCCAATTTGATATATTTGCACCCGGGTGGGGGAAGAACTTAAAATGGATCAAATTAATTTCCATCTCCAACCACATCCCTTTTGTTTTGAGTCAGTTTCAACGTTTGATGTTTAACCTCAGTGCAAAGGGTGTACTAACCACTGTTTGGGATTAATTGTGGACCTGGATCAAGCCTTTGATGGCTGTTTATGCCAATCTTCCTTCCTGCTTTGTAGAGGAAGATATCCATTTACCGCTCCTGGGATGTGTTTGTGAGTCAAACATGAGCAGAATTTCAGAGAAAATATTTCTGGTGAAGATTCAGGAATCTTGCAGCGAGTGTTGGAATAATAGGGGTGTTATTTCTCTGCTGACTGTTTGAAAGAAAAATCCTAATTCGTCCCTCAGTTTTGCTCATAACCCTGCAAACCTTTATCCCTTTGTTATCCAATTTTCCCAGTGGAAGTTCCTTACTGAATCTGCTCATAATTCCCTAGTAGACAGCACCTTCCAGATCACAGCAAAGCATGGGTGTAATCTCCAGTCAAGTGTTATATAGGTCAATGCTTCCCATTGGGAGAAAGTGAGGACTGCAGATGCTGGAGATCAGAGCTGAAAATGTATTGCTGGAAAAGCGCAGCAGGTCAGGCAGCATCCAAGGAGCAGGAGAGTCGACGTTTCGGGCATGAGCCCTGCTTCCCATTACCGATCACAGTTGGCTCCAGGTCCAGAAAGATTGCCCGGGGGACATGTTTCCCAGTTTGTGTCTCACAGAAGAAGGTGTCAAAGGAGTCATCAGCCTCGCTTGCATTTTTCACATCAGGTCTGTACCCATCAGGCTGAATGCCATGTTCCAAACAGTACAGCTCCCAGCAGGCATTGCCCATCTGGACACCAGCCTGGCCAACATGGATGGAGATACATTCACGCTGCAAGAAACATGATGAACAATTAGTGAAACTAGGGATAGGCCAACAATAACCTTAGGGAGGAAATTCCAGGATTTTGACTCAACATTCCAAACAGACTAGGACTGCCGTTATTTTAAAAGTTTATATGGAGACAAATTTGGTGTACCGACTAGAGAAGATGCACTATCTGACCTACTCTTGGGAAATAAGGCAGGGTATGTGACTAAGGTGTCAGTGGGGGAGCACTTTGGGGCCAACGACCATAATTCTATTAGATTTTAAAAAGTGATGGAAAAGGATAGACCGGATCTAAAAGTTGAAGTTCTAAATTGGATGAAGGCCAATTTTGATGGTATTATGCAAGAATTTTCAAAAGTAGATAGGTAAGGGGATGGCTGGAAAATGGGAAACCATCAAAAATTAGATAACGAGAGTCCAGAGACAGTATATTCCTGTTGGGGTGAAAGGAAAGTCTGGCAGGTGTAGGGAATTCTGGATGACTAGAGAAATTCAGGTTTTGATTAAGAAAAAGAAGGAAGCATATGCCAGGTATAGACAGGATAGATGGAGTGAATCCTTAGAAGAGTATAAAGGCAGTAGGACTATACTTAAGAGGGGAACCAGGAGGCCAAAAAGGGGACATGAGATAGCTTTGACAAGTAGAGTTAAGGAGAATCCAAACAGTTTTTAGAAATACATTAAGGACAAAAGGGTAACTAGGGAGAGAATAGAGTCCCTTAAAGATCAGAAAGGCTGCCTGTGTGGAACCACAGGGGAGATATGAATGAAATATTTTGCATCAGTGTTTACTGTAGAGAAGGACATGGACGATTGAGAACGTGGCAAAATAAATAGCGACATCTTGAAAAATGTCCATATTACAGAGGAGGAGGTGCTGTATGTCTTAAAATGCATTACGGTGGATAAATCCCTGGGATCTGATCAGGTGTACCCTAGAACTCTGTGGGAAGCTAGGGAAGTGATTGCTGGGCCCCTTGCTGAGATATTTGCATCATCAATAGCCAGTGGTGAGGTGCCGGAAGACTGGAGGTTTAACCATGGTGCCACTATTTAAGAAAGGTGGTAAGGAAAACCAGGGAACTATAGACATCAGTGTTGGGCAAGTTGTTGGAGGGAATCCTGAGAGACAGGACTTACATGTTTTTGGAAATGCAAGCACTGATTAGGGATAATCAACATGGCTTTGTGCATGGGAAATCATGTCTCACTATCTTGATTGAGTTTTTTGAGGAAGTAACAAAGAGGATTGATTAGGGCAGAGCGTTAGATGTGATCCATATGGACTTCAGTAAGGCGTTTGACAAGGTTCCTTATGGTAGACTGATTAGCAAGGTTAGATTAAATGAAATACAGGGAGAACGAGCCATTTGGATACAGAACTGGCTCGAAGGTAGGACAGAGAGTGGTGGTGGAGGGTTGCCTTTCAGACTGTAGGCCTGTGACCAGTGGAGTGCCACAAGGATCGGTTCTGGGTCCTCAATTTTTGTCATTTATATAAATGATTTGAATATGAACATAAGAGGTATAGTTAGTAAGTTTGCAGATGACATCAAAATTGGAGGTGTAGTGGACAGCGTAAAGAAGATTACCTCAGATTACAACAGGATCTTGATCAGATGGGCCAATGGGCGAAGGAGTGGCAGATAGTGTTTAATTTAGATAAATGTGAGGTGCTGTATTTTAGAAAGGCAAATCAGGGCAGGACTTATACACTTATAAATACATTAAGGACAAAAGGGTGACTAGGAAGAGAAAAGGACCCCTTAGAGATCTGCATGGCTGCCTATGTGTGTCTGGGGAGTGCTGCTGAACAACGAGACCTTGGAGGACAAGTTCATAGTTCTTGAAATTGGAATCGCATGTAGATAGGATAGTGAAGGAGGTATTTAGTATGCTTTCCTTTATTAGTCATTACGTTGAGTTTAGGGGTTGGGAGGTCATGTTTGTGGCTATACAGGACATTGGTTAGGCCACTTTTGGAATATTGTGCGCAATCCTGGTCTCTGTTATAGGAAGAATGTTGTGAAACTTGAAAGGGTTCAGAAAAGATTTACTGGATGTTTCCAGGTTTTGATGGTTTGAGCGATAGGGAGAGGCTAAACAGGCTGGGGCCATTTTCCCTGGAGCATCAGAGGCTGAGGGGTGACTTTGTAGAAGTTTATAAAAGCATGAGAGGCATGGATAGGATAAATAGACAAGGTTTTTTCCCTGGGGTGGGGAGTCCAGAACTAGAGGGCATAGGTTTAAGGTGAGTGGGGAAACGTTTAAAAGGGACCTAAGGAGCAACTCTTTTTAATGCAGAGGGTGGTACGGGTATGGAATGAGCTGCCAGAGGAAGTGGTGGAATCTGGTACAATTACAACATTTAAAAGGCATCTGGATGGTTATATGAATAGGAAGAGGTTTGAGGGATATGGGCCAAATACTGGCAGGTGGGACTAGATTAATTTAGGATATTTGGTTGGCATGGATGAGTTGGACCGAAGAGTCTGTTTCCCTGCTGTACAGCTCTATGATTCTATTCTCTATGAATCTGAAGGAATGGCAATCTATTTCCAAGTCAGGACAGTGAGTGATTTGTAGGGGAACTTGCAGGGGGTGGTGTTCCCATGTATCTGCTGCCCTTGTCCTTCTGCATGGAAGTAGACATGGGTTTGGAAGGTGCTGTCTGAGGATCTTTGGTGAATTTCTGCAGTGCAGCTTGCTGATACTGAGCATCGATGGCGGAGGGAGTGGATGTTTGTGAATGTGGTACCAGTCAAGTGGCTGCTTTGTCCTGGATGGTGTCAAGCTTCCTGAATGTTATTGGAGCTGCACCCATTCAGGCAAGTGGATTATTCCATCACACTCCTATTTTTAAAAAAAAATAATTTGTGGGGTGCAGGTAATCATTTATCATCCTTCGCAATTGGTCAGAGGGCAGTTATGGATCAATCACATTGTTGTGGGGCACACCTAGTCAGACTGGGTAAGGACGGGAGGTTTCCTTCCCTAAAGAAGTAAATTAGAGAACCAGCAAGTGTTTTTTACAATGAAAATAGACAATAGTTTTACGGTCATCATTTGGCTAGCTGGTATTCCAGATTCATATTAAATTCAAATGTCACTATCTGCCATAGTGGGATTCAAACCCATGTGCCCAGAGTCATAAAACAAACACAGTACACTGGAGAAACTCAGCAGGTCTGGCAGCAGTGTAGAGAGAGAAACACAGCTAACGTTTCGAGTCCAGTATGACTCCTCTCAGTTAGCCTGGGTTTCTGGATCACTAGAGCCATGACATTATTGCGAACACCAACCATCTTGTGGGGAGTCAGGAGGTGAGTTACTTGCTGCAGGATTCCTAGCCTCTGACTTACTCTTGTAGTTACAGTATTTACATGGCTAAGCACATGGATGATTTTGGGATAGTGTAGGGGGACGAGCTGAGAATAGTTCACAGGTGAGCACAACATTGAGGGCTGAAGGGCCTGTTCTGCATTGTATTGTTCTACGTTCTATGGCTAGTTCAGCTCAGTTTCTGGTCAATGGTAACTACCAGAACGTTGACAGAGGAGGTTTCAGTGATGGTAATGCCATTGAATGTAAAAGGTGATAGTCATAAAGTCATAGAGTCCTACAGCATGGAGGCCCAAACTAGCCCATGCTGCCCAAACTGTTCATCCACACTAACCCCATTTCCCTGCATTTGGCCCACATCATTCTAACCCTTCCCTACCCATGTATAAACCTTTTCTATCTATGTAACAGTTACATTATCTTTTGACTGATGTTGCTGTGGTTCTGTTCGCCGAGCTGGGAATTTGTGTTGCAGACGTTTCGTCCCCTGTCTAGGTGACATCCTCACTGAGGATGTCACCTAGACAGGGGGTAAACGTCTGCAACACAAATTCCCAGCTCGGCGAACAGAACCA
Source organism: Chiloscyllium plagiosum (assembly GCF_004010195.1). Classification (NCBI taxonomy): domain Eukaryota; kingdom Metazoa; phylum Chordata; class Chondrichthyes; order Orectolobiformes; family Hemiscylliidae; genus Chiloscyllium; species Chiloscyllium plagiosum. Next base: position 103,473,228 of record NC_057716.1, read on the forward strand.
CAACAACGAGCACCCGAGCTACAAATCTTCTCCCAAACTTTGAACTGATGTTGCAGTGTGTGCAACCAGATGAGGTGTGGTATTGCAGTGAGGAGGATGGAGAAGAGTTTTACTGCAATTACATTGACTTGATTGACTCCATAAAACCCAGTCAAGAATGGATGTAAGGTGGTCACACTTGGAGATAATTGTCCCTGCACCTGTATTTATAGGAGTTAGACTGGTAGTCTCTATAGTCCCAGGAAGCTGTGGTGAATGTTATATTTGGTTATGCTCTAAGTAGTCTATTTTCTTCCAAGATGATGAGAGTTGAGTCTTAAAGATAGCTGAAATAACTCCATAGAGAGTGGTATCGTGTCACCAAGTCACCCTTTATTTACATTGGTCAGTTCTTGAGACTGATCCTACTCCCTCAGAGCCAGCTCTCAGAGTGAACAAAACCTCTGACACTTGGTTTATATATTTTTTCCAGGTGACCGTTCCTTATTAAGAGACAGGGCAGTGTCAGGAGACACTTTACTGGCGGAGAAATCATCCACAAGCCCCTCAGATATTTCCATACAGAACACTCCAGAGGTAGTGGGTCCTTCACAACCACCATCTAACTCTTGGAAATACACAATGAGTGGTTTTACCAGCCACCGGCAAGAAGATCCTGGGTATGTCTGACCCCTCCAGACCACAAGCAGTCCAATGGTTATCCAACCAAACCATCAGGGCCAAAAGGCTCCACTGCCAAGCAGGATCCTTCCACCCGTAAGATAGTTCCACAGAAGCTGGTATCCCGTCTCCAAGTCACCCTATAGTCACATGTGGAGAGTCCTTGACACTGATCCAACTCCCTCAGAGCCAGCTCTCAGTGTGAACAGAACCTCTGACACTCCTGTTTATTTTTTTTTTCAAGATTTTATTACAGTAGCGCCTCGACATACGAACAACCCCGTTCACGAACAAATCGGTTTACGAACAGGATTGTACGTAAAATTTTGCTTCAACGTACGTACGAAATTCAACGTACGAACGAGGGTACGAACGAAGGTACGAACGCAAAAATCCCATGTGCGACCATGTGGTTTCATTGTTCTGCTTTGCTAGGCGCTTGTTGAACGCAAAAGCTCTGGGGCCCCGCATGATTCTCATTCAGTTCGTCTTTGGCACGCGCGCTGTGAACATCGTTCGTTGCTACGTCCAAGCATTCTTACACTTTTTTCTTGTTTTTTGCATTAAATTAGCCCTCATTATGGCTCCCAAGAAAGTGAAAAGTGGTAGTGATAGTGGTGTTAAGAAGCCTAAACGTATTGCTGTGGAAATGAAGAAGGAAATAATAGCTAAACATGAGAGTGGTGCTCTCGTTATCTTATCTCGCTAAGCAGGTGCTCGTGTTATCTTATCTCACTAAGCAGGACGACATGGCGAAACGGATCAATTGGAATTACATTAATTCAAATGGGAAAACTTGATTCAGTTCGCAAACTTTTCGGTTCGCGAACCGGGTCCCGGAACGGATTAAGTTCGTAAGTCGAGGCGCTACTGTATTTTCCATTTGGGTGGTACAGCCATTATATTCTTTGCAACAATGTCCTTCTCCCTGGGGAAAGCCAGAATATCCAAGTGACGTCAGACTTCATTCGGACAATCTGGCTTCCCCCAGGAAGAAGACTTCACTTGGATTAAAAAATGACCAGTGTGGGAGACAAAAGGGACAGAAGTGAATCATCTAGGGGCCCAGAATCAGTTTAGACTGACTCTGGGAAGACTGAATTACTGCTTAAGCAATGTATGAAATATCCTCGGGAGGTGAGTTTACCAGTTGCATTAAATGTAAAAAGGGAAAGCTCTGTTCCATAGTTTAATGTGTCAGGTGCCCACAATAATATTGTTTAATCAAAAGTGTTTTTAATCTGTTTGTTACAGTAAAATTATTAAAATGTGAACTCTTGCATTATTCTTTCAGCTATCAAGTGGATGTTACAATTTCTTTGTTTTTAGTAATCAGTCTCTATGGGGATGGTATAATCGACAACAGGTTGTTGTGCAATATCTTTATATGCAAACGTTATTTTGCATACAAGATGGTGATGATACATATTAACCTCATTGTAAACAATTGAAACAAATGGTTTAAAGGTCATTGGCTTCTTGGCAGACATATAAAAGTGATAAAGAGAGAGAGAGAGAGAGAGAGAGCAAGAAAAGAGATGAAGTGAAAGTGGCCAAAGGAAGAAAGGATTTATAAATGAGCCACAATTGCAGTGCATTGTTGGACACAATACAAAACCAGAGATGGAGTATAGATATTGCTGGCTCAAGCCAAATGAGAATGTCAATATAAGTAAAGTACAGCTTCAATATTGTTTGTCTTTATTTCGTGGATGAGATTTCCAGAGCCAAATCTCCCCATTTCCTGGATCTGAGTTAATGAGTTGTCTCAACAAGAGCAGGTCGGAGGCTGGGAATTCTATGGTGAGTCACCCACCTCCTGACTTGGAAATACATCGTTGTTCCTTCAGTGACACTGGGAATAAAATCCTGGAATTCCCTCCCTAAAGGCATTGTGGGTCTCCCTATAGCACTGCAGAAGGCAGCTGGCAGCTCACCCCCCCCCCCCCCCCCCCCCCCCCCACCTTGCCCACTGGCTATGGGCAATAAATGGTGACACCCATGAATGAATTTAAAAGAAAGTTAGGCGGCAGAGTGGACACTCCTTGTTAATGTGCAGTGCTATTTGTGTATCTCCACAAGTGCAAGAGGTTGGACCTCAGCCTCCAGCAAGAGGGAATGGCCTCCAAACCTTTCCAGCAAGGACCATTCTCCACAGCTCCCAGCTGACGGCACAGCTGAGTGGAAACAGAAACTGGCCAATTCCAGCGCTGGCAGGAAACAGGAGAGGGACTGGCACAGTGCCAAGAAAAGGGGCCGAAAAATGCATTTTACAGAAACAAAAAAAAAATCACAAAGCTTTCCATTTCATGGCTGTCTGCTGTCAGACGATTGGAATGTGGAGTTCAGATCAATAAAATAGTGAACCAAAGCCTGGTCGATTTGATGACTAAAAGTTACTTACAACATCACAGTGAAGGAAGACTAATGCAGTCAAAAAAAAAGGCTCCACTCGCAAGTTTATAAAATATAACACAGAGTCTGAGTAACTTTCAACTCACTTCCTCTTGCTCTCCCTTCTCTTCAAACAAATTCTTCCTCAACCTGAAATGGCCTCTTTGCAGAATTCAGGAGAATGAGAGAGAAAAATATTTTGTACACCCCCCCCCCCCCCCCCATACACACACCCATACACACAGATAGACAAACACATAAACAGAGACACACATACACAGATACACAGTCAGCGACACACAGACAGACAGATACACACACACAGAAGTACACACACACGCCATACACAGACGCTCATAAATATACACATGCACACAGACAGAAACGTATGCAGTTATACACACGCCGTTACGCACACACACACACACACAAACGCACACAGAGTTATACACAAACAGACATGCACACAGTTATATACACACACAGTTACATACTCGCATACACACAAATTGAATTGTGCTCACGTTAAAAACTTGATGCTTTTCAAAAATAGGATTTGGTTTGGGAGAGGGGACAGGGTTTAATTCCTGGAGTATTAACTTAGCTGGACAATGGCATCAGTCAGTGAGGATGCCCAGTCCTGGGGAATGAGAGGGCAAATTCAGCCCTCAACCAGACACAGAGACCCTTTCCTTTTCCTTGATATAGTTCCATCTTCTGCACTTGGGAGTAATTCAGGCAGATTTATTTGGGAGAATTGACCCACTGGGATCAGTCTCATTTAAAGTGATTTGCTTTGTCCTTCCAATATTGTCCTAATTCAGACTGTGCCTCATTCCTCCCTCACCTTCAATCACACGAGATCCCTTTCCTATAACCAGGGCACATAATTTGAGCAGTGCTGAGCCTCCACAAAACACGAAATTCAACCCACCACTAGAGAAAGAACTTTCTGTAGTTTCAACAGTTTAAAAGTCAAGGCAACATTTACCTCACTCAATCCACTCACCATTTTCTAAGATCCTTTCTCTGTCTCTGTCCGAGCTGACTGGTGTCAGGAAGAGAGACTGTACACGGGACTGATCACCTCACGCTGGGAACAAGAGGGAACAAGGCTGTTGGTGGGAGCAGGGGGATGGGGGAAATAATGGAAAACATCTGTCCCCGGGACCCTATTTATGCAGCTGTTCACGTCACAGGATGGGGGAATGGTTTACAGAAATCTAAATCGAATTACAAAATGTAGTAATAATGTGCGAGGGGACATCAAGGTGAATGCCAAAACTGTGGCAGGTTGGGAGGTAACCCTACTTTGCCTTTTGCTTCATGCAAAAGAATTGCAACAAAGGTGTAATAACAAACTAGTTTGCCTACGCAGATGAGCCTTTCTGTGACTGATATGCAAATAGATTTAGGGCAGAGAGATGAGCTATCTTCACTCTTTCAGGGAACGTGGACATGTGTGCCTTGGTCAGCATTTATTACCCAACCTGAACTGCTCTTTGAACTGAATGTCACGCTCAGCCATTGCAGGGGGCAGTTAAGACTCAACCACATAACCCTTGGTATGGATTCACTTGTAGGCCGTACTGGGAAAGAATGGCAGACTTACTTCATTCAAGAACATTAGTGACCCAGATGGGATTTTACAACAATTGAGGATGGTTGTCATGGTCACTGGGACTGTCTTTATATTCCAGATTAATTAATAGAACTTAAATTCCACCTTCTGCTGAGGGAGGGAGGGATGTGGAGAGGGGTGTGAGGGGATGATAGGAAGGATATTATCAAGCTGCAGCGGATTCAGAAGAGATTTACCAGGACGTTGCCAGGTATGGAAGGTTTGAGTATAAAGGCTGGGACTTTTTTCACTGTTGCGTAAAAGATTGAGAGGTGACCTGATAGAAGTTTATAAAGTCATGAGGGGTATAGATAAGGTTAATTGTAGTTGTCTTTTCCCTAGGATGGGGGATTTCAAGATTAGAGGGCACATTTTTAAGGTGAGTGAGAGAGAGATTTTAAAAAGACATGGGGGTAAATCCTTTTACACAGAGGGGGTTTCGCATGTGGAATGAACTGCCTGAGGAAGTGGTGGATGGGTACAATTACAATGTTTGAAAGACATTTGGATGGATACATGAATAAGAAAGGTTTGGAGGGCTATGAGCCAGGAGCAGGCTGATTGGACTAGTTACTTTGGGATTATGCTCGGCATGGACCGGTTGGACTGAAGGGTCTGTTTCTGTGCTTTATGACTCTATGTCAAAACGTGTGGTGCTGGAAAAGCACAGCCGGTCAGGCAGCATCCGAGGGGCAGGAGTGTCGACGTTTCAAGCATAAACCCTTCATCAGGGACACGAGTGTCACTGCGTGACCTGGCATTTATTGCCCAGATGGTATTGCTGTGGGCTTGGAGGCACATGTAGACCAGACTGATTAAGGATGGCAACTTCCATCCTTAAAGGACACTAGTGAACCAGATGGTGTTTCTCCTCACCATCAGTGATAGTTTCAAGGTCATCCTTAGACACTTAATTCCAGATATGTTTCATTTTTGAGGTTGAATTGAATTTCCACCATCTGCCATGGTGGGATTTGAACCCAAGTTGCTGGACAGTACCTGGATTTCTAGATTAATTTCTGGATTAGGGCAATACAGTGGCTCAGTGGTTAGCACTGCTGCCTCACGGCGCCAGGAACCTGGGTTCAATTCCAGCCTCAGGCGACTGTCTGTGCGCAGGTTAGGGTGAATTGGCCATGTTAAATTTGCCCATAGTGTTCAGGGATATGTAGGTTAGGTGCATGAGTCAGGAGAAATGTTGAGTAGGCTGTAGGGGAATAGGCCTGGGTGGGTTACTCTTCAGAGGGTCGGTGTGGACTGGTTGGGTCAAATGGCCTGTTTCCACACTGTAGGTATTCTAACTGCTTCCCCCTTTTATTTGCAAAGAACTGGCTCCCGCTGGAGAACGTATGCTGCCTCTAGATCCCTGTTGGTTTCTCCATGGCAACACCTTAGTAAACTGATCCAATTGCTTGACTTGTGAACCAAGGTGGTGGTGAGCTGCCTTCTTGAACTCGGCGAACGTGAGGACTGCAGATGCTGGAAGTCAGAGTCAAGATTAGAGTAATGCTGGAAAAGCTCCTCGGATGCTGCCTGACCGTCTGTGCTTTTCCAGCGCCACTCTAATCCTGACTGCCTACTTGAACTGCTGTGTCGAGACATTTAGTGTAGGGACACCCATGACACTGTTTAGTAGGGGAATTTCCAGGATTTTGTCCCAGTGACAGTGAGGAAATAGCAATATACTTCCCAGTCAGGATGATGGGTGACTTGGAGGGAATTTGCAGGGGGTGGTGTTCCCATATATCTGCTGCCCTTGTCCTTCCAAATGGAAGTGGTCATAGATTTGGAAGATGTGGCCTAAGGAGCCCTGGAGAGAGAGAGAGAGAGAGAGAGAGAGGGAGAAAGTGAATGTTGAAGATGGTGGTTAAGGTGCTAAAAAAGCAGGCAGCTTTGTGCTGGATGGTGTCAAGGCTCTTGAGTGTTCCTGTAAAATCCAGGCAAGTGGGGAGTATTCCATCACACTCCTGACTTGTGCCTTGTCGATGGTGGACAGGCTTTGGAGAATGAGGCAGGGAGGCTGCATCTTTGATGGCCTCTGACCTGCTCTTGTAGCCGCAGTATTTGTATGGTGAGTCCAGTTCAGTGTCTGGATAATAGTAACCCTCAGTGGGTATAGTGGTAATGCCACTGGACTGGTAACCTGGAACACCACGGTAATGTTCTGGGGAAATGAGCCTGAATCCGAGTTTGAGACAAAAAAAAATTGCAGATGCTGGAATCCAAGGTAGACAAGTGGGAGGCTGGGAGAACACAGCAAGCCAGGCAGCATCAGGAGGGACAGGCAGGAGGCTGGGGGAACACAGCAAGCCAGGCAGCATCAGGAGGTGGAGAAGTCAAGGTTTCGGGTGTAACCCATCTTCAGAGTTTGAGTACAGCAATGATCAAATTTACCTTCAATAAAAATCTGAAATTAAAACAGTTAACCTAATTGTGACCATTGCTGATTGTTGGAAAAGTCCATCTGGTTCCGTTAGGGAAGGAAGCTGCCACCTTTATGTGACACTAGATCCATAGCCGTGTGGTTGATTCTTAACTGCCGTCTGCAATGGCCCAGACAGTATCAGTTGTATCAAACTGCTAGAAAGTCTCAAAACAAAGGCACTGAATCTTGATAGACCACCTGGCATTTACTGAGGCACTGGAAATGACAAAGACAACCCCATCCATCCAACAAAGTCCTCCTTACTAATATCTGGGGGCTCGTGCCATACTTGGGAGAGCTGTCTCACAGACTAATCAAGCCTGACATAATCATATTTACAGAGCCATACCTTACAGACAAAGTCACAGACACCACCATCCCCATCCCTGGGTCTATATCCTGTCCCACCAGCATTAAACTTGTAGCATTCTGTAGGGGATTGACAGGCTAAATGTTGAGGGGATGTTCCCCCTTATGGGAGAGTCTAGGACCAGAGGGTATATTAGGGAGGTGATGGTCATGTGTTATTATCACAAGACCCAGGAAATATTCTGGGAACTCCAGTTTGAATCTCACATTGGCAGATGGTGGAATTTGAATCCATTTAGGAGGAATTAATAGTCCAAGGATGACCATGAAGCCACCATTGATTGTTGGGAAAAGCACATCTGGTTCACTAACTCATTTAGGAAAGGAAACTGCTATCCTTACTTGGTCTGGCCTACATGTGACTCCAGACCCACAACAATGTGTTTGACTCTTATCTTGACAATTATGGATGGACAATAAATGCTGATCTGGCCAGCGACCCCCACATACCGTGAATGAATTAAAAATAGTCTTGGATAAAAGGGGCACCATTTAAGACTGAGATCATAGAGTCATAGAGATGTACAGCATGGAAACAGACCCTTCGGTCCAACCTGTCCATGCCGATCAGATATCCCAACCCAATCTAGTCCCACCTGCCAGCACTCGGCCCATATCCCTCCAAACCCTTCCTATTCATATACCCATCCAAATGCCTTTTAAATGTTGCAATTGTACCAGCCTCCACCACACCCTCTGGCAGCTCATTCCATACACGTACCACCCTCTGTGTGAAAAAGTTGCCCCTTAGGTCTCTATTATATCTCTCCCCTCTCATTCTAAACCTATGTCCTCTAGTTCTGGACTCCCCGACCCCAGGGAAAAGACTTTGTCTATTTACCCTATCCATGCCCCTCATAATTTTGTAAACCTCTATGAGGTCACCCCTCAGCCTCCAACGCTCCAGGGAAAACAGCCCCAGCCTGTTCAGCCTCTCCCTATAGCTCAAATTCTCTAACCCTGGCAACATCTTTGTAAATCTTTTCTGAACCCTTTCAAGTTTCACAACATCTTTCCGATAGGAAGGAGACCAGAATTGCACTCAATATTCCAATGGGAGGATTTATTCCCTCAGAGAGATATGCGTCTTTGGAACTCCTCGCTACTGAGAGCTGTGGAGCCTGACTCCTTGTGTCTATTTAAGGCTGAGATAGATTCTTGATCAGTCAGGGAATCAAGGATTACAGGGAAAAGGCAGGAAAGTGGATGTGAGGAGTGTCAGAACAGCAATGACCCTAATAATGAGGCAGGCTTGAGGGGCTGAATGGCCTATTCTTATTCCTATTTCTTATGGTCTTATGGACAGGTCCAGCAGAGTTGGTGACACAAACGGGAGGTACTTGACCTAGGAGTCCTCTCACATCGACTCTGGGCCCCATAATGTCCATGGCATCAGGTCAGACATGGGTAAGGAAACCTCCTGCTGATTACCATGTATCACCCACCTTTGCCTGATGACATTGTGCTGTTCTGTGTTGAATGGCACTTGGAGGAAGCACTGGGAGTGCAAGGAACTTCAATGCCCACCACCAAGAGTGGTTCGACAGCAGCACTACTGATTGAGCTGGTCGGGTCCTAAAGGACATCGCTGCTAGACTGGGTCTGTGGCAGGTGGTAAACAAACCAACTACAGGGAAAAACATACTTGACCTCATCCTTACCAATCTGCCAGCTGCAGATGCAGCTGTCCATGACAGTATCGGTAAGAGTGACCACCACGCTGTCCTTGTGGAGACAAAGTCTTACCATTACTTTGCGAATACTCTCCATCGGGCTGTGTGGCACTATCACCATGCTAAATGGGACAGACTTCAAACAGATCTAGCGATTCAAGACTGGGCATCCATGATGCGCTGTGGTCCATCAATAGCAGCAAAGTTGTACTCCAAAACAGTCTGTAACCTCGTTGCCCAGCATATCCTTCATTCAATTATTAACTTCAAGCCAGGGGATCAATCCTGGTTCAATGGAGAGTGCAGGAGGGCATGCCATGAGCAGCACCAGGCATACCTGGAGATGAGGTGTCAACCTGGTGAAGCCACCAAAGAAGGCTACTTGCATAAGCAGCAGGCACTGGACAAGAAAAACACATTCAAAAAAGAATAATGTCATGGTTTTAAACAAACAGTCATAACAATAAACTTGACAACATAAAGTTAGAACAGTAAACAATCTATAAGTACAACTTATTTGTAACATCCAGAATTAATGTGGTAAATGTAAACAATAGATGTTGATTGAATACCCCTCAAGGAATATCAAATAGTCAATGTGATCAAGAAATATCCCACAGATTGCTTAGTAACTCCCTCCAGACGTTAATGACACATTGTGTCATTGAGAGTCATTAAGCTTGACATTACCTCTCAGAGTTTCAGATGCAAGAGCTGGGGCTGTTGCCACATTTGAGAGTTTGTGCACCAAACGCCAGCCGTTTTCCTGCAGGATAGTTTGAAATAAATCTGAATTCTGCTTCTTTGCAAAGCCCCAGTTTCCTTAAGCCTCTCCCAGACCCTCCACCTTCAGCAGCCTGGGCCCTAACTTCTGGGATTCCCTCCCTAAACCTCTCTGTCTCTCTCCTCCTGTAGTACCCTTGTTAAAAGCTACCTGGTAGGCCCAGGTTTTAGTTGCCAGTTGTAATATCTCTATCTTGGACTTGTTCGTTATGGTGTCATAAGCCTCCTGTGAGTGCTAAAGGATTGTACACTGTTTGAAATGTGCTATATAAATGCAAGTTGTTGTTAGGTGACATCTAGGTGACATGAGTTTATGCAGGGAAAAGAACAAGGATTCAAATCTCTTATCACAAGATAATACCCAATTATGAAAATTCTATTATCAATATGAATGTAAAATAGATTTGCATGTATATACATGTAAAAGCATTATTAATAACTTTTTCCATGGAGAGTAATTGGATTTGGAATCTTCCAGTGAAAAGCATTCTTTTAAAAGTGAAAATAGATAATTACAAAACATAAATATTACAGAGTTGGAGACTGGGGGTGCAGATAGGAAAATACAAGAGGCTGAGAATACAAAAACCAAGAGACGTTGGTCAGACCACAGTTGGAATACTGTGAACACTTTGGTCTCTTTATCTGAGGATAGATAGACTGGCACTGGGGGAAGTCCAGAGAGGGTTCACTCAGCTGATCCTGGGTGTGGAAGGACTGTCTTACGAGGAGAGGTTGAGTGGGTTGGCCCGTATTGGAATATAGAAGAATGAGAGGCGACGTTATTGAAACACAAGATTCTGTGGGACTTGGTAGGGTAGATTGGAAAGGTTGTTTCTCCTTGTGGGAGAGTCTAGGACCAGATGGAATCACCTCAGAATAAGAGGTCACCCATTTAAGACAGAGATGAGGAGGAATTTCTTCTCTCAGAGGGGAATGAATCTGTGGAAATCATTAACGCAAAGGGCTGTTGAAACTGGGTCATTAAATATGTTCAAGGCTGAGACAGACAGATCTTTATTGAGTGGGAGGATCAAGGGAAAGAGGCAGGAGAGTGGAAGTGAGGATTATTAGATCAGCCATGATGTCATTGAATGGTGGAGCAGAGGTTTTTTGAAAAACTGACAAAGAGGATCAATGAGGGCAGAGCAGTGGACGTGTAAGGCATTCGACAAGGTTCCCCATTGTAGACTGGTTAGTGAGATTAGATCACATGGAATACAGAGACAGCTAGCCGTTTGGATACAAAATTGGCTTAAAGGTAGGGGACAGAGGGTGTTGGTGGAGGGTTGTTTTTCAGACTGGAGGCCTGTGACTAGTGGTGTGCCACAAGGATCGGTGCTGGGTCCACTATTTTTAATCATTTATATAAATGATTTGGATTTGAACATAAGAGGTATTTTTAGTAAGTTTTCAGATTATACCAAAAGTGGAGGTGTAGTGGACAGCGAAGAAGGTTACCTCAGAGTACAATGGCACCTTGATCAATGGGCTAAGGAGTGATTGATGGAGATAATTTAGATAAATGTGAGGTGTTGTATTTTGGTAAGGCAAATCAGGGCAGGGCTTATATGGAATGAGCTGCAAGAGGAAGTGGTGAAGGCTGGTACAATTACAACATTTAAAAGGCATTTGGATGGGTATATGAATAGGAAGGGTTATAGAGTTATGGGCCGGGTGCTGGCAAATGGGACTAGATTAGGTTGGGATATCTGGTCAGCATGGACGGGTTGGACTGAAAGGTCTATTTCTGTTCTGTACAGCTCTATGACTTCATGACTCAGACTCGATGATCGGAATGGCCTGCTTCTGCTCCCCCAGCGTATGATCTAATGGTTACAGTCACTCTCTCTAAAACACTAGATTGGTTCCACTTGGAGAATTGTATCCAACTTAGGGAATCACACACATGTGTTAGGATCTGAAGGCTTTGCTGCTGGAAAGTCTCAGCAGCTCTGGCAATATTCATGGAGAGAGTACCGCGCTTGCAAATGCTGCTCGAATTCTAGTTGGAGATTTAGCCTCTTCAAAAGCAATTGCAGGGCCAGCTAGCAGCAATAAGAGATAGTGGGGTAAGAACTATGTGGGAGGATGTGTGAGTAGAGGGCAGAGAGCAGGAGGGAGTATCGTGCAATATAAGAGGGGCAGTTAATGGGGCACTCTGGCACTGCTCCACTAACATGGCCCTGCCTGCATCCAACCCTGGCCACCAGAAATAACCTTCACCAACATCTTCATTTTGGAAATCCCTGCTTGACCCTGGTGGAGTTCAGTCAGTATCTGGTGGTGACCTTTTGCTTGTGATGAACAATCTTACTCCCCATAATAACACACCATCCTCTATGTGATCTGGTCTCTCTGAGTCCAAAAAGGTTTCAGTTCTAGTTGGGATGGCCCTTTGGTTTCCCCCGCCACCTCCAGCTGTTTCGGTTCTTCCAGGACCGGATCTTTCTGTATCCAAAGTCTGATACTGTCAGCTGTGACTGGAAGTGTGTATCTGCCAGCGAGAGACGGCTCAATGCATCCACGTTTGTTACTTGACTTCCTGGATGGTATTCCAGCTTGTAATACAAGTACAATGACAGCACTTACAATTAGTGCCATTGTTGAATTCGGCCTGAAGCTAGCCTTGTTAGCCCCCTGCCAGCTTCGCGTATAAATCCTCTGGGTGAGGGCTTGTGCTTCAACAATCACTTTACTGTTTGTTTAAAATCCCCACAAAGGCAAACTGAATCATCGGGATTCACATTCAGGAGCAATTGGCGCTGCCCATTCCACAAACTGGGCTGGTTTGATGATTCCTTCCCTTCCCAACCTCCTGATTTCTGCCTCTACCTTTGCCCATCAGGTGAATGGCACTGGGTGGGCCTTACAGACTCGGGGAACCGCTTCCTGGTCAACGTGCAAGGTGGCCTTGGCTCCTTTGTATGTCCCTACACCTTCCTGAGAAAGTTAAGGGTATTTAAGTATGTAAGTTAGCTCGCTGAGCTTGAAGGTATGTTTTCGGACTCTTCGTCACCATACTGGATAACATCATCGGAGAGAGTCTCTGGTGAAGCGCTGGTGGTATGTCCCATCTCTCTATTTGTAGGTCTTGGTTTCTTAAGGTGGGTGATGCCATTTCTGGGTTTTTTTTCAAGGGAAGGTAGATAGGGTCTAAACCGATGTGCTTATTGAGGATATTTAATTAGGACTTCACTCAGGGAGCAATTAACTAATGAAAATGTGTTGAGCCAATTTAGATGAATCTTTCTCAACAAATTTCACCCCATCAAGATTGGGCCAGTGGGAATCAGTGGGAACTGAACCAGCTGCTTCTCATACAAGACTGAAGCCTAAGGTCTATCTTTAATCTGTAAAGGTTGGCCGGTACAGGTGCTCAGTCTAGCCAAGAGCTTGCACAAACCTAAGTGTTGGAATCCAGAACTAATTTTGTTAAAGACGGGTTCTACAATGCTGTGGTTCTGTTCGCCAAGCTGGAAGTTTTTGTTGCAAACGTTTCATCCCCTGTCTCGGTGACATCCTCAGTGCTTGGGAGCCTCCTGTGAAGCGCTTCTGTGGTGTTTCCTCCAGCATTTATAGTGGCCTGT
>NC_057716.1:103488093-103490348 GCF_004010195.1 Chiloscyllium plagiosum
GACTGGGACAACACTATCATTATAGGGCAAGCCAAACAAAGAACAGCCAGGGAATTCCTAGAAGCATGGCACTCATTCACAAACTCCATCAACAAACACATCGACCTGGACCCAATATACCGGCCACTACAGCGGACAGCTGAAACTGACAACCGGAAGCGGCAGGGACAGGACACTATAAATGCCGGAGGAAACACCACAGAAGCGCTTCACAGGAGGCTCCCAAGCACTGAGGATGTCACCGAGACAGGGGACGAAACGTTTGCAACAAAAACTTCCAGCTCGGCGAACAGAACCACAACAACGAGGACCCGAGCTACAAATCTTCTCACAAACCTTGGGTTCTACAATGCTAAGCAATGTAACTGTTCCAAGCTGTAATTGTGATTTGGAGGTGCTGGTGTTGGACTGGGGTGTACAAAGTTAAAAATCACACAGCACCAGGTTATAGTCCAACAGGTTTAATTGGAAGCACTAGCTTTTGGAGCTCTGCTCCTTCATCAGGTGGTTGTCCATCACCACCTGATGAAGGAGCAGCGCTCCGAAAGCTAGTGCTTCCAAATAAACTTGTTGGACTATAACCTGGTGTTGTGTGATTTTTAAAGCTGTAATTGGACTTTCTAGGATGGGCACTCTCCTGGATACTGGCCTATAAGTTCTCTTACTCAATTTTGGTTGAGTGGGACTCTTTTGCTGTCTTGAGACTGTATTCTGGTAGCAACTACAGTGGTTTGTCAGTCTGTTACCTGAAGAAAATCGTAACTGTTTGGCTGAGGCTTGGCTTTGTTTAAGGGTTTTGCTGCAGGCCAACCTAGCGTCCCTCTGTTCAGGATATGTCCTGAGTGATACTATGCAATTGCCTTCACTCCAGTGGCATTCCCCAAACTCTGTCGGACTGGTGAGGGTGTTCACTTCCATTGGAATACCCTACAACTGACATGCTCCATTTGCTGCATTTCCCAATGATAAAGCCAATTGTACTGCCTGTTTGAAGACCAGTTGGGCTTCCGTTAGTAGGCACTTTTGCATGGTTACATCATTAATCCATGTTCAAAACGGTCTCTCAGCATCTCATTAAAGGTTAAATCAAAGTCACATGTCTCTGCCCGTCAGCTTAACCAAGTCAAAAAACTCTTCTTGGTCCTCGAATTGCCGAGTAAAACTGATAACGTCTCAGAATTAGAGGAGGCTTGGGGTCATAATATTCCTTAACTAAATCCATCAACTCGCGAAAGGTTTCAGTATCTGGAGCCTTAGGGAAACTTAGGCTCCTAATAACTGAAAAAGCCAAGGGTCCACAAGCTGTTTGGAGAATTACTTGTTGCTTTTCATCTGCCCCAAAGTCATTTGCCTAGAAAAAGTAACACTTTCTTTCCACATACTGGGCCCAGTCTTCGACGTCACGATTGAATGAGCGAAGCTTTCCAATGACGACATGATGTCTGCAATGCTTATTCCAACTTGAAGACGACTGTTGCAAGTGAATTACTTGTGGAGCATGCATTTGTCTTGCCGCCACTGAAATATCTCCCCAGGGGCCAGTATCCCGTCACCAAGTCGCCCTTTATTTACCCGTGGAGAGTCCTTGACACTGATCCAGCTGTCAGAGTGAACAGAACCTCTGACACTCCTGTTTATTTTTTTTTCTTTAACTCTCCTTTTTATTTTTTTAATTTTTTTTATTTTTTTTCTTCATTTTTTCTTTTCCTCCTGCCCTCCCTCCAGGAGACTTTTTTTTTCTCTTTTTTTTTAACCCCCACACTACCACCTAACCGCAGTAGTGCCTATTTTTTTTCCCCAGCACCCATGGTGTGTGTGCAGGTGTGAGACAACACTCCTGTTTATTTTTATTTTTTTATTTTTTTTTTATTTTAACCCCCACACTACCACCTAAGTGCGGTAGTGCTTATTTTATCCCCAGCACCCATGGTGTGTGTGTGCAGGTGTGAGACACAGTGGAAGACACAAAGTGCACGAATCTTTATTTAATTTCCACCACCAGGAAGATAGGAAAACACCCAGGTGGCCAGTGACAAACACTGCCCTCCTGTTTATATATATTTTTTTACTTTAGAGTCTCCTGTTTATTTTTTTTTACCCCCACACTACCACCTAAGTGCGGTAGTGCTAACTCCTGGGTTTTTTTTCCCCTTTCTCTCTTTTTTTCTTTTTTTAACCCCCACACCAGTTGGAACACTCTGGTTCCTTTTTTTTTCTTTTTTTTCCTTGTTTTTTTATTTAACCCCCACACTACC
>NC_057716.1:103493552-103497911 GCF_004010195.1 Chiloscyllium plagiosum
CTATGCTACTCTCTCCCCACCCCCACCCTCCTCTAGCTTATCTCTCCACGCTTCAGGCTCTCTGCCTTTATTCCTGATGGAGGGCTTTTGCCCGAAACGTCGATTTCGAAGCTCCTCGGATGCTGCCTGAACTGCTGTGCTCTTCCAGCACCACTGATCCAGAATCTGGTTTCCAGCATCTGCAGTCATTGTTTTTACAACGTCCAGGATCCACTGACTCTGGGACTGCTTGTAATCCCAGCAGAGACCACTACCTGATCCTGGCGCTGCTGAGACTCCAAGGCTGGAATCTCAGCAGCACCAGGGTAGACAGGCTATGCCTGTCTCTTTGTTGGCGATATAGAACAGTCCATCTTCCGTAATTACACCTGCACCACTCATTGGCCTATTAGTGGGACTCTAACACTCTGGTCTACAGGTAGGACTGAAACACACTGACCAATAGGTGGGACTCTAAGACACTGGCCTGTGGGTGGGACTGAAACACACATGCCAGTGAGTGGACTAAAACACACAGGCCTGTGGGTGAGACTGAAACACACTGGCCTGTGAGTGGACTAAAACACACTGTCCTGGGAGTGGGACTGAAACACACTGTCCTGTGGGTGGAACAATGGGTGGAACACTAAGACACTGGCCTGTGGATGGGAATCAAAGACATTGGCCTATGAGTGGGAATCTAAGACACTGTCCTGTGGGTGGAACAGAAACACACTGGCCAATGGGTGGGACTCTAAGACATTGGCCTATGGGTGGGACAGAAACACACTGTCCTGTGGGTGGAACACTAAGACACTGGCCTGTGGGTGGGACACTAAGACACTGGCCTGTGGCTGGGACTCTAACACACTGGCCAATGGGTGCGACAGAAACTCACCGGTCTATGGGTGGGACTCTAAGACACTAGACTGTGGGTGGGACTGAAACACACTGACCAATGGGTGGGAAAGAAACACACTAGCATGTGGGTGGGACTGAAACACACTGGCCTATTAGTGGAACTCTACAGGTAGGACACTGGTCTATAGGTAGGATTGAAACACACTGGCCTGTGGGTGGACTAAAACACACTGGCCTGTGGGTGGGACTGAAACACACTGGCCTGTGGGTGGGACTGAAACACACTGGCCTGTGGGTGGGTCTCTAAGACACTGGCCTGTGGGTGGAACTGAAACACACTGGCCTGTGGGTGGACTAAAACACACTGGCCTGTGGGTGGGTCTCTAAGACACTGGCCTGTGGGTGGGACTGAAACACACTGGCCTGTGGATGGACTAAAACACACTGGCCTGTGGGTGGGACTGAAACACACTGGCCTGTGGGTGGGTCTCTAAGACACTGGCCTGTGGGTGGGACTGAAACACACTGGCCAATGGATGGGACAGAAACACACTGGCCTGTGGGTGGGACTCTAAGACACTGGCCAAAGGGTGGAACAGAAACATACTGGTCAGTGGGTAGGACTCTAAGACACTGGCCTATGGGTGGGACAGAAACACACTGGTCTAGAGGTAGGACTGAAACACACTGGCCTTTGGGTGTGACTCTAAGACACTGGCCTGTGAGTGGACTAAAACACACTGGCCTGTGGGTGGACTAAAACACACTGGCCTGTGAGTGGACTAAAACACACTGGCCTGTGGGTGGGACAGAAACACACTGGCCTGTGGGTGGGACTGAAACGCACTGGCCTGTGGGTGGGACTCTACATGTAGGACACTGGTCTATAGGTAGGACTGAAACACACTGGCCAATGGGTGGACTAAAACACACTGGCCTGTGGGTGGGACTGAAACACACTGGCTTATGGGTGGGTCTCTAAGACACTGGCCTGTGGGTGGGACTGAAACACACTAGCCAATGGATGGGACAGAAACACACTGGCCTGTGGGTGGGTCTCTAAGACACTGACCTATGGGTGGGACAGAAATACACTGGCCTGTGGGTGGGACTCTAACACACTGACCTATGCGTGGGACTCTAAGACACTGGCCTGGGGGTAGGACTGAAATGCACTGACCTGTGGGTGGGACTGAAACGCACTGGCCTATTAGTAGGACTCTCGGCCTTTTTGCTAAGATCAAGTGTCTGTTCTTATCAGGACAGGGGTCGAGTTGCGAGTCATCAGAGCTAGTGGAGATCATCGCTGGATCGTGATTGGACGTTGGAGGATCGCTTGGTTGTGCTGACCTGCTATTGGTGGATCTTCATGCTGGCTTCGGCCTAACGCCAATTCAGGGACCAGCCAACCTCAGAGCTATGGCCTCAACAGCTGTACGCAGCCCTGGGCAGGGGGTTTGAAACACCGTCCGGGTGTCTGTCAAGAAGGTGGAGGAGCGTACACCAGTCGATCGGACGGTGTTCGTCGAGAAGGTGTTGTTCGAGTGCTGTGAATTCGCCGCAGCAGACGTGTACTGCCTGCAGGATTTCCCTGGGGCAGGCTACTTCGATGTCACCTTCAGGAGCGTGAAGCAATGTGAGCAGCTCCTGAAGGTCTTCAAAGAAAAGGAAGGGGAGCCGCTGTTCTCCATCTTGTCGGCAGTCCCGTTGTGTGTGCTTCCTGCACAGAGGAGCCGGGTTGTTACAATCCACATGTACAACCCCTACGTGCCAGCAACTGATGTCCTGACGTTCCTGGGAAGATATGTGCAGGTCGAGGGTCAAAGCACCGATGTGGTTGACCCTTTCGGGATCTGGACCAGCAAACGACAGATCAAGGTAACCCTGAGTGTGGACGCCAGCGGGAATATCCTCCACCCACCCTCCAGCTTTGCTATCGGAGGGAGCAGAGGGTACCTGACTTATGCAGGGCAGCCGAAAGTGTGCCGAACCTGTGGGAGGTCAGGCCACATGGCGGCGGACTGCAAGGTCACGATCTGTTGGAACTGCAATAAGGAGGGTCACCCGACCAAAGAGTGCAAGGAGGAAAAGAACTGCAATCTGTGCGGGGAGGCGGGCCACGTGTACAGGGCCTGCCCAAGACGAGGGGCCACCACCTACGCGCAGATGGCCGGAGGCGGGCCACAAAAGGACGGCAAGGCACCGCAAACCGGCAAGGGAATGGTGTCAGGAGGCATGCAACAGGAAGGACAGGCCGGAGCAGAGCAGATGACAGTTACCGGAGAGGTACAGCTGCCGAGCGAAGCTCCGACAGGACAGGAGGAGGAGGCGGAGAAAGGAAAGAAGGAGGCAGAGGAATGGACCGTGGTGAAAAACAGGAAGAGGAAAACCCACCCGGTCACCAAGACCTCCCAGAAAAAGGGGAAAAGGCACCTGCAGGTGGAAGACACGGACAGCTCTTCGGAGAGTGAGGACGGAAGAAAGGAGGGTCGTCACCAAAAGAAGAGGCAGAGCGCTGCGAGGAGAAAGGAGAGCAGCAACTGCCAACCAAGGGACGACCCTCCTGAGGAAATGGGAAACCACCACCCCCCACCAGGTGAAAGCCAGGAGGGCCCCACCGCCACACAGCTCCAGGTTACTGGGAGCAGTGACCCTCTGACAGCCCCGCTGTCAGATATAGAAACAGACAGCGTGGACCCTGGTCTCGGCCCGATGACACCGAAGCGGGCAAATGGGCCGAGTGAGGAACTGGACAGCTACCTCAGCCCAGCGAGGGTCCAGCAGTTTGCGTACTGCACGGGGATGCAGACAGCTACCCCAGAGGGGCAGGACCAGCGACAATCGGACATGGGTAACCTTACAACCTGTTAATAAAATGGGGTTTAAAATTGCAACTATTAATGTGCGCAGCATAAAATCTGCTGCGCGATGTGTTTCAACACTGGCCTTCCTGGCCAACGTGAAAGCTGATGTCCTCCCAGTTTCTGCAGGAGTGTGGGATACCGCACCTCAGCAGTTCCAGGAGATGGTCGAGCTTGTGGGCCCATGGGGCGTCAGTGTGGTCGGGGGGTAACGATAACCGCTCCTCGGGCCTGGGTATTCTGTTACGGGGAGGCAACTTCACCATCTCCGAGGTTAAGGAGGTGGTGGGCGGGCGCCTCCTCGTTGCTGATGTTACATACAGAAACGCTCCCGTGAGACTAATCAACATGTACGCCCCAGCGGGTAAGAGGGAACGGTTGGCCGTCCTGCAACAGCTTCCACTGTTGCTGGCTACGTCCAGGCCGGTCATTCTGGCCGGAGACTTCAACTGGATCATCGATGCAGACGGACGATCCGGCGGGGGGGACAGTAAACTGGACGCCACGTCCAGAGCCCTGATGGACACGGTCAAAGCCGCCAAGCTGCACGACATCTTCAGCACCCCTGCAGACGGAGCACAGCGTAGATATACATGGCCACGGGCAGACGGGTCTATCCGCTCAAGGATAGATTACCTGTTTGTGTCCCGAACGCTCT
>NC_057716.1:103500953-103505291 GCF_004010195.1 Chiloscyllium plagiosum
TGGTGTTTGTCGAGGTTCGTCCCGAGCAGCGCCATGACGCGGGACTCCGTGCTCTACGGCCTGTTCCCCAGGACGCACACCGAGACGAACATCAACTGTGCCTGGAGGATCATCAACTCAGTGAAGGACGCTCTCTGGGCAATCCGAAAACTGTTGATCTTCCAGCTGGACGAGTTGACCCCGACTGAGTGTTGCAGATTGCATATTCCAAGGTCCAGGACCACGTGTTGAGGGACATGCTGAAGCTTGGGGCAGCTGCCGCCAAGGCGCGGTGGGGAAAGACCACCGTCTAACATCTGCCTGCCTAAGAAGAACAGGGGGCCCACGCAGTCATTTGGGCTCCGCTGGCGCCTCAGCTCAAAGTAATCGCACCAACCTGTGAATAGGAATGATTACCCTGTTTCGATACGCAAAGTAATGGAATGTTTACAGAATGATGACATGTCCAATTGTATAGATTAAATATATATGAATAAAATATATTTTTGAAATTAAAAAAAATTAGTAGGACTCTACAGGTAGGACACTGGTCTATAGGTAGGACTGAAACACACTGGCCTGTGGGTGGGACTGAAACTAACTGGCTAATGGTTTGGACTGAAACACACTGGCCTATGGGTGGGACTCTAAGACACTGGTCAATGAGTGGGACAGAAATACACTGGCCTATGGGTGGGACTCTAACACACTGGCCTGTGGGTGGGACTGAAACACACTGGCCTGTGAGTGGACTAAAGCACACTGGCCTGTGGGTGGGACAAAAACACACTGGCCTGTGGGTGGGACTGAAACACTCTGACCTATGGGTGGGATTGAAACACATTGGCCTGTGAGTGGACTAAAACACATGACCCTGTAGGTGGGACAAAAACATACTGGCCAATGGGTGGGACAGAAACACACTGGCCAATGGGTGGGACTGAAACACACTTGCCTATTGGTGGGTCTCTAAGACACTGGCCTATGGGTGGGACTCTAAGACACTGGCCTGAGGGTGGGACTCTAAGACACTGGTCAATGGGTGGGACCCTAAGACACTAGCCTATGGGTGGGACAGAAACACACT
The DNA here is from genome assembly GCF_004010195.1 of Chiloscyllium plagiosum. Lineage (NCBI taxonomy): Eukaryota > Metazoa > Chordata > Chondrichthyes > Orectolobiformes > Hemiscylliidae > Chiloscyllium > Chiloscyllium plagiosum. The sequence continues at coordinate 103,502,020 of NC_057716.1, forward strand.
GGTCTAGAGGTAGGACTGAAACACACTGGCCTTTGGGTGTGATTCTAAGACACTGGCCTGTGAGTGGACTAAAACACACTGGCCTGTGGGTAGGACAGAAACACACTGGCCTGTGAGTGGATTAAAACACACAGGCCTGTGGGTGGGACTGAAACACACTGGCCTGTGAGTGGACTAAAGCACACGGGCCTGTGAGTGGGACTGGAACACTCTGACCTATGGAGGGACTAAAACACACTGGCCTGTGGGTGGAACACTAAGACATTGGCGTGTGGGTGGGATGCTAAGACACTGGCCTGAGGGTGGGACTCGAAGACACTGGCCTATGGGTGGGACTGAAACACACTGGCCTGTGGGTGGGACTCTACAGGTAGGAAACTGGTCTATAGGTAGGACTGAAACACCCTGGCCAATGGGTGGACTAAAACACACTGGCCTGTGGGTGGGACAGAAACACACTGGCCTGTGGGTGGGACTGAAACACATTGGCCTATTAGTGGGACTCTGCAGGTAGGACACTGGTCTATAGGTAGGACTGAAACACACAGGCTAGTGTCTTAGAGTCCCACTTAAAGGCCAGTGTCTTAGAGTCCACCCATTAGCCAGTGTGTTTCAGCCCCACCCACAGGCCAGTGTGTTTCAGCCCCACCCACAGGCCAGTGTGTTTCAGCCCCACCCATAGGCCAGTGTGTTTCAGTCCACCCAAAGGCCAGTGCTTTTCAGTCCCACCATCAGGCCAGTGTCTTAGAGTCCCACCCGTTAGCCAGTGTGTTTCAGTCCCACCCACAGGCCAGTGTCTTAGAGTCCCACCCATAGGCCAATGTGTTTTAGTCCACCCATAGTCCACTGTGTGGGACTGAAGCACACTGGCCTATGGGTGGGTCTCTAAAACACTGGCCTGTGGGTGGGACTGGAACACACTGTCCAATGGGTGGGACAGAAATATACTGGCCTGTGGGTGGGACTCTAAGACACTGGCCAATGGGCGGGACAGAAATACACTGGCCTATGGGTGGGACTCTAACACACTGGCCTGTGGGTGGGACTGAAACCACCTTGTTACGGTTGGAGGGGTGGGGTCTGAGGGCGGAGATACGGGATGTGGACGAGATGCGTTGGAGGGCATCTTTAACCACTTGGGAAGGGAAATTGCGGTATCTAAAGAAGGAGGCCATCTGGTGTGTTCTGTGGTGGAACTGGTCCTCCTGGGAGCAGATACGGCGGAGGCAGAGGAATTGGGAATACGGGATGGCATTTTTGCAAGAGGTAGGGTGGGAAGAGGTGTAATCCAGGTAGCTAGGTTGGTAGGGTGGAAGGTGAGCACCAGGGGCGTTCTGTCTTTGTTACGGTTGGAGGGGTGGGGTCTGAGGGCGGAGATACGGGATGTGGACGAGATGCATTGTAGGGCATCTTTAACCACATAGGAAGGGAAATTGCAGTCTCTAAAGAAGGAGGCCACCTGGTGTGTTCTGTGGTGGAACTGGTCCTCCTGGGAGCAGATACGGCGGAGGCAGAGGAATTGGGAATACGGGATGGCATTTTTGCAAGAGGTAGGGTGGGAAGAGGTGTAATCCAGGTAGCTAGGTTGGTAGGGTGGAAGGTGAGCACCAGGGGCGTTCTGTTTTTACCTCTAAGACACTGGCCTGTGCGTGGGACTGAAACACACTGGCCAATGGGTGGGACTGAAATACACTGGCCTATGCGTGGGACTCTAAGACACTGGCCTATGGGTGGGACTCTAAGACACTGGCCTGTGGGTGGGACAGAAACACACTGGCCTATGGGTGGGATTCTAAGACACTGGCCTGTGGATGGGTCAGATACACACTGGCCTGTGGGTGGGACAGAAACACACTGGCCTATGGGTGGGATTCTAAGACACTGGCCTGTGGATGGGTCAGATACACACTGGCCTGTGGGTGGGACAGAAACACACTGGCCTATGGGTGGGACTCTAAGACACTGGCCTGTGGGTGGGACTGAAACACACTGGCCTGTGGGTGGGACTCTAAGACACTGGCCTGTGGATGGGACAGAAACACACTGGCCTGTGGGTGGGACTCTAAGACACTGGCCTGTGGATGGGACAGAAACACACTGGCCTGTGGGTGGGACTCTAAGACACTGGCCTGTGGATGGGACAGAAACACACTGGCCTGTGGGTGGGACTCTAAGACACTGGCCTGTGGATGGGACAGAAACACACTGGCCTGTGGGTGGGACTCTAAGACACTGGCCTGTGGATGGGACAGAAACACACTGGCCTGTGGGTGGGACTCTAAGACACTGGCCTGTGGATGGGACAGAAACACACTGGCCTGTGGGTGGGACTCTAAGACACTGGCCTGTGGATGGGACAGAAACACACTGGCCTGTGGGTGGGACTCTAAGACACTGGCCTGTGGATGGGACAGAAACACACTGGCCTGTGGGTGGGACAGAAACACACTGGCTAATGGGTGGAACAGAAACACACTGGCCTGTGGGTGGGACTGAAATACACTGACTAATGGGTGGGACTCTAAGACACTGGCCTGTGGGTGGGACTGAAACACACTGGCCTATTAGTGGGACTCTACAGGTAGGACACTGGTCTATAGGTAGGACTGAAACACACTGGCCAATGGGTGGACTAACACACACTAGCCTGTGGGTGGGACTCTAAGACACTGGCCTATGGGTGGGACTGAAACACACTGGCTAATGGGTGGGACTGAAACACACTGGCCTGTGGGTGGGACTGAAACACATTGGCCTATTAGTAGGACTCTACAGGTAGGACATTTGTCTATAGGTAGGACTGAATCACACTGGCCAATGGGTGGGACTGAAACACACTGGCCTATAGGTGGGTCTCTAAGACACTGGCCTGTGGGTGGGACTGAAACACATTGGCCTATTAGTAGGACTCTACAGGTAGGACATTTGTCTATAGGTAGGACTGAATCACACAGGCCAATGGGTGGGACTGAAACACGCTGGCCTATAGGTGGGTCTCTAAGACACAGGCCTGTGGGTGGGACTGAAACACGCTGGCCTATAGGTGGGTCTTTAAGACACAGGCCTATGGGTGGGACTGAAACACACTGCCCTGTGAGTGGGACTGAAACACACTGACCAATGGGTGGGACAGAAATACACTGTCCTATGGGTGGGCCTCTAAGATACTGGCCAATAGGTGAGACTCTAACACACTGGCCTATTGGTGGGACTCTAACACACTGGCCTATTGGTGGGACTCTAACACACTGGCCTATGGGTGGGACTGAAAC
>NC_057716.1:103505791-103514356 GCF_004010195.1 Chiloscyllium plagiosum
CAGCTCTGCTTCTGCACCCCCTATAGAATGTACCCCTGACTTCATATTAATTTTTAATGCTCTTCTGACTTCACACTTCTCTGCATTGAAATTCATCCATCCCTATCCACCCATCCACCAACTTGTCCTTTTGGAGTTCCACACTGTCCTCACAGTTTACTTCTGCCAAGTTTAGCGTCGTCTCCAAACTTTGAAACTGTGCCCCGCACACCAAGATCCAGATCTTGATATATCTCAGGAAAAGCAAGACTCCCAATATTGATCCCTGGAGAGCTCCACAACAAATCTTCCTCCAGCCCAAATAACATCCATTGACCATTAATCTGTTCCCTATCACTCAGCCCATGTTGTACCTGGAAGTGAGTTACAGACTGGAATCTAATCTATTGCATCAATGTAACTTGAATCTGATTCCAATCATGCAGTAAATGACAACTTATTTATGATAGGATCGTGATAGCCTGATGATATGAATGGCCTCTTTTTTTGAATAAATTCTTAACGTCTTAACTAAGAAACTTTGAATTAATAGGAGTACACTACATGCATTAGATATGAACTACCGCTGGGTATTTCAGAGACTAACATGTGATAAACACAACAGCAACCATAGAACATAGAACAGCAGAGCACAGGAACAGGCCCTTCAGCCCACCATGTTGTGCCGAACATGTGCCAACAATCCCTTCCACCTGTCCTTAGTCCATATCTGTTCATTCCTTGCATATTCATGTGCTTATCTGAAAATCCCTTAAATGTCCCAATCATCTCTGCCTCCACCACCACCCCTGGCAGCGTGTTTCACACTCCTCCCACTCTGTGTAATAAAACTTACCTCACTCATCTTCTTTGAATTTCTGTCCTCTCATCTTAAGTGCATGCCCTAGGTTTAGACATTTCAACTCTGGAAAACAGATTCTGACCGTCAACCCTATCCATGCCTCTCATAATTCTATAAATTTTGATCAGGTCACCCTTCAGCCTCTGCTGCTCCAGAGAAAACAACCCGAGTTTGTCCAGGCTCTGCTGACAGCTCCTGCCCTCTAGTCCAGGCAATGTCCTGGTAAACCTCTCTTGCACCCTCTCCACAGTCTCCACATCCTTCCTATAATGTGGTGACCAGGATCGAATCGACTGTCATCTCACTGCACCATTTATGCAGTAACTTGCCTTTAGACACTTTGCCAGTGCGATATCAAACAAGCGTTCACCCTGATCGCCGCAAGGACATAACTGAACAAGAAAGAGGAAGGTCTTAAGGTTTGACTCAAAAGCAAAAAGAGAGGTTTGTGCAGTTTGTTCTTTCTCGTGATTGGGTGAGGGCTGTCATTTCAAACCTGTTGAACAATCCAAACTTTAACAGGGCAATCTATAAAGGCAATGAAAACACAATCAAATAAATATTGTAGCTAATGGTTTTCTTATCCATCAGTAAAGGGAGTTGACCCGTTGGCTAACAACAGTTTCTTTGTATACATTGGTGTGTTCGTCCTATACTATTCCCACTGTTTATTTGAGTATGTTTGCATTGATGTTGTACATGAGCTGGAGCACAATCGAGCCTTTGATGCCATAAAGGCCTGGACAAGCATTCCCGGTGATAGCTTCGAAATACACCGATTTCTTAGATTAGATTAGATTAGATTCCTTACAGTGTGGAAACAGGCCCTTCGGCCCAACAAGTCCACACTGACCTTCCGAAGAGTAACCCACCCAGTCCCATTTCCCTCTGACTAATGCACCTAACACTATAGGCAATTTAGCGTGGCCAATTCACCGGGCCTGCACATCTTTGGATTGTGAGAGGAAACCAGAGCACTTGGAGGAAACCCACGCAGACACGGGGAGAATGTGCAAACTCCACACAGGATGTGTAGGATGTGTAGGTTATGGTGGATTGACCATGCTAAATTGCCCTTTGTGTTCAGGGGTATACAGGATAGGTGGGTTAGCCTTGGGAAATGCAGGCTTACAAGGAATGGATGGGCTGCTCTTTGGAGGTCAGTGTGGATTCAATGGGCTGAATGGCCTGCTTCCACACTGTAGGGATTCTATGATCTCATCAATTCTCTGCTCTGTTTCCTTGCCTTATCTCAAATGTCTACCCTCTCATTCCTTAATTCATCCCTGGTTCCTTGCTTTCTAGTTGGGTCCTTGACACCTTTTTAAAATTTGTTTGTTGGACATGAGAATTGCTGGTTAGGCCTGGATTTGTCGATTGTCCGTAATTGCTCTGGAGAAAGTGGTAGTGAGCTGCCTTCCTGAATCATTGTGGTCCATGTGCTATAGGGACACATACAATGTCTGACACATATAATGTGACGCAGTCTCTATATTTCATTACAAAATGAGTTATGAGGAGAGGCCAGATAGACTGGGACTTTTGTCCCTGGAGTACAGGAGGTTGAGGGGTGACCTTATAAAGGTTTCTAAAATCACGAGATGCTTGGATAAGGTGAATGGCTAAGGATTTTTTTCCCAGGGTAGGGGAAACTACCTTCAATCTGGTGGGTGGGTTGGGGGGGGGGAGTGGGGGAGGTGGGGTTTACAGCTCTGCTAATTACCGATAACTCATCTAATGCCATTTATTTGTTCTTTTAAAGCTGTTTACTTAGATAATGTATCAGCAAGAGAACAGGTAAAACTAATAAAAGAAAGGTATACAGTGAAAAGGATATGAATGTAGCATCAACAGAATTTACAGTTCGAAAGCAAACACCATTTAATTGTTACACAGTTTAATTTAGCAAGTGCCAATACAATATTGTCCATGTTACTCCTCCAGCACCTTCAGTACGATGAATCAAAAACTCACGTACCAGCTCTTCTTCTGTCACAACTTTACATGAGGCAGCGTACGTGTGGAAGCACGCTCCAGAGGAAACAAAATGAGTATCCAAAAACAAGGCAGGCATAGACACTGTTCTAAATTTTGTTTTTTTTAATTCATTCACAGGATGAGGGCATCATTGGCTGGGCCAGCATTATTGCCCAGAGGGCAGTTAAGAGTCAACCACATTGCTGTGGGTCTGGAGTCACATGTAGGCCAGACCAGGTAAGGATGGAGTTTTTCCTTCCCTGAAGGACATTAGTGAACCAGATGGGTTTTTACAACAATTGGTTCATGGTTATCATTCGACTCTTAATTCGAGAGATTTTTGTGCAATCCAAATTCTACCATGACAGGATTCGAACCTAGCTCCCCAGAACTTTACCTGGGTCTCTGGATTAATAGAAAGTGAGGACTACAGATGGTGAAGATCAGAGTTGAAAAGTGCGGTGCTGGAAAAGCATAGCAGGTCAGGCAGCATCTGAGGAGCAGGAGAGTCAACATTTTGGGCTTATATCTTTCAGCCTGACCTGCTGTGCTTTTCCAGCACCACCCTTTTCATCTCTGGATTAACAATCCTGTGATAATACCACTCGGCCCTCACCTTCGTCAATGCTTGAGGTGGAATGGGGAAAGGTTTCAGAAATTAGAAATACAAAAGGACTTGGATTCTCTTAAGGTTAACATGTAGGTTCAGTTTGCAGTTAAGAAGGCAAATGCAACGTTGGCATTCATTTCAAGAGGGCTGGAATACAAGATATATTGCTGAGGCAGTGTAAGGCTCTGGCCAAGCTGTTTTTGGAATTTATGAGCAGTTTTGGGCCTGTATCAAATGAAAGGTATGCTGGTGTTGGAGAGGGTTCAGAGGAGGTTTACAAGGATGATACCACAATGAAGGGCTCGTCATATGAGGAGCAGTTGAGGACTCTGGGTCTGTTCTTGATGGAGTTTAGAAGGATGAGGGGGGATCTGAATTGAAACTCACAGGATACTGATAGAGTGGGTGTAGAGAAGATGTTTCCACAGTAGGTCAGACTAGGACCTGAGGACACAGCGGGGAGAAAGTGAGGTCTGCAGATGCTGGAGATCAAAGTTGAAACTTTATTGCTGGAACAGCACAGCAGGTCAGGCAGCATCCAGGGAACAGGAGATTCGACGTTTCGGGCACAGGCCCTTCTTCAGGAATCTGAGGACACAGCCTCAGAGTGAAGGAGTGAACCTTTAGAAGTGCAATGAGGAGGAATTTCTTCAGTCAGAGTGGGGGGAAATCTGTGGAACTGGGACCTGATCATTAAAACACACATGGGTGGATAAATCCCTGGGACCTGATCGGGTGTAGCCTAGAACTCTGTGGGAAGCTAGGGAAGTGATTGCTGGTCCCTTGCTGAGATATTTGCAACATCGATAGTCACAGGTGAGGTGCCGGAAGATGGAAGGTTGGCTTAACGTGGTGCCACTGTTTAAGAAAGGCGCTAAGGAAAAGCCAGAGAACTGAGCCTGACATCGGTGGTGGGTAAGTTGTTGGAGGGAATCCCGAGGGACAGGATGTACATGTATTTGGAAAGGCAAGGACTGATTAGGGATAATCAGCATGGCTTTGTGCGTGCAAAATCGTGTCTCACCAACTTGATTGTGTTTTGAAGATTGAAGAAGGCACAGCAGTGGACATTGTCCATATGGACTTCAGTAAGGCGTTTGACAAGGTTCTGCATGGCAGACTGGTTAGCAAGGTTAATGCATATGGAATCAGGGGAAGCTAGCCAATTGGATACAAAATTGGCTTAAAAGTAAGAGACAAAAGGCATGGTGGAGAGTGTTTTTTTTGGACTGGATGGCCATGACCAGTGGTATGCCACATGGATCAGTGTGGATCCACTGTTTTTGTCATTTATTTAAATGATTTGGAAGAGAATATAGGAGGTTTAGTTACTACGTTTGCCACATGACACCAAAATTGGAGGTGTGGGGACAGCGAGCAAGGCTACCTCAGGGTACAACGTGATCTTGATCAGATGGGCCAATGGGACGAGGCTTGGCAGATGGAGTTTAATTTAGATAATTGTGAGGTGCTGCATTTTGGAAAGGCAAATCAGGGCAGGGCTTATACACTTAATGGTAAGGTCCTGGGGAGTGTTGCTGAAAAAAGAGACCTTGGAGTGCAGGTTCATAGATAGGATAGTGAAGAATGTGTTTGGTATGATTGCCTTTATTAGTCAGATCATGGGTGGCACGGTGGCAGAGTGGTTAGCACTGCTACCTCACAGCGCCAGAGACCCGGGTTCAATTCCTGCCTAAGCCAACTACCTGTGTGGAGTTTGCACATTCTCCCTGTGTCTGCGCGAGTCTCCTCCAGGTGCTCTGGTCTCCTCCAGGTGCTCCGGTTTCCTCCCACAGTCCAAAGATGTGCAGGTTAGGTGAATTGGCCATGTTAAATTGCCCATAGTGTTAGGTGTAGGGGAATGGGTCTGGGTGGGTTGCTTTTTGGAGGGTCAGTGTGGACTTGTTGGGCCGAAGGGCCTGTTTCCACACTATAAGTAATCTGATCTGTACGATTTGGGAGATCATGGTGGGGCTGTTCGGGACATTGATTAGGCCACTTTTAGAATACTGCATGCAATTCTGGTCTCCTTGCTATAAGAAACATACTGTTAAACTTGAAAGGGTTCAGAAAAGATTTACAACGATGTTGCCAGGGTTAAAGGGTTTGTGCTACAGGGAGAGGCTGAATAGGCTGGGGCTGTTTTCCCTGGAGGATTGGAAGCTGAGGAGTGACCTTATAGAGGTTTATAAAATCATGAGGGGCATGGATAGGGTAAATAGACAAGGTGTTTACACAGGGTAGGGGAGTCCAAAACTAGAGGGCAGAGGTTTAAGGTGAAAGGGGAACGATTCAAAGGGGATAGTCAGAGGGGATTCTATTGTGAGGGGAGTAGATAGGTGGTTCTGTGGCCGAAAACAGGACTCCCGGATGGTTTGTTGCCTCCCAGGTGCTCGGGTCAGGGATGTCACTGATTGGTTGCAGAGCATTCTACAAGGGGAGGGTGAACAGCCAGTTGTCTTGGTGCATATAGGCACCAACAATATAAGTAGAAAACGAGATGAGGTCCTGAAAGAAGAATTCAGGGAGCTAGGAGAGAAGTTAAAGAGGAGGACCTCAAAGGTAGTGATCTTGGTATTACTACCAGTGCCATGTGCTAGCCAGCATAGAAATTTTAAAAATAGGCAGGATGAACACATGGCTTGAGCGATGGTGTAGGAGGGAGGGGTTCAGATTTGTTGGACATTGGGACCGGTTCTGGGGAAGGTAGGATTATTACAAAATGGGCGGGCTACAAGTCCTTGGGGGAGTTTTTGCTACTGCTGTTGGGGAGGTTTTAAACTAATGTGGCAGGGGGCTGGGAACCAGAAGAGAAAACAAGTAGGCAGCGAAGTGGAGACTGGAGACTGTTAGAATTATGAAGATAGCATTAATAAAGGGAAGAGTCGGCAGAGAGCAGATGAGTGCAAAAGAACTGGTGGCCTGAAATGCATCTACTTTAATGCATGGAGTATAGTGTGTAAGGCAGATGAATTTAGGGCTTGGATTGGTGCCTGGGAGTATGATGTTATTGCAATCACAGAGACTTGGTTGAAGGAAGAGCATAAAGATTGGCAATTAAATGTTCCAGGATATAGACAGGGAGGGAAGTAAAAAGGAGGGGGAGGGGGCATTGCTGGTCAAGGACGATATCACAACTGTGCTAAAGGAGGACACTATGGAGGTCTTGAGTAGTGAGGCATTATGGGTGGAGCTGAGAAATAAGACGGGTGCAGTCACACTGTTGGGGCTGTATTACAGGCCTCCCAACAATGAGCATGAGGTAGAAGAACAAATAGGTAAACAGATTATGGAAAGATGTAGAGGCAATAGGGTAGTGGTGATGGGAGATTTTAATTTTCCCAACATTGACTGGGATCACTTAGCATCAGAGGTCTAAATGAGGTCTAAAAGAAGCATCCAGGAAAGTTTTCTGGAGCAGTATGTCAATAGTCCGACGAGGAAAGGGGCCATATTGGACCTGGTACTGGGTAATGAGCCAGGACAGGTGGTAAAAGTTACGGTGGGGGATTTCTTTGGGAACAATGACCACAATTCTGTAAGTTTTAGAATACTCATAGATAAAGATGAGAGTGGTCCAAAGGGAAGAGTACTAAGCTAGGCCAAGGCCAATTATATCAAAATTAGGAGCTGGGAAATATGGATTGGACACAGTTACTTGAAGGGAAGTCCACATTTGGGATGTGGGAGGCTTTCAAAGATAGGTTAAAGATAGTGCAGGATAGGCATGTTCCATTGAAAGCAAAGGATAGGAAGGGCAAGATTCGTAAGCCGTGGATGACAGGAGAAGTTGTACGACTAGCCAAGAGGAAAAGGAAAGCATACATAAGGTCTAGAAAGCTAAGAACAGAACAGGCCCAGGAGGAATATCAGAAGAGTAGGACCAGTCTTCAATAAGGAATCAAGCGGGCTAAAAGGGATCATAAAGTAGCTTTAGCAAGCAGAATTAAGCAGAATCCCAAAGCCTTTTATTCTTTTTAAGAAGCAAGTGGATAACTAGAGAAAGGCTTGGTCCACTAAAGGACAATGAAGGAAGGCTGTGTGTTGAACCTGAGAGAATGGGTGAGATTCTGAATAATTTCTTTGCATCAGTGTTCACTGAGGAGAGGAACATGATGAATCTTGCCATAAGTAGGGAAGATGTGTTGGGTAGGCTAGAGGCTATTAAGGTGGACAAATCCCCAGAACTGGATGGGATCTATTGCAGTTGCTGAGGGAGGCTAGAGAGGAAATAGCTGGGGCCCTGACAGATTCTTTGTGGCATCCTTAAATACAGGTGAGGTGCCGGAGCTCATGTTGCCTTCCTGTACAAGGAGGGTAGTAGGGATATTCCAGGTAACTACAAACCAGTGAGCCTGACGTTGGTGGTGGGAAAGTTGCTGGAGAGGGTACTGAGGGATAGGATCTATTTATATTTAGAAAAGAATGGGCTTATCAGTGATAGGCAACATGGTTTTGTGCGGGGGAGATCGTGCCTTACCAACTTAATGGAGTTCTTTGAGGAAGTGACCAAGTTGATAGATGAAGGAAGGGCTGTTGATGTCATATACATGGACTTTAGTAAGGCGTTTGATAAGGTTCCCATTAGTAGACTAATGGAGAAGGTGAAGTCACATGGTGTGCAGGATATTCTAGATAGGTGGATAAAGAACTGGTTGAGCAACAGGAGACAGAGAGTAGTAGTTGAAGGGAGTTTCTCGAAATGCAGTAAGGTGACCAGCAGTGTTCCACAGGGATCAGTGTTGGGGCCACTGTTGTTTGTAATATACATAAATGATCTGGAAGAGGCCACTGTTGGTATGATCAGCCAGTTTGTAGATGACACGAAGGTTGGTGGAGTAGCAGAAAGTATAAGGGACTGTCAGAGAATACAGGAGGATATAGATAGACTAGAGAGTTGGGCGGAAAAGTGGCACATGGCTTTCAATCCAGATAAATGTGAGGTGATGCATTTTGGAAGTCTAATTCTAGGGTGAATTATACAATGAACGGAAGAGCCTTGGGAAAAGTTGATGGGCAGAGAGATCTGGGAGTGCAGGTCCATTGTACCCTGAAGGTTGCTGCACAGGTGGGTAGAGTGGTCAAGAAGGCATATAGTATGCTTGCTTTCATTGGATGGGGTATTGAGTATAAGAGT
>NC_057716.1:103514470-103543615 GCF_004010195.1 Chiloscyllium plagiosum
CAAGCTTTTTCCCAGGGTGAAAGATTCAATAACGAGAGGTCATGCTTTCAAGGTGAGAGGTGGAAGGTTTAAGGGGGATACACATTGCAAGTACTTCACACAGAGGATGGTGGGCGTTTGGAACGGGTTACCAGCAAAGGTGGTAGAGGCAGGCATGGTAGATTCATTTAAGATGCCTCTGGACAGTTGCATGAGTATGTGGGGAGCAGGGGGATACAGATGCTTAGGAATTGACCGACAGGTTTAGACAGTACATTTGGATCAGTTCAGGCTTGGAGGGCTGAAGGGCCTGTTCCTGGGCTGTAAATTTTCTTTGTTCTTTGGATCTAAGGGGCAACATTTTTCATCAGAGGGTGGTACGTGTATGGAATGAGCTGCCAGACGAAGTGGTGGAGGCTGGTACAATTGCAACATTTAAAAGGCATCTGGATGGGTATATGAATAGGAAGGGTTTAAAGAGATATGGGCCAAGTGCTGGCAAGTGGGACTTGATTAATTTAAGATATCTGTTCAGTATGAACGAGTTAGACTGAAGCATCTGTTTCCATGCTGTACAGCTCTATGATTGCGGATACCAAGTCACTGAGTGTATTTAAGACATAGTTAGATTGCTGAGTAGGAAGGGCATGAATCGTTACAGAGAGAATGACTGAATGGAGAAACACACTCAATGGGTCAATTGGCCTAATTCTACTCTGATATATTATGGGCTTACATTGTTAAAAAGGCAGGTTTGCATTTATATAGCTCCTTTCACAACCTCAGCACTTTCCAGCTAATCAAATACTTTTAAAATTTGCGAAGCAAAATATGGAAACAGGAAGCTCTTACAAACAGCAGTCTGATACCTGGATTTAATGATCCCTGGCTAAGAGTAAGTATTGCTGGACGTCACTTATTCTTTCATGTTGGCAAGTCTGGGATTGACTGCCCATCCCAGACTTCCCCTTGAACTGCGTGGCTTGTTAGGCTATTTCAGAGGCTAGTTAAAGAACAAAGAACAAAGAAAATTACAGCACAGAAACAGGCCCTTCGGCCCTCCAAGCCTGCACTGATCCAGATCCTATATCTAAACCTGTATCCTATTTTCTAAGGATCTGTATCCCTCTGCTCCCTGCTCATTCATGTATCTGTCTAGATACATCTTAAATGATGCTAACATGCCCGCCTCTACCACCTCCACTGGCAACATGTTCCAGTGGAGCACCCTCCACCCTCTGTGTAAAGACCTTTCTACGCATATGTCCCTTAAACTTTTCCCCTTTTACTTTGAACTCGTGACCCCTAGTAACTGAGTCCCCCACTCTGGGAAAAAGCTTCTTGCTATCCACCCTGTTTATACCCCCCATGATTTTGTAGACTGCAATCAGGTACCCCCCTCAACCTCTGACTTTCTAATGAAAATAATCCTAATCTACTCAACCTCTCTTCATAGCTAGCGCCCTCCATACCAGGCAACATCCGAGTGAACCGCCTGTGCACCCTCTCCAAAGCATCCACATCCGTTTGGTAATGTGGCGACCAGAACTGTACACAGTATTCTAAATGTGACCAAACCAAAGTCTTATCCAACTGTAAAATGACCTGCTCATTCTTGTACTCAATATCCCGTCCGATGAAGGAAAGCATGCGGTGTGCCTTCTTGACCACTCTACTGACCTACGTTGCCACCTTCAGGGTACAACGGACCTGAACACCCAGATCTTTCTGCACATCAATTTTCCCCAGGGCTTTCCCATTTCCCATACAGTTCGCTCTTGAATTGGATCTTCCAAAATGCACCACTTCACATTTGCCTGGATTGAACTCCATCTGCCATTTCTCCACCCAATTCTCCAATCTATTTATCTATATTTTGCTGCATTCTCGGACAGTCCCCTTCACTATCTGCGGCTCCATCAATCTTAGTGTCATCTGCAAATTTGCTAATCAGACCACCTAGACCTTCCAATCAGACACCTATACCTTCCTAGACTGAGTTTGGAGTCACGTGTAGACCAGGTCAAGTGAGGGCAGCAGATCTCTTCCTGAATGAACGTTGTTGAAACAGATAGGTTCATCTCAACTACAAGGGACAATAACAAGCATGCTAACTAAGCACTTTATATTATTGATTTATCAATGCAGTGAAATTCAGTTCCAACAGCTGCTGTTGTGGGATTCAAACTGGAAGTCCCTACAGCATTAGTCTAGGCCTTTAGATTATTATTTCACTGACATTATCACTGCACCATTGTCTCCCTGCCTAAGCTAAACAAACACATGTTCTCTTCTTTGCAACAGTCCTGTGAGGTACTTACCATGGTTGGCATGGTGGCTCAGCGGTTAACACCACTGCCCCACAGCGCCAGGGACCAGGCTCCGATTTCACCCTTGGGTGACTGTCTGCGCAGAGTTTGCACATTCTCTCTGTGTTTGTGTGGGTTTCCTCCCACAGTTCAACAGCGTGTAGGCAAAGTGGATTAGCCATGAGAAATGCAGGGTTATAGGAAAGGCAGTGGGGAGGTGGGGGGTAGGGGGAGCGTCCGGCTGGGTGTTCTTTAGAGCATCAGTGTGGACTCGATGGGCTGAATGGCCTGTTTCCACACTGTCAGGATTCTGTGATCAGGTGGCTCCTGTGTTGTCACTGTCTTGAGTAGATGAACTGTCACCAATCTTTCTGACTTTGTATTGGTCTCAGTTACTAACAAGATGCAGAGTAGGAAGCCCACACAAATTTCTCAGCACAACATAGGCTCCAACTTCCATCAAAAATGAAGGGCTTATGCCCGAAACGTCGATTCTCCTGCTCCTCGGATGCTGCCTGACCTGCTGTGCTTTTCCAGCACCATACTCTCGACTCTGATGAGCTTTTTCAGTTAGATTAATCTTCTGCTCCTATCATTCTCTTCTGCTGTTTTCCTCCCAATGGGAGATCTTCTTTTGAGTGTGACATACTCGAAAGGGATGAATCAGGAAGTCTGACGACAATTCTGTCTCAAATTAATTCTGTTGTAATTCAGCATAATCAAAAAAATTCTGAACAATGTATAAAGATCATTCTTAAGGTTGTTAATAGAATCTCCAAAAGGTTGGATGTTTCCTTAAAGCTTCCTGTCTCCAAAAGGTTCTAAAACAATGAGACCTTGGAATGCAGGCTCATAGTCATAAGTAGACAAGGAAATGAAGAAGGCATTTGGTATGCTTGCCTTTATTGATCAGTGCATTGAATAAAGCAGTTGGGAAGACATGCTGTGGCTGAAAAGGACATTGGTTCGGCCAGTTTTGGAACACTGTGTTCATTTCTGGTGTCCCTGCTATAGGAAAGATGTTGTGAAACTTGAACGGGTTCAGAAAAGATTTACAAGGATGTTGCCAGGGCTGGAGGGTTTGAGCTATAGGGAGAGGCTGAATAGGCTGGGGCTGTTTTCCCTGGAGCATTGGAGGCTGAGGGGTGATCTTATAGAGGTTTATAAAACCATGATGGGCATGGATAGGGTGAATAGACAAGGTATTTTCCCCAGGCGAGGGGAGTCCAAAACTAGAGGGCATAGGTTTAGTGTGAAAGGGGAAAAATATAAAAGTTGCCCTAAGGGGCAAATTTTTCACACAGACAGCAGCGTATGTATGGAATAAGTCACTCGATGAAGTGGTGGAAGCTGGTACAATTACAACATTTAAAAGGCATCTGACTGGTGTTTGAATTGGTGGGGTTTAGAGTGATATTGGCCAAGTGCAGGCAAATGGGTCAAGATTAATTTAGGATATCTGGATGAGTTGGACCGAAGGGTCTGTTTCCATGCTGTATATCTATGAGTCTAAAACTCTCCATTCTCCATTGTGCTTGATGTAAAGTAATTGTCAAATGTTCTTAAGCTATTGTATCTTATTGTCTCTTCACAGTTTTAAACCATGATCTGCAAATGGATCTAAAGAGTAAAGAAATGCATTCACTTGTTGTTGTCTGGGTTTTTTATGTAATCATGAAGCAATTCTGCATCACATGAATTGTCTCTTACAATTCAGTTCCCTGACTGGAGGATTAGTGATTTCAAATCTGCTTGCGCATGCAATACTTTCTCTCGCTGTCAAAACATTTAACTGACGTTAAATTCACAGAGTAATAGAAATCTAAGGTAGAGAAAAGATCCTTCAGCCCATCACATCCGTGCTGGTCATAATGAATTTGAATCAGCTTTATTGTCACAAATACTCACCTGCGTACAATTAAAAGTTTGCAAGTCGCCACTTACAGTGCCATCCTAGATACTATGGTACACATTCTTGAATACAAATTCTTAGGTAAAAAAGAAAAATAAAGAAATAAAATATCCATCATGACAAGAGTACAAAATCATAATAATAATTTAGAAAAATAAAGAAATAAAAAGTTCAGAATAACAGTCCTTCCATTTTAGTATAATAAAAGAAATTTTTTTTAAAAAGAGAAATTAAACACCTACCTAACTATCTCAATCCTATTTCCCAATACTTACATAAGATCATAAGAACTAGGAGCAGGAGTAGGCCATGTGGCCCCTTGAGCTGATCTTTTCATGGCCTCAGCTCCAATTACCTGCCCGCCCATCATAACCTTTAATTCCTTTGCCATTCAAAAATCTATATTTACCTTAAAAACATTCAATGAGGTAGCCTCAACTGCTTCATTGGGCAGGGAATTCCATAGATTCACAACCCTTTAGGTAAAGACGTTCCTCCTCAAATTAGTTCTAAACCTGCTCCCCCATATTTTGAGGCTATGCCCCCTAGTTCTAGTTTCACCCGCCAGTAGAAACAACCTCCCTGCTTCTATCTTATCTATTCTCTTCATAATTTTATGTGTTCCTGTAAAATCCCCTCTTAGGGTGGCATGGTGGCTCAGTGGTTAGCGGTTAGCACTGCTGCCTCACAGTACCAGGGTCCCAGGTTCGATTCCAGCCTTGGGTGACTGTCTGTGTGGAGTTTGCACATTCTCCCTGTGTCTGCATGGGTGTGCTCCGGTTTCCTCCCACAGTCCAAAGATGTGCAGGTCAGATGAATTGGCCATGCTAAATTGCCCATAGTGTTAGGTGCATTAGTCAGAGAGAAATGGGTCTGGGTGGGTTACACTTCGGAGGGTCAGTGTGGACTTGTTGGGCCGAAGGGCCTGTTTCCACACTGTAGGGAATCTAATCTCATTCTTCTAAATTCTAATGAAAATAATCCCAGTCTCCTCATAAACCAACTCCCTCAACTCTCAAATCAACCAAGTGAACTTCCTCTGTACCCCCTTCAGTGTCAGTACATTCTTTCTCACATAAGGAGACCAAAACTATACATGGTACTCCAGGGCCAATTGCCTGTGGTATGGACCAGGCCAGAGGTGCTCAAAACATTTCAAGAAAGTAGCCCTGATCCTAACCTTGCTCGTTGTTTTAAGCAGGTGTAACATGGATATTCCAGGAGGGATGCAGCTGGTCAATCCACTTAGTTTTAAACAAAACAGAATTTATTTGTAAGATTACTGAGTTAAACACAAATGGAAGAGAACAGAATATAGAATAACTTAACCCCTCTGAGAACCCAACAGATTATCCCAACTTAATGATGCTGCTCCAAATACTTGCAACAATCCCCATAAAAACCCACAAAAAGGAAAAATCCAATACAGGTTCTTACAGGAGAGATGTCACAGAGAGAGAGTACCAGCCTGGACCTGCTTCTTTGGGTCCAGCAACTTCACAAACTGACTGACTGCTTTCAGTGAACAGCCAGACCAAATCAGAGAAAAACTTAGCTAGGAGAAGTGGCCGTTCCCCTTTCATTGTACAAGTATTTCTTTTAAAACTTAAAAAGCTTCCTCAGGTAGATCAACCCCAGAGATTTCGGAACCCGTGTCATTATGGCCTCCTGAAAAAAAAAGACCAAGGACGACCTAACCTTGGTAAAGGAGCAGCAGCATCACACCTGGCATTGCAACTATACATCCAAATACTTCAGAAATGTGATGAAAGCTTCTGCCTCTCCCACCATGACAAGCAGTGAGTTCCAGATTCCCACCACCCTCTGGTGAAAACACTTTTCCTCACATCTCCTATAATCCTACTGAAGCTTACCATGAATGTAAACCTGATGGTCATTGATCCTACCACAAGAGGCAAAGTTTCTTCCTGTCTACTCAATCAATTAACATCATTGTTTTTTTCATGTCCCCTCTTAATCTCCTCTGCTCTAAGGAAAACAGCTCCAGTCTGTCCAATCTCTCTTCATCACTGAAACTCTCCAACCCAGGGCAACATCCTGGTAAATCTCCTTTGCATTCAACATTTGAATGGGAATGTACTATAGGCCCCTAGGAGAAAGCGAGGGATTCTCCTTAATTCTGCTCACTAAAGCTATTTCATGACCCCTTTTAGCCCACTTGATTCCTCGTTTAAGACTGGTCCTAATCTTCCGATATTCCTCCAGGGCCCATTCAGTTCTTAGCTTTTTGACACCGATCTCCAGCGTCTGCAGTCCTCGCTTTCTCCTGGGGGCCTATAGTACATTCCCAGCAATGTGTCTGTCCCTTTTTTTATTATTAGGTTTTACCCACATGCTCTCATTTGAGGAACTTGTTAAGATAATATCCCTCCTTATTACAGTACCTGACTTCTTGATCAATATTGTGACACAACCTCACCTTTTGCAGTGCCCCACCTAAATAGCCTGAAATGTTTTACATCCTTGAGTATTGTGCTGTCAGTTCTGGCTCCTTCCTCAGCCATATCTCTGTGATAGCAGTAATATCAAATCGCCACGTGTTAATCAACACCCTCAACTCATCTGCTTTACTCACAAGTCTCCCTGCAAAGACATTGTTTGGAATATTGTGAGCAGTTTTGGGCCCTGTATCTAAGGGAGGATTTGGTGGGAGTCCAGAGGAGACCCATAAGAATGATCCTGGGGATGAAGGGCTCATCATATATACCTGATAGAGTTTAGAAGGATGAAGTGGTTTTCATTGAAACATGTACAACAGAACGTAGAACCATACAGCACAGGAACAGGCTCTTCGGCCCATCATGTCTGTGTTGACCGTGAAGCCATTCTAAACTAATTCCATTTTCCTGCACATGGTCCATATCCTTCTATTCCTTGCCTGTTCACAGTCTGTTTAAAATTCCTCTTCAACATTGCTATTGGATCTGCTTCTATCATCACCCTTGGCAGGGCATTCCAGGCTCTAATGAGAGCCCTGGATAGAGTGGAAGTGGAGAAGATGTTTCCACTTGGGGGAGAGACTAGTACCTGAGGACACAGCTTTAGAGTGCAGGGACGATCCATTAGAACGGAGATGAGGAGGAATTTCTTCTGTCAGAGGGTGGTGAATCTGTGGGAAGTCTGTTACAGAGGGCTGTGGAGGCCAAGTCACTGAATGTATTGAAGATAGAAACAGATAGATTCTTGATTAGTAAGGGGATCAAGGGTTATGGGGAGAAGGCAGGACAATGGGGTTGAGCAACATATTAGTGATGACAAATGCTGGAGCAGACTCAATAGACCAAATAGCTTAGTTCTACTCCTATATCTATCATCTTATTAAAGTAAATACCATCTCACCTTACTATGCTCCTTTCTTCCTTAATTTGACTTTATACACCCTGCCTTCCAGCCGGGCTTATTTTTTTGCTCTATATAGGAGCAGCATGGTGGCTCAATGGTTAGCACTGCTGCCTCACAGCGCTAGGGACCCAGTTCAATTCAACTCTGTGTGGAGTTTGCACATTCTCCTTGTGTCTGGGTGGGTTTCCTCCCACAATCCAAAGCTGTGCAGGTTAGGTGAATTGGCCAAGCTAAATTGCCCATAGTGTTAAGTTCATCATTCAGAGGGAAATGGGTCTGGGTGGGATACTCTTCGGAGGGTCGGTGTGGACTGGCTGGTTTGAAGGGCCTGTTTCCACACTCTCAGGAGTCTAATATTTAACTGTGCTGTGTCCCCTACTATATCTCCACTTGTTATCCCATCCCCTGCCACTGACTCTCTGGAATTCCTGGCTGTTGAGGCTGGGTCATTCAGTATATTCAAGGCTGAGGTGGACAGGTTTTTAATCAGCAAAGAATCAAGTGTTATTGAAATAAGACAGGAAAGTGAAGTTTATCAGATCAGATTGAATGGTGGAGTGGACTCGATGGGCTGAATGGCTTTCTTGAGCTCCAATGGCACACCAACATGGTTGACTCTTAACTGTCCACAGCGCGTAGATGAATTTTTTTAAAAAGCCCATTTTGAGTTCAAATCTCTGGAATAGGATCTGAACTGACTCTGTTCTGAATCAGGGATGACTGAGCCTCTCAACTGAGTTCAGAGGAAGACGAAACTGAGTTAGTTCCTGTCATAAGCTCCTGTTCTGCAGGTGCCTGGTCACAAAGGAATTGAAAATCTCACTCCGATTGCTTCCAGCAATGTGGTGAAGAATCCAGCTCCATGATTAAATTACACCGTGACTGGGGCAGCTAGTTCAGCAATAAACTGTAAAATGGCAGCCCCATAAAATACCGTGAGCAGAGTCCATCGAGATTATCAGAGATCATCCACTTGTTGACAGAGCTGATAAAAATCAGTTTCCATCTGCTCTATTCCTGTTTCTCCTGCCCTACAATGCACATTTCTCATTTCCGAGCAATGTCTTACAACCACAAAGCCAGGGTCCAGGAGCCGCAAATGTTTGCAGTTGTCTGATCGCCATAGACTGAATGGTGTGCTCATTAGAGAAAACAGGTCACAATCCTTTGCTCCAGTACATCCCATGATTGAACGGGGAAAAACTAAGAACGGCCTGCATTTCTACAGAGACTTTCAGTGCGTTTTGCTGGCATTTGATATACTAGCTTATAAAGTTCTCCTGGGTGCATTTTAAAACTTCCACCCCCTTTAAACCTGTGAGAACTCTGAATTAACTCCATAAAGGCCACTATCCCAATACCAAGTCACCCTTTATTTACACATGCATAATCCTTGACACTGGTCTGCATTGCTCAGAGGCAACTCTCAGAGTGAACAGAACCTCTGACACTCCTGCTTATATCCATCAGCCAGGGCTCTCCGATTAGACCAGCTTAACAGCCCCAATCAAGGAACTCATATTCTATGAGAGCCACCTGGCTGACCCCATTACAATCACAGACTCAGCTAATGTTGTAGAAGTTGAAATCCTCTCCTGACACTCTTTTATTACTTTTACTTACATTTTCCGAATTTAACCTACAAATCTACACTTCTATTCCTCCCATTCAGTTAGGAGACCTTTTGAACACTCACAGCAATGTGATTGCTCCTTTTTGGTTTTTAGGTCCTACTCACATGGGAAGAACCTTCTAAGATGTAATTGATTCCCTGATCAAAAACTGCGACAGACCTTTCTATTTTACCTCCTTTCCGATTCTCGCCTGAAGATACTGCTTCCAGGAACATTGACCTGCCCAAAACCAGCCCCTCTCTCAACCATGTTCCAGTGTGTTTGCGATATTGTCATTTTAACAAGGTTATTTTGTCCTTGGATTTTTTTTCTAACGGAGATCATAAAGTAGGGGTGCCAAGGTATCTAGAAAGTATCTAGTTTAACAGTGGCAGGGGACTGGCCAGTTCTCCCAGTTCAGGTTTAACTGTGGCAATCACAAGACGCCGGAGTCCAGGAAGGTTGCAAGCTTCAGTAAAGGGTCCCTGACTGACTTTCTCACTGAAACCTCTTTAGATGTTGTTCCCTCCTGCCTGTAAGAAGCTATGTTTCAACTTATCTTTTTGCTAAGGGGTGTGTTTATGGGATGTTATTGGATTGGAACAGTTCCTTAGTTAAGTTGCTGTATCAGATTAACGTATTCTAAATGCCGTTTTCTTTTGTTCGTGTTTCAACAGTAGTGTTTGAATAAACTCCGTCTGCTCAAAGTCGAGTGGTTTGACTAGCTGCATCACACCTGGAATATCCACTTCACATCTGCCTTTACAATAAGAAGTAGTTAGAGTCTAGGTTACCTTCTTGAAATATTTTGAGGGGACCTGGCCTGGTCCACACCAAAATCTTCATACCTCCATGTTTTAATCCAGGCCCTCAAATCATCTGCCTTGTTTGTCAGACTCCGTATATGAAACCAAATACTATCCAATCATGCCAAACTCCCTTGTCCCTATAACGGCTATGCCTTTCTGACTCACTTCCAGTATCTTCTACCCAACTATTTTAAGGTTTAAAGCCTTCCCTGCACACTTTCCCTCAAGGATATTGGTCCCATTCCGGTCTGCCTGCACAAGTCCCACTGCCCCCAAATTCAGTTCCAATGGATTTCAATTCATTTCAGTTATGAAGGATTCTGGGTAATCCAAGATGGAGGAAGGGGATAATTTCTGGCTGTAACAGCTGATGCTTTTTTGAGGTATTTTGGGTGTTGGAGGTGGTTTCCTCGAATTCCAGGGGCAGCAATTACTGTTTAATATGCTGTTGCATTGCTTTGGAACTTTGGAGAAAAAACAAGAGCACTTTTAAAAGGGAGAGGAACAGACTAAGGAAGCACATGGTGAGGTCAGTGCAGGAGAGAGAGAGAGAGAAAGAAACTCACATTGTTCACTGACAGAGCAGTGAACCTGTGTAGTTACTGCCTTTGCTGTTGAATTCATGCATTGCTGGACATCTGAGTGCGTCTGGGAATAGGCTGAGGCTGTTTTCCCTGCAGCGTCGGAGGCTGAGGGGTGACCTTATAAAAGTTTATAAAATCATGAGGGGCATGGATAGGATAAATAGACAAGGTCTTTTCTCTGGGGTAGGAGAGTCCAGAAATAGAGGGCATAGGTTTAGGGTGAGAGGGGAAAGGTATAAAAGAGACCTAAGGGGCAACTTTTTCACACAGAGGGTGGTACGTGTGCGGAATGAGCTGCCAGAGGAAGTGTTGGAGGCTGGTACAGTTGCAACATTTAAAAGGCATCTGGATAGATATATCAATAGGAAGGGTTTGGAGGGATATGGGCCGAGTGCTAGCAGACAGGACTAGATCGGATTGGGTAAGCTGGTCGGCACAGGCAAGTTGAACAGAAGGGTCTGTTTCTGTGCTGTACATCTCTATGACTCTATTTCAGGCCCAGAAATCTAAAGCCTTCGCCCTTGCACCATTCTCCAGCCACACATTCACCTGGACTGCCTCCCAATTCTATACTCACTTGAACCTTAGCACCAAAATTAATCCAGGGTTTATTCCTATTGGGTCCTGTGCTTTAATCTGCTTCCTAGCACCCTATGGTTTACAGTTCTGTCACCATGCTGTAGAAAGAGTATGATTAAGTTGGAGAGGTTGCAAAAAAGATCTATGGGAATGGTACCAGGGCTGGAGGTTTGAGTTGAGAGGTTGGATTGGCTGGGGTTATTTTTCCCCTGGAAACGTACCAAGTTGATGGGTGACTTTATACAGGTAAGTTGGAGAGGTTGCAAAAAAGATCTATGGGAATGGTACCAGGGCTGGAGGTTTGAGTTGAGAGGTTGGATTGGCTGGGGTTTTTTTCCCCTGGAAACGTACCAAGTTGATGGGTGACTTTATACAGGTTTATAAAATCATGAGGAGCATAGGTCAGGTGAATAGCAAAGGTCGTTTCCCCAGGATAGAGGAGCTCAAAACTGGAGGACGTAACTTAAAGGTGAGGGGGAAAGATTTAAAAGGGACTTGAGGGTCACCTTTTTCACACAGAAGGTGTGTAGAATGAACTGTCAGAGGAAGTGGTAGATGCAGGTACAGTTACAATATTTTAAAGTCATTTGGACAGATACATGAATAGGAAAGGTTTTGAGGGATATGGACCAAATGCAGGCAAATGGGCCTAGTTAGGAAACCTGATCTGTATGGACAAGCTGGGCTGAAAGGTCTGTTTCCATGCTCTGTGATGCTATGACTCAACAATTCTATCCCTTTTCCTATGTCGTTGGAACCAATGTGCATCACAATATCTGTTTGTTTGTCGTCTCCCTTCAGATTGCCCTGCAGACTTTCTGTGAGATAGAGTCACAGAGTTATACAGCACAGAAACAGACTCTTTGGTCCAACTTGTCCATGCTGACCAGACATCCCAAACTAACCTAGTGCTATCTGCCAACATTTGGTCCTTATCCCTCTAAACCCTTCCCATTCATGTACCCATCCAGATGCCTTTTAAACATTGTATTTGTACCAGCCACCACCACTTCTTCTGGCAGCTCATTTCATACACGCACTACCCTCTGAGTGAAAATGTTGTCCCTTAAATCCCTTTTAACAACTTTCCTGTCTCACCTCAAACCTATGCCCTCCAGTTTTGGATTCCCCAGCCCGGTGAAAAAGATCTTGTCTGTTTACTCTATGCATGCCCCTCATGATTTTATAAACCGCCAGAAAGTCACCTCACAGTCTCTGATGCTCCAGGGAAAACAGTCCCAGCCTATTCAGCCTCTCCCTATAGCTCAAACCCTCCACCACTGGCAACATCCTTGTAAATTTTTTCTGCACTCTTTCAAATTTAACAACATTTTCTTATAGCAGGGAGACCAGAATTGAATGCAGTATTCCAAAAGTGGTCTAAAAAATACCCCTGACCATGGCACCGGGGAGGCAACACACCTCTACTGAAACTGTAGAAGTGCCTGTGTGTTTACAAATGAATCCCCTGCCACTATAGCCCCGCTGATTTCTTTCCTCCCATCTTAAGCAGCAAACCCACCCATGGTGCTATGAAGTTGGCTCCCACTGCTTTCCCTGCACATCTCCTCAACAGTATCTAGACTATTAATCCAGACATCCAGATAACCTTCCAGAGACTCAGGTTTAAGTCCTGACAGAGCAATTCACTAAACATCTGGAATTAAGAGCATAATGATGACCATTGTTAATTGTTGGGAAAACCCCATCTGCTTTACATCCTTTAGGGAAGGAAATCTGCCACCCTTATCTGGTCAGGACTACATGTGATTCCAGACACACAGCGATGCAGTTGATTCTCAACTGCCCTCTGGGAAAATTAGGGATGGGCAATAACTGCTGACTGAGCCAGTGATATCCACATCCTGTGAATGAATAAAGACAATAACTGTTAGAGATTGGAGGGACTACGGGAGACTCCTGCACCATCTGTCTGGTGGTCACCAATGCTGTCTCTATCTGTTTATCATTGAATCCCTACAGTGTGGAAGCAGGCTATTTGGCCCATCGGCTCCAGACTGACTTTCCAAAGAGCATTCCACTCAGACCCACGCCCCTACCCAATCCCTGTAACCTTGATATTTCCCCATGGCTAATCCACCTAACCTACACATTCCTGGACACTATAGGTAATTTAGCATGGCCAATCCATCTAACCTATACATCTTTGGACCTTGGGAGGAAACCAGAGTCCCTGGAGGAAACCCACACAGACACGGGAATAATGTGAAAACTTCACACAGTTCCCCAAGGGTGAGGTTGAACCCAGATCCCTGGCACTGTAAGACAACAGTACTAACCACTGAACCACCACAAACCCTACACTGCTTAGTCCTCCTCTGCAGTGTAACCACCTCACACTACATGCTAGCCACAGCATACTCAGCATCAGATGCTTCACAGTGAATTCACCAACAAAACCAGATCCAAGGTGTGTGTTAGCCAGTAGCAGCAGGGGATACACTTCCCGCTCACTGGGCCACCAGATTTTGGACCCCCTGGGGGGAGAAATTCCTCTCTACAGGTAAACTCCCCCTCAGGGGATCGAATTCCAGTCTCCTGCCTGGCAGGCAAAGATACAAACCACTACACTCATGAGAAAAGGAGGACAGTGACCGTATTTTCAAAAGTTTTTCATTGACTACAAGGTACTTTGATAGAGATAAAAAACTGCAGATGCTGGAATCCTGCATAGACAGGCAGGGAGGCTGGAAGAACACAGCAAGCCAGACAGCATCAGGAGGTGCAGAAGTGTCCTGAAGATGGGTTACACCCAAAACGTTGATTTCTCCACCTCCTGAGGCTGCCTGGCCTGCTGGGTTCCTCCAGCTTCCTGTTTGTCTCCAGGGTACTTTGAGCCATCCTGACAATGTCAAAGACTTTGTACAAGAAAGAAATTTGTCCTTGGTTCCTTTGTTTTGGTTTTGAAGCCCCATTGATTGCGTACAACCAGCATTCAAACTGGAATCGGTTAACTCAGCAAAGACAGGGGTGGCACCATCGAGGAACTTTGAACATCTGCCTTTTAAGAGCATTCTGCCAGGTCACCTGCTTGATCCTTGATTTAATCGAATGATAAAGGCAGATTCTGGATCCATTAGCAAGCTGAGACTGCAAAGATTAATTCACTTTTTTATGACAGCAATATTAGTTTACTACTAGTGGTAAACTGTTAATTTGAGTATTTTATTAATTCACTTATTTATTATAAACATATTATGCCTCCAACATCAAAAGAACATTGACTGTAAACTACCAGATTATGTGGCTAGCTGGAAATGTGTTGCTGGAAAAGCGCAGCAGGTCAGGCAGCATCCAGGGAACAGGAGAATCGACGTTTCGGGCATAAGCCCTTCTTCAGGAATGAGGAAAGTTTGTCCAGCAGGCTAAGATAAAAGGTAGGGAGGAGGGACTTGGGGGAGGGGCGTCGGAAATGTGATAGGTGGAAAGAGGTCAAGGTGAGGGTGATAGGTCAGACTGGGGTGGGGGCGGAGAGGTCGGGAAGAAGATCTCAGGTTAGGAAGGCGGTGCTGAATTTGATGGATTTGACTGAGACAGGGTGGGGGGAGGGGAAATGAGGAAACTGGTGAAATCCGAGTTCATCCCTTGTGGTTGGAGGATTCCTAGCCGGAAGATGAGGCGTTCTTCCTCCAACCGTCATTTTGTTGTGGTCTGACGACGGAGGAGTCCAAAGACCTGCATATCCTTGGTGGAGTGGGAGGGGGAATTGAAATGTTGAGCTACAGGGTGGTTGGGTTGGTTGGTCCGGGTGTCCCAGAGGTGTTCTCTGTGGCTATGTGGCTCTGTGATTATGTGGCTAGTCCATTCTTCCCATCCATTGGTTTAACCATTGCTCCGAGTTAATTTTTATAATTAAAGTAACATTTTTCTCCATTTCTCAATTCAGAAACCCACCAGGATCCTTTCTGGAGTTTTCACAATGGGCAGTAGCCAGCAAAAGGTAAGGACTTGAGGGATAAGAGGGGAGTAGACCATTCAGCCCATCAAGTCTACCCTGCCATTCAAAAGATACATGGCTGATCTGATTCTGACCCTGACACTATTTTTGTGGAATGTGGATGTCATTGGCTGTGTTGGAATTTGTTGCCCATCCCTAGTTGCCCCATGAACTGAATGGTTTGTTGAACCATTTCAGGTAGCAATGGGTCTAAGGTTGGATGTTGGTCAGACAGGTAAAGATGCCAGATTTTCTTCCTTAAAGTGTGAATCAGATGTGTCCTTATGAAAATCCCAGTTTTTTAACTGCAGATATAATTGATTTCAAACATCACTACACACCATGGTGGTAATCGCACGATTGTTGTGGTGTAGAAGGCCATTTTGTCCTGCAAATCATGCCTACACCAGTTCTATGACCCAGTGCCAATCTCCTATCTTTTTCCCATATCCCTGTATACCATATCCAAACAATCATTCAGTGTTCTCCTGAATATCTCAATTAAACCTACCTCCTTCAGGCACTGCATTCCAAACTCTAACTCCTCTCTGAGTGAATTTTTTTTCCCTCATATCACCCTTGCTTCATCTACAGAAGATTGTAAAGTGGAGCCACTGGAGGTAAAGTGACTCCTCTCGCCCAGGCATCCTATGTTGTTGGAAATATTGCTGTCGGAATCGCACCCATGGCCCCTAGCCTAGATCTGAAAATGTGTTGCTGGAAAAGCGCAGCAGGTCAGGCAGCATCCAAGGAACAGGAGAATCGAAGTTTCGGGCATAAGCCCTTCTTCAGGAATGAGGAAAGTGTGTCCAGCAGGCTAAGATAAGTCGCTGGGTTACTGGTTCAGTGATGTTACCATTATGCTAACTCCACAGTCTGTTACAATCCAACAAAGCCATAACTAAACCCTCTGTGATGACTGACATCATTTCCACTTTCTACTTTAACAATGGCCAGCCCAATGACCTGGGAATAAAATGAAAAGCAAGACAACAATGAAAGAGAAAGCAATTGTCTCTCGGACAAGCTTAATAAACTGCAGGTTAAAGGAAGCTTGAATTTCCATTGGGATTTGCATAGTTCCTGAACTTTCCCAGCCTCATGAATACCTTTTGGAAATGTACAAAGTTAAAAATCACACAACACCAGGTTATAGTCCAACAGGTTTAATTGGAAGCACACTAGCTTTCGGAGTAGTGCTCCGAAAGCTAGTGTGCTTCCAATTAAACCTGTTGGACTTTGTACACCCCAGTCCAACACCGGCATCTCCAAATCATTTTGGAAATGTAGTAACTGTTGCAATGTGGGAAATGTGGCATCGAGATGCACACAGCAAGCTGCCACAAACAGCAATGTGATAATGGACGGCCAATCTGTTTCTCTGAACTGGTTTGAAGAATAAGTATTAGCCAGGACACTGAGGAAACCTCGCCAGCTCTGAGCTGAAATAATGACTGTGGAAACTTGGCTCAGAGAGTAGATAGAGCCTTTGGTTAACATGTTCTGTGAAAGACAAATGAATAAGAGACATAAGAGACATAAGAGATTAATGAGAGATGTTATGGAAGACAGAGGCTGGTGGTGGAGGGTTGTTTTTCAGACTGGAGGCCTGTGACCAGTGGAGTGCCACAAGGATCGGTGCTGGGTCCTCTACTTTTTTTCATTTACATAAATGATTTGGATGTGAGCATAAGAGGTACAGTTAGTACGTTTGCTGATGACACCAAAATTGGATATGTAATGGACAGCGAAGTGGGTTACCTCAGATTACAACAGGATCTTGACCAAATGACCCAATGGGCTAAGAAGTGGCAGATGGAGTTTAATTCAGATAAATGCGAGGTGCTGCATTTTGG
This sequence comes from Chiloscyllium plagiosum, assembly GCF_004010195.1. Taxonomy (NCBI): domain Eukaryota; kingdom Metazoa; phylum Chordata; class Chondrichthyes; order Orectolobiformes; family Hemiscylliidae; genus Chiloscyllium; species Chiloscyllium plagiosum. The sequence continues at coordinate 103,531,433 of NC_057716.1, forward strand.
CAAAGCAAATCTTAGCAGGACTTATACATTTAATGGTAAGGTCCTAGGGAGTGTTGCTGAACAAAGAGACCTTGGATTGCAGGTTCATAGCTTCTTGAAAGAGGAGTTGCAAGTAGATAGGATAGTGAAAAAGGCATTTGGTATGCTTTCCTTTATTGGTCAGAGTATTGAGTACAGGAGTTGGGAGGTCATGTTGCGGCTGTACAGGACATTGGTTAGGCCACTGTTGGAATATTGCGTGCAATTCTGGTCTCCTTCCTTTCAGAAAGATGTGAAACTTGAAAGGGCTCAGAAAATATTTACAAGGATGTTGGCAGGGTTGGAAGATTTGAGCTATAGGGAGAGGCTTAACAGGCTGGTGCTGTTTTCCCTGGTGCGTCGGAGGCTGAGGGGTGACCTTATAGAGGTTTACAAAATTATGAGGGGCATGGATAGGGTAAATAGGCAAAGTTTATTCCCTGGGGTCGGAGGGTCCAGAACTAGAGGGCATAGGTTTAGGGTGAGAGGGGAAATATATAAAAGAGATCTACGGGGCAATGTTTTCACACCGAGTGTAGTACGTGTATGGAATGAACTGCCAGAGGAGTGGTGGAGGCTGGTACAATTGCAACATTTAAGAGGCATTTGGATGGGTATATGAATAGGAAGGGTTTGGAGGGATATGGGCTGGGTGCTGGCAGGTGGGACTAGGTTGGGTTAGGATATCTGGTCAGCATGAATGGGTTGGACCGAAGGGTCTGTTTCCATGCTGTACATCTCTATGACTCTATGACTCTATGGCCATGCCAGACCACTCAAAACATTCTTAAGCAGGCAGCCCCAGACCATAACATTGCAATTTGTTTCAGTAAGTGTACAGTGAAAATTACCTGGAGTAAGATAGCTAGGTTGACTACTAGATTTTAAAACAGACAAAACGTTATTCACAAAATTACACAATGAAACACAAAGAACAGAATAAAGAACTCAAACAGAACTCAGTCTATCCAAACTAGACTTAATTATGCTGTTCCGAATGTACACAACAATCCCAATAAGCAAACTCCCTTGAAAACCCAGTATAAATGGAACACAAGCTTACAGGTTGAAGTTGAAGGGCAGAAAGAGAGTTTCCACACAGCTCCCTGTTGAACTCCTCACCAATTCGAGACTGAACTAAACTGCTCAGCATGAGAGTTGACCACTCCCCTTTCATTCTACAGGTCACTTCTAAACCATGACCACTTCGGCCTGAAGTCTCATCTGTTTACATTTAAACAAAAGGCCTCTCAAAATCCTTTTCATCTCTGTACCAAACCAGACTGATCAGAGCCCGGCCTGGTTTATTACCCCTCTGAAAAAATCAAGGACAGAATCTCCTTGAGCCAAGGAACAGCTTTTAGTTAAAAAAAAGGGACTAGCTTTGTGACAGACAGAAGACCAGCAATAGGCCATTCAGCCCATTACAGCTACTCCACCATTCAATGAGAACATGACTGATCTGATCATCCTCAACTCCACTGTCCTGCCTTTTCCCCATAGCCCTTGCTTCCCTTCCTAATTAAAAATCTGCCTCCCTTAACCTTCAATATACTAACAGCACAACCTCGCAGCCCTCTGAGGTAAATAAAATTCCACAGATTCTGTATTATCTGTGAGAAGAAATTCTTCCTCATATCTGTCTTAGATAAATAATTTGGATGTGAACATAAGAGCTATGGTTAGTAAGTTTGCAGATGACACCAAAGTTGGAGGTGTAGTGGACAGTGAAGAAGGTTACCTCAGAGTACAATGGGACCTTGATCAGGTAAGTGTGAGGTGCTGCATTTTGGAAAGGCAAATCAGGGCAGGACTTATACACTTAATGGTAAGGACCTGGGGAGTGTTCTTGAACAAAGAGACCTTGGAGTGCAGGGTCATAGTTCCTTGAAAGTGGAGTCTCAGGTAGATACGATAGTGAAGAAGGCGTTTGGTATGCTTTCCTTTATTGGTCAGTGCATTGAGTATAGGAGTTGCGAGGTCATGTTGCAGCCGTACAGAACATTGGTTAGGCCACTTCTGGAGTACTTTGTTCAATTCTGGTCTCACAGGTATAGGAAGTACGCTGTGAAGCTCGAAAGGGTTCAGAAAAGATTTACAAGGTTTTTGCCGGATAGGAGGGTTTGATATATTGGGAAAGGCTAAATAGATTGGGCTGTTTTCCCTGCAGCATCGGAGGCATGGATAGGGTAAATATGAGGGGCATGGATAGGGTAAATAGACAAAGTCTTTTCCCTGGGGTCGGGGAGTCCAGAACTAGAGGGCACAGGTTTAGGGTGAGGGGGAAAGATATAAAAGAGACCAAATGGGCAACTTTTTCACACAGAGGGTGGTATGGAATAAGCTGCCAGAGGAAATGTTGGAGGCTGGTACAATTACAACATTTAAAACGCATCTGGATGGGCATATGAATAGAAAGAGTTTGGAGGGATGTGGGCTGGGTGCTGGCAGGTAGAACTAGATTGGGTTGGGATATCTGGTCAGCATGGACACGTTGGACCCAGGGGTCTGTTTCTGTGCTGTACATCTCTATGACTCTATGGCTCTGCTGCAGTTCATGTGCAGCAAATGGATTATAGATCCACAATGCTGTTAGGGAGGGAGTTCCAGGATTTTGACCCAGCAATGCTGAAGGAATGGCAATAGATTTCTAAATTCGGGTGGTTTGTGGCTTGGTTAGGAACTTGCAGGGGGGTGGTGTTGCCATGTATCTGCTGCCCTTGTCCTTCTAATGGAAATGATCATGGGTTTGGAAGGTGCTGTCTGAGGATCTTTGATGAATTTCTGCAGTGCATCTTGTAGATGGTCCACGCTGCTGCTACTGAGCATTGGTGGTGGAGGGAATGGATGTTTGTGGATGTGGCTCCAATCAAGTGGGCTGCATTATCATAGGAGAAAGTGACGACTGCAGATGCTGGAGATCAAAGTCGAGGGTGTGTCGCTGGAAAAGCACAGCAGATCAGGCAGCATCCGAGGAGCAGAAGAATGGACATTTCGGGCAAAAGCCCTTCATCAACATTCCTGATGAAGGGTTTATGCCTGAAACACCGATTCTTCTGCTCCTCGGATGCTGCCTGACCTGCTGTGCTCTTCTTGGCTGCTTTCTCATGGATGATGAGAAGCATTTTGAGTGTTTGGGGAGTATTCCATCACACTCCTGACCTGTGCCTTGTAGCTGGTGGACAGGTTTTAGGGAGTCAGAAGGTGAGTTACTTGCTGCAGTATTCCCAGCCTCTAGTATTTACCTAGCAAATCCACTGGAGTTTCTAAATGTTGATAGTGGGGGATTAAGTGATGGTAACATCATTGAATGTCATGGGGCGGTGGTTAGATTGTCCCACATTGGAGATAATCATTTCTTGGCATTTGTGTGGCATGAATGTTACTTGTCACTTGTCAGTCCAAACCTAGATATTGTCCAGATCTTGTTGCATTTGAACATGGACTGCTTCAGTATCTGAGGAGTCGCAGATGGTCCGGACATTATGCAATCATCAGCGAACATCTGACCTTTTGATGGAGGGAAGGTCATTGCTGAAGCAGCTGAAAATGGTTGGGCCTAGGACACTACCCTGAGGAACTCTTGCAGAGATGTCCTGGAGCTGAGGTAACTGACCTCCAACAACCAGGACTATCTTCCTTTGTTGGATGGAACCAGCTGAGTTTCTTGATTAATAGTCTAGCGATAAAACCAGGAGGCCATCACTCCCTAAATGCCCCAAACCATTCACAGTATCTCAGCTGTGGTCTGATTTGTACCTTGCGTAGTTTTAGCTAAACATCCCCACTTTTATACTCCATTTAAAACAAAGGCCAATGTTCCAATTGCCTTCCCTATTAAGTGCTGAGCTTGGACGCTAGTTTTTTGTGATTCATGCCCGAGGATTCCCAAATCCCCAGTGTTCTAAATGAGAAAAGCCAAATGGAAAACACAGCGGGATATGGAGCAGATACCACAAGACCTCACACCCAGTTCCTGCCACGTTTGATGATTTCAGTGGCAATCAGTAGAAGCCGTTCCGGCATCGTCATATCTACGATATCAAACGTGATACAGGACACATCCAGTATTTACACTGTGGGCGGACAGACATTACAGCACCATTTGTACATGCGTAATTTCTGTGTTATACTGGTAGCTCCATTAAGAATAGATCTGAAATACTCAAAGTTTATTTACTATTTACTGATTTCTATCTTTTCTGCGTGACTCACAAGCGAAATCACAAAAATTCCTTCTCCCGGTGGTGAGGGCTGACCAACTCCACTATGAATCATTTGTAACCACTTTCTGACATTTCTACAGAGATCAGTAACATTATCTGGAGGATTAGAAGGAACAGCACTCGAACTTGCCAAAGTGTGGCATTAGACCACGAGATGTAGGGGCAGAAGGAAGCCATTTGGCCCATCGAGTCTACTCCACCATTCAAAGACATCATGGCCGATCTGATAATCCTCAACTCCACTTTCCTGCCTTTTCCCCATAATCCTTAATTCCCTGCCCAGTGAAGCAGTTGAGGCTACCTCATTGAATGTTTTTAAGGTAAAGATAGACTTTTGAACAGTAAAGCTATTAAGGGTTATGAGGAGTGGGCGGGTAAGTGGAGTTGAGTCCACAAGATCAGCCATGGTCTTATTGAATGGCGGAGCAGGCTCGATGGGCCAGATGGCCTACTCCTGCTCCTAGTTCTCATTCTTATGTTCTTACTGGTAAAAAATCTATCTCTTGAATATACTTAATGACTCAGCCTCAACAGCCCTCTGAGATAAAGAATTCCACACATTCACCATTCCCTGCAAGACAAAATTCTTCCCCATTTCTGTCAGGGTGGTAGGTACCTGGAACGCGTTGCCAGCAGAGGTAGTAGAGGCAGGTATGGTAGATTCATTTAAGGTGCGTCTGGACAGATGCATGAGTAGGTGGGGAGCAGAAGGATACAGATCCTTAGGAATTGGACAATATGTTTATACAGTGGATTTAAATCAGCTCAGGCTTGGAGGGCTGAAGGGTCTGTTCGTGGGCTGTAAATTTTCTTTGTTCTTTGTTCTTTGTCTTTGCTGTGTGACCTCATAGAGTCATAGAGTACAGTGTAGAAACAGACCCTTTGATCCAACTCGTCCATGCCAACCATAAATTAATCTAGTCCCATTTGCCAATACTTTGCCCATATATCTCTAAACCCTTCCTATTCATATACCCATCCAGATATCTTTTAAGTGTTGTAATTGTACCAGCCTCCACCACTTCCTCTGGCAGCTCATTCCATATACGTACCACCCTCTGTGTGAAAATGTTGTCCCTTAGGTCATAGAGTCATAGAGATGTACCCTTTTTAAATCTTTCCCCTCTCACCCTAAACCTGTACCCTCTAGTTCTGGACTCCTCCAACCCAGGGAAAAGACCTTGTCTATTTATCCTATCCATGCCCCTCATGATTTTATAAACCTCTGTAAGGTTTATAGAGCCTCTGACGCTTCAGGGAAAACAGCCCCAGCCTATTCAGCCTCCCCCTACAGCTCAAACCCTCCAACCCTGGCAACATCCTTTTAAATCTTTTCTGAACCATTTCAAGTTTCACGTCTTTCCTGTAGGAGGGAGGCCAGAGTTGTGCACAGTATTCCAAAAGTGGCCTAACTAATGTCCTGTATATCTGCAGCATAACCTCCTAACTCCTATATTGTGAGATGACATCCTCTGGTCTTAGACTCCCCCACGAAACGAGACAACCTTTTAGCATGAAATCCCCGAAGAATCTAAGAAATTTCATTAAGATCTCCTCTCTTTCTAAACTCCAGTGTTGTGATGTGCCTCATCTGTTTGCTTCTTCCTTCAGTCTTCAACTTGAGAATGACTTACGCCATAACATTTTGGAATTCCAAGTAGGAACATATGGGACCCTTGTTAATGACCTGTCAACTGGTCAATCACCTTAAATAAATTAACGTTGATAATTTACAGTGAAACTAGAATATCAAGGGTAGGCAGTGTACTTATATACAGTGTCCATAATTCTGAGACTCTGCTCTGGAGTGGCGGGGGGCAGCGTGAGAGTTGAATATTAGCACAGCATGGTGGAAGTTATGCTTAATTCATAAAAAAAAATTAAAGGCTGATGTTACTAATGGCAACCATAAAATAATTGCTAAAGCCCATGTGAATTCATTAATGTCCTTTTGAGAAGAAGATCTATTGCCCTTACAGCACAATTGGCTGACGGCACTGTGGATGACTCTGAAATAGTGTGCCAAGCTTCTCCAATATGAAGGTTAGCCATGATGCAGAGGTTGTTGGTCTGGGGTGGATAAGGGCAGAAGTCATACGACACCAGTTATGGTCCAACAGGTTTATTTGAAATCAAAGCTTTCAGAGCGCTGTTCCTTCATCAGATGACCTCTGAACGTGCAACTTTCCAACTCAGGCAACAGTGTGATCAACATTGATAGAATTGTATGGGAAAATGTATATCTAGGTGTAGGAGGGCTCTTATGGCATAGTGGAGAAAGTGAGGGCTGCAGATGCTGGAGATCAGAGCTGAAAACGTGTTGCTGGAAAAGCGCAGCAGGTCAGGCAGCATCCAAGGAACAGGAGAATCGACGTTTCGGGCATAAGCCTGAAGAATGGCTTATGCCCGAAACATCGATTCTCCTGTTCCTTGGATGCTACCTGACCTGCTGCGCTTTTCCAGCAACACATTTTCAGCTCTTATGGCATAGTGCCCAATGTCCCTACCTTGAGGCCAGGAGGCCCAGATTCAAGTCCCATCTACTCCAGAAATATGTCATAATACCTCTGAACAAGTTGATTAGAAACAGGTGTGAATAGGTGTGGTGGTAATATCACTAGTTTAGTAATCCAGACTTTAGCTCTGGACCTAAATGGGTTCAAATCCCACCAGGGCAGGAAATGGAATTTCAGTTCTATTATTTAAAAAGACCTGGAATTGAAAGCTGGTGCCAGCAATGCTGCTGTAAATCTTATCGGGAGCCTTGGTTCAGAAGCTGAGAAAAGACCTGAACTGGTAAGAGCGACTGCCCTTGACATCAAGGAGCCTGAGCAAAACTAGAGTCAATGGGAATCAGGGGAAAGGTCTCCACTGGTTGGAGTCACATCTGGCACATAGGAAGGTGGTTGTGGTTGTTGGAGGTCAGTTAGCTCAGCTCTGGGACATCTCTGCAGGGGAACCTCTGGGTAGTGTCCTAGGCCCAACCATTTTCAGCTGCTTCAGCAATGACCTTCCCTCCATCCCAAGGTCAGACATAGGGATGAACATTGATGATTGCACAATGTTTAGCACCATTTGCAACTCCTCAAATACAGAAGCAGTCCATGACCAAATGCAACAAGATCTGGACAATATCCAAGTTGGGCTGACAAGTGGCAAGTAAAGTTTATATACGCAAGTGCCAAGCAATGACCATCTCCAATAAGAGGCAGTCTAACCATTGCCCCTTGACATTCAATGGCATTACTATCACTAATTCCCCCACTATCAACATCTTAGGGGATACCATTGACCAGAAACTGAACTGGACCAGTCATATAAACACAGTGGCGGCACAGTGGGACAGTGGTTAGCACTGTTGCCTCATAGTGCCAGAGACCCGGGTTCAATTCCCGCCTCAGACGACTGACTGTGTGGAGTTTGCACATTCTCCCCGTGTCTGCGTGGGTTTCCTCCGGGTAGTGTCAGGTGAAGGGGTAAATGTAGGGGTATGGGTGGGTTACGCTTTGGCGGGTCGGTGTGGACTTGTTGGGCCGAAGGGCCTGTTTCCACACTGTAATGTAATCTAATCTAAAAAAAAAGCTGATCAGAGGTGAGGAATACTGTGGTGAGTAACCCACCTCCTGACACCCCAGCTCTTGTCCACTATTTGCAAGGTACAAGTCAGAAGTGTGATGCATGCAGCTCCAACAACACTCAAGAAGCTTGACACCATCCAGGGTAAGGCTTAATTTGGGACCCCTTAGGTCCCATAGAAAATAGAAGCAACAGTGGATCATTTGACCCATTGACCTTACTAAGCCATTCGACATGACCTTGGTTGATCCTCTATCTGAGTGCTATACTCTTGCTGTCTCCCCAGACACTTTGATACTTTTAGTTTCCAGAAATCTATTGATTTCCATCTAACACCTAAACTCATTCCTTCCACCATCTATACACAGTGGCAGCAATGTGTACTATCTACAGGATGCAGGGTAGCAACTCACCAAGACTCCTTAGATAGCACCTTCCAATGCCATAAACTTTACCATCGAGAAGGACATGGGCTGCAGATACATGTGAATACCACAACCTGCACTTCTCCTCCAACACTTACATTGTTCTGACTTGGAAATATATTTCCTCAGTGTCGTTGGATCAAAATCCTAGAAACCCTTTCCCAATGTCACTGTGGGTGTATGTGAACCTCATGCACAGCAGTGATTCAAGAAGGCAGCTCTCACTTACATTCTCATGGACATTTAAGAATGGGAAATAAATATCAGTCTAGCCAGTGATGCCCACATCCTGTGACTGATTAACGACTATAATCAATTGTCATCAAAATCAATTTAACAATCCTTAGACAAGGAAATCTGCCATCCTTACCTGGTCTGGCCTACGTGTGATTCTAGACCCACAGTAAAGAGGTTGACTCTTAGTCCTTCTCGGAAATGGCCAAGAAAGTGGCTTAGAGCAAGGGTATTTAGGTATGGGCAACAAATCCAGGTCTTTGCTGGCAAGAACCACATCCTGTGAACAAAGAGAGTTCAAGATAGATAAAAGTCCAGAGGAACAATTGCAGTCCTGTATGAAAGAGATGGAGAGAACAAAATATTGGAGGCTACAGATGAAAGCCACTTCCAGGCTATATTAAACTCTCTGCCAGAACTGATAAGAAATTCAATCAAAATGAATAGCGCCTTTTCTTCGCATTGAAACATACCCCCACATTCAACTGGACTTTTGCCCTGTGGTTGCTATGTTTATACAACTTGCTTTGACAACCTACAGTATCACCAGATTGTCAAGTAATTACAGTTCTATAGAAGCTTATGGTGTAATTTAGAGACCTTATCAGCTTGTTTGCTTTTAATTGCTGGTGTTCATTACCTTTCCAACCGTAGTGTATAATGAAGATTAGACTATAATGAAGATGATAGATGATTATATTCCTGAGCATTTCAACTAGAGAAGGAAAGCCCAATAAGTCGAAACAAATATCCTCTCGATGGTAATTAGTTCCATAAACTTATCGGAAAGTCTTGCAAAAGGGTTGATAATTTTATGGCTTTTAGAATAGCAACCAGCTTTTGAACTATCACAAGAGAGTTGGAACAAGAGAGAGTAATGTAAATCTGATAAATTATATAAGGAAAGAACTCAAACTCAGTTCGCATCTTTGTGACCTCAAAGTGGATTGTAGCCAGTGAAGTACTTTTGATCCTATTCTCATGTTTTTTTATTCTTTCATGAGTACATTTATTGCTCATCCCTAATTGTCCAAGGGGCAGTTAAGAGTCAACCACATTGTTGTGGGTCAGGATTTACATGTAGGCCAGACCAGGTAAGGATGGCAGTTTCCTTCCCTAAAGGATTTTAGTGAACAAGTAAATAATCAATGATAAACAAATATCCAGTGGAGTACAGGGATATGTTTTGATGGAACGAAAAGGCACCATTCACTTTGAATAAACTCTGGCAGGGAGCTTTATATAGGTTGGAGGTGGCTTTGAGCTGTAGCCTCCAATATTGGTCAGTCCTTTGATTATGGGAGTTGGAATGTCATGTTGATGTTGTACAGGTCATTGGCGAAGCCTTTTCTGGAGTACTGTGTGTAGTTGTGATGGTTCAGTTATAGGAAGGATATCATTAAGCTGGAGAGAGTTCTGAAGAGATTTACCAGGACGTTGCCAGGTATGGAAGGTTTGAGTTATGAAGAAAGGCTTGGCAGGCTGAGATTTTTTTCACTGGAATGTTGGAAGGTTGAGAGGTGACCTTGTAGAAATTTATAAAATCATGAGAGGTACAGACAGGGTTAATGGTAGATGTCATTTCCCTAGGATAGTGGATTGTAAGGCTAGAGGGCACATTTTTAAGGTGAGAGAAGAGAGATTTTAAAAAGACATAAGGGGTAAATATTTTACACAGAGGGTGGTTCGTGTGTGGAATGAACTTCCTGAGGAAGTAGTGATTATGGGTACAATTACAATGTTTAAAAGGCATTTGGAGAAGTATATGAATAGGAAATGTTTGGAGGGATATGAGCCAGGAGCAGGCAGGTGGGACTGGTAGTTTGGGATTATGTTCAGCATGGACTGGTTGGTGTGAATGATCTGTTTCTGTGCTGTATGACTCTATGACTCTGATTCTCCACCTTCTTCAAACTCAATTAACACATACTACCATAGTAGTCTGCAAATGCCTGACCTTGTCTGATCTCAGAAGCTAAGCAGACTCAGGCCTGGTCAGTACTTGGATGGGAGACCACCTGGGAATATCAGGTGCAGTAGGCTTTGAGGGTGGCACAGTGGTTAACACGGCTGCGACACAGCACCAGGGTCCCAGGTTTGATTCCAGCCTTGGGTGACTGCATATGTGGAAGTTTGTACATTCTCCCTGTGTCTGTGTGGGTTTTCTCCAGGTGCTCTGGTTTCCTCCCACAGTCCAAAGATGTGCAGGCTAGGCGAATTGGCCATGCTAAATTGCCCATAGTGTTAGGTACATTAGTCAGAGGAAATGGGTCTGGGTGGGTTGCTCTTTGGAGATCAGTGTGGACTGGTTGGGCCGAAGGGCCTGTTTCCATACTGTAGGGAATCTAATCTATTATGGAAATTAAGTTCAAAATCTTTGTCTTGTCCAGTAGTGGAATTTGAACCCAGGCCCTCCAGGTTATAGCATGGGCTGCAGTTTCAACAATAGTACCATGATAGCATTGTGGGAAACATGGTGAAAGGGGGAAAGGGACAGTATAAGTTCTCTGGCAATGACAAGTACATACCTACATTTAGATGAACTTACAATTAGAAGATGTGAGCATGTCAATATTTTTTTCAGATTCCCTGCAGTGTGGAAACAGTCCCTTCGGCCCAACAAGTCCACACCGTCCCTCTGATGAGTAAACCACCCAGTCCCACTTCCCTCTGACTAATGCACCTAACACTATGGGCAATCTATCATGGCCAATCCACCCTAACCTGCACATCTTTGAACTGTGGGAGGAAACTGGAGAACCCGAAGGAAACCCATGCAGACACGGGGAGACTGTGCAAACCCCACACAGTCAGTCGCCCGAGGCTGAAATCGAACTTGGGACCGTGGTGCTGTGAGGCAGCAGTGTTAACCACTGAGCCACCGTGCCACCCATATATGATTGAATAATATGTGATGTGTATTAGTTTGAATATGATTGGGTAATATAGACATAAGTGAGTATCGGAGTTGGGAGGTCATCTTGTGACTCTACAGGACATTGGTTAGGTCACTTTTGGAATACTGCATACAATTCTGATCTTTCTGCTATAAGAAGGATGTTGTGAAACTTGAAAATGTTCAGAAGACATTTGCAAGGATGTTGTTGGGGATAGACGGTTTGAGATGCTGAGTCAGCTGAGGTTAGTTTCCTTGAGGCATTAATGACTGAGAGGTGACAGTATAGAAGTTTATAAAATCATGAGGGGCATGGATAGGGTGAATACGCAAGGTCTTTTCCCTGAGATGTGGGAGCCCAAAACTAGAGGGCATGGGTTTAAGGGAACAGGGGCAAGATTTCAAAGGGACCTAAGGGACAACATTTTCATGCAGAGGTGGTACGTGTATGGAATGAGCTGCCAGAGGAAGTGGTGGAGGCTAGTAGAATTACAACATTTAAAAGGCATCTGGATGGGTATATGAATCGGAAGAGTTTAGAGGGATATGGGCCAAGTGCTGGCAAATGGATTAGCTTAATTTAGGATATCTGGCGGCTTGGACGGATTGGACTGAAAGGGTCTGTTTCCTTGATGTATGTCTCTACGACTCTATGTTTGAACCTGGAATGTAAACTATGTGAACACTGTTGGATAGAGAGGTGGGTGGGTATGAGTAACCTTTTGATTAGGTAAAAACAATGACTGCAGATGCTGGAAACTAGATTCTGGATTAGAGTGGTGCTGAAAAAGCACATCAGTTCATACAG
>NC_057716.1:103543674-103549973 GCF_004010195.1 Chiloscyllium plagiosum
CAGAGAGGAGGGTGGAGTGGATAGATGGAAAGGAAAATAGGCAGGTAGGACAGGTCATGAGGGCGGTGCTGAGCTGGAAGTTTGGAGCTAGGGTGAGGTGAGGGGAGGGGAAATGAGGAAACTGGTGAACTCCACATTGACGCCATGGGGTTGAAGTGTTCCGAGACGGAATCCATTACCTTTAGAAATAGTTGATTGATACCTTGTTCTCGGTAAAAATAATAAAATCCATAGTGTATACAGTAGACTTTGAGCTGTGCACCATCTTTGATAAGTACATCTCCCATGCATGCATGAAAGAAACTTGTAAACAAAGGAAGTCTTATCTGGCTAAAGAGGGATTAAAGGGTTAAATCACCCTTTCACATGGCAGTCTAATAAAGGACCTCATGCAAATAGGACTATGATATTGACCAGATTGCAGTTACAGCCATTGGATTTGCACCACGAGAACTCTAGATATTTAAGTTCCTCTGCTCTCTACTCATACCTACTGCTGGGACACAACAGGATCTATGCTGAGAGCTGTAAAGGAATCCAAAGAGTGGTTCAATGGAGCAGAGAAAGTTAGATTTGAGGAAGCAAATCTTGGAAATAAGACTATACTGGTACATAAATATTCCAAAAGATAAATTACTGCAGAGGTTGGAAATCTGAAATCAACAGTTGAGTGAATGTTAATTCAGTCGACTATCGGCATTGCCTTGTGAGGAAATGTTGAGCAGGTTGGGTCTGTCTTGCAGTATAGAAGATTGAAAGGCAATTGATGGCGCATGTGATGGAAATGAGGGTGAATGCTGAGAGGATGTTTCCCTCCAAAAGAGGCATCTAGAATTGAGGGGTTTCAAAATATGGGATCCCTGATTACCAGAGATTTCTTTTCTCAGAAATTTGTTAATCATTTGAATTCTCTGTCCCAGAGAGAAGCGGAGGCTACATCATTTGATAGAGTCAACACAGACAGATTTTTCATCAACAATGGAATCAAGAGTTATGGGGGTCAGAAAAAAAAATGGAGTCATAGCCACAAACAGAGGGTGGTTTAGTGGTAATAATACTAGACTAGTAATCCAGAGGCTCAGGTTAATGATCGAGGGACATGTCCTCAAACCCCATTGTGGCAGCTCTCCATTAATAAAAATCTGGAATTGAAAGAGGCTCTAGTAATGAAAACATCAATTACTGCAGAAACCCATCTGGGTTGCTGATGTCCTTCAGAGAAACAAATCTGCCATCCTTACCTGGTCTGGCCTACCTGTGACTCCAGACCCACTGCAATGTGGCTGACTCTTAATGGCCCTCTGAAATGGATCCCAAGCCAATCAGTTCAAGGAGAATTAGGGATGGGTAACAATGAGCCTACATTCCATGAAAGGGAAAAGCAAACCAGCCAAGATTACCTCGAATAGCAGAGCAGGCTTGAGATGTTTATGCTTATTCATGCAACTATAAAACAAATCCCGTACATTTGACAACGCCTGTAGAGAAAGAAACAGAGTTAACACTTCAGGTTGGTGACTTGTCAGAGCTAACAAAGATCAGATATATAACAGATTGAGAACAAATGCAGTGGGAAAGGGTAAAGGAGAAAGAAAAGATGGGAAAATCTATATAGCTTCAAAGGAAGGAGAGATTAAATGGCAAAAGGGATGGTGGTACAAGAATGGTAATGAAAACAACAAAGAAACAACAACAAAGAGGAGATGCAAATGGCAATAGCAGAATTATTGCCAATAGTTACTGTCTAGAGAGCATGATGGGATGGGCTACACCTTGGAATTGGTAAGTCAGAAAGGCTGGACCATCTCAGACACCTCCCTCCCCTTCCTGGACTTCTTCATCTCCATTTCTGGCAACTCAACACTGACATCTACTTCAAACCTGTACTACACCTCCTCCCATCACCAACACACCAACCCCCCCCCCAATCCACCAGTGAAAACGCTATCCCTTACTCCCAATTCATCCACATCTGTCTGCTCCCAGGAGGAGCTTCCACTTCTAGACACCCCAGATGGCTTCCTATTTCAAGGACCGCAATTTCCGCTCCCACGTGGTCAACAATGCCCTCCAGCACATCTCCTCCACTTCCCACACCGCCGCCCTTGAACACCTCCGCCCTTCCGGCCAGAACAAGGATGGAACCCACCCAGTCCTTGCTTTCCAGCCCACCAACATCCGCATACAATGCATCATCCTCCACTATTTCTGTCAGACCCTACCATCAGAGATATATTTCCCTCTCCACCCCATCAGCATTCCACAGAGACCTTTCCCTCCGTGACTCCTTCGTTAGGTCCACCGGGCCCACCCTCCATTCCCAGCACCTTCTCTTACTGCCACAAGAGGTGTAAAACCTGCGGCCACACCTCCCCCCTCACCTCCATCCAAGGCCCCAAAGAATTATTCCACATTGGTAGGGATTTTCCTGCACATCCAAACACTTCATCTACTGTATCTGTTGCTCCCAATGTGATCTCCTCTACATTGGGGAGACAGGATGCCAATGCGTGGAATATTTCAAAGAACATCTCTGGGATACGTGCACCAAACAACCCCACCACCCTATGGCTGACCACTTCAATTCCCCCTCCCACTCTGCCAAAGACATGCAAGTCCTGGGCATCCTACACCGCCAAATCCTATCCACCCAACTCTTGGAAGAAGAACACCATGGCTGGCCTTTTCATGGACTCTGTTCCACTTACCCACCCACACACCATAACTCTTAATTCCTTTACCTCCGCCTTGGGACCTTCCAACCACGCGGCATCAACATCAACTTCACTAGTTTCCTCATCTCACCTCAGCCCACCTCATCCCAGATCCAACCCTACAACTCAGCATCGCCGTCTTGAGCTGTCCTACCTGTCCATTTTCCTTCTCACCTATCTGCTCCACCCTCCTCTCCAACCTATCACCCCTCCCACCTGTATCTATCTATTGTATTCCCAGCTACCTTCCCCCCCAGCCCCAGCCTCACCCCCTTTTTTTCTCTCTCATTCTCTTTACCCCCCAACATTCCTGATGAAGAGCCTATGCACAAAATGTCGATTCTCCTGCTCCTCGGATACTCCGGACCTGCTGTGCTTTTCCAGCGCCACACTTTTCGACTCTGTCTCTCCAGCATCTGCAGTCCCCACCTTATCCGAGTCAGAAAGGCTGTCAGAAGACAATTTGGAAAATGACATGTATTCTCTGAAACTTCTCCTGAGCTTCCTTGGAAGAATGTCAGAGCCAGAGAGTGGGGTGGCGGAGATTTAAAACAGCAGGCAACCAGGAGCTCAGTCTCTGGACTCCCACAGTGGGTAAGAGACCACTTTGTGGACAAGGAATATATTTTACACATTTTAACATAAAAATAAAAGAACTAGGAGCAGGAGTAGGCCATCTGGCCCTTCGAGCCTTCTCCGCCATTCAGTAAGATCATGGCTGGTCTTTTCATGGACTCTGCTCCACTTACCCGCCCACACTTACCCGCCCGCACTTACCCTTAATTCCTTTACTGTTCAAAAATCTATCTATCATTGCCTTAAAAATCACTGGTCAGGGAATTCCACAGATTCACAACCCTTTGGGTGAAGAAGCTCCTCCTCAACTCAGTCCTAAACCTGCTCCCCCTAATTTTGAAACTATGCCCCCCCCCAGTGGAAACAACCTCCTGCTTCTATCTGATCTGTTCCCTTCATAATTTTATATGTTTCTATAAGATCCCCCCTCATTCTTCTAAATTCCAATGAGTACAGTCTCAGTCTGCTCTTGCCTATGGCAGGGTAGTGGTTAGAACAATTTATTTCCAAACTAGCATTTTGGAACAGATCGCACAAGTCATTGATGCTGAATCAATTACACCTGACAAAAAGACGTGGAAGGGCATATTCAAATGGGAATAGTCAGCACTGATGTGAAGTTGTCATCTATTGCAGAGAGTGGGGTCAGACAGCCATTATCTGCACTACAACTGCAATGACGATCTGATTTCTGTGAATAAACTTGCCCTCCAATCAGTTGCAAGGTCAACAGAATCCAAATTCGACTGAACTCTGATGGGTTGCGATGTAGCTGAATTTGGAAGCCCACACGCATTAAACTAATAACACAGAGTATGTTTGCAATGCTGCAATATTGATTGTCATTGTACACCACACCTTGTGGGCTGCAATTAGCTGAATTACAAAATGCCAAATGATAACAGCAATGAGCAAATTCCTCTGGCTCAGAATATCCAAACCTTAATGCCTCATAATAAATGACTCCATCATCAGAAACATGGATTCCATTAAACCACATTTGTCATACTTGTCATCAGAAATGCCAATAACATTTAAACTATTATAATTAATGCAGAGTTAATCAAATGAATAAAATCTTCCAAGAATCGACAGAATATCAGAGGGCATTGTTTATCACTGCTCCCCTCCCACAATTCAACACTTTAAACATTCTCTCCCTCCACCACTGACACTCAGCGGCAGCAGTGTATACTATCAAAGAGATACCCAACAGCATCTCCTTCAAAAGATATGCCCAAGTCTGTGACCTCTGGTTCCTTGATATTCTCTAGTCAACCTGTTCAGAGATGTTGTTGCGCACGTCTGGAAGCGGTGGGACTTTTAATCTGGCATCCTGGCCTAGAGGTAAGGATATTACCATGAGATTCTGGATCAGTGGTGCTGGAAGAGCACAGCAATTCAGGCAGCATCCAACGAGCGTCGGATGCTGCCTGAATTGCTGTGCTCTTCCAGCACCACTAATCCAGAATCTGGTTTCCAGCATCTGCAGTCATTGTTTTTACCACATTACCATGAGAACCAACCTCTGCTACCAAAGTTGATGAGGAGAAACAGTCACAGGGGAAATAGATATGCCTTACAGATTCCCCTCCATCCCACTCATCACCCTGAGTTGGTGTTCCTTCAGCAACTCTCCTTCCCCAATCGCACTGTGGATGTCCCTACATTGAGTGATGCAACTCATGAAGGCAGCTTACCCCCACCTTAGATTACTTACTTCGGCCACACTGACCCGCCGAAGTGCAACCCACCCAGAGCCATTCCCCTACATTTACCTCTTCACCTAACACCACGGGCAATTTAGCATGGCCAATTCACCTGACGCCTGAGGCAGGAATTGAACCCGGGTCTCTGGCGCTGTGAGGCAGGAGTGCTAACCACTGTGCCACCGTGCCGCCCACCTTCTTAAGGGGCAATTAAGAACGGTCAGTAAATGCAGATTCTTTTAGCAAATTCTGATGACAAATTGGAAGAGAAAACTAAAGGATCTGAAAACTGAACCCAACACCAACAATTAGTGTCTATTGTACATATTTAACGTAGAACAACTTTAATTAGCCAACTCTTGGAATATTGTGTGCAATTCTGGTTTCCTTGCTTTAGGAAGGATGCTGAAAGGGTTCAGAAAAGGTTTCCAAAGATGTTGCCAAGGTTGGAAGGTTTGAGCTGTAGGGAAAGGCTGAATAGGCTGGTGCTGTTTTCCCTGGAGTGTCAGAGACTGAGGGGTGACCTTAAAGAGGTTTATAAAATCATGAGGGGCATGGATAGGGTAAATAGGCATGATATTTTCCCTGGATTGGGGGAGTCCAGATCTAGAAGGCATAGGTTGAGAGGAGAAAGATTTAAAAGGGACCTAAAGGGCACTTTTTCACGCAAGGGTGGTGCGTGTATGGAATGAGCTGCCAGAGGAAATGGTGGAGGCTGGTACAATTGTAACATTTAAAAGGCATCTGGATGGGTATAGGAAGGGTTTAGAGGGATATGGGCCAAGTGCTGGCAAATATCCCTCTAATCCCTATTCGATTAATTTAGGATATCTGGTCAGCGTGGACAAGTTGGACTGAAAGGTCTGTTTCCGTGCTGGACATCTCTATCTCTCTATGACTCTAACTGCCCAAGGTCCTGCAGCAGGATGGGATGTCTGTATGAGAGGAAGGATTAGGGAGGGCAGGGAGCTGGTTGTAAAAGGTATGAAGATGGGGTGGCATGTTGGCACAGTGGTTAACAATGCCACCTCACAGCTCCAGGGTCCCAGGTTTGATTCTAGCCATGGGTGACTGTCTGTGTGGAGTTTGTACATTCTCTGGGTGAGCTGAAAATGTGTTGCTGGAAAAGCTCAGCAGGTCAGGCAGCATCCAAGGAACAGGAGAATCGATGTTTCGGGCATAAGCCCTTCTTCAGGAATGAGGAAAGTGTGTCCAGCAGGCTAAGATAAGGGGTAGGGAGGAGGGACTTGGGGGAGGGGCGTTGGAAATGCGATAGGTGGAGGGAGGTCAAGGTGAGGGT
>NC_057716.1:103551068-103569161 GCF_004010195.1 Chiloscyllium plagiosum
GGTGTCAGTTGAAGGGTACTGGTTGGTACGGCGGGAGAGGAAGAAGCGGAGGGCTTTGAGTCCTTCGTGATGGGGGATGGGGGTGTACAGGGACTGGATGTCCATGGTGAAGATAAGGCGTTGGGGACCAGGGAAGCGAAAATCATGGAGGAGGTGGAGGGCGTGGGTGGTGTCCCGAACGTAGGTGGGGAGTTCTTGGACTAAGGGCCGTGTCGAGATATGCAGAGATGAGTTCAGTGGGGCAGGAGCAGGCTGAGACAATGGGTCGGCCGGGGCAGTCAGGATTGTGGATTTTGGGCTGGAGGTAGAAACTGGCGGTGCGGGGTTGTGGGACTATGAGGTTGGAGGCGGTGGATAGGATTCTCTGGGTGCTCCGGTTTCCTCCCACAGTCCAAAGGTTATGTGGACTGGCCATGATAAATTATATCCATAGTGTTCAGGAAAGTGCATGCTAGGTGGAAATGTGGGGTTACGGGGATAGAATGGGGTGCTCTTTGGAGGGTTGCTGCAAACTCAATGGGCTTCATAGCCACTTTCTGCACTGTAAGGATTCAATAAAATAGATAAGTTCTGAGGAAACCTTCTGAAGGTGTGTGAGAGAGAATAGGACCTCCTGAGGAAAAGAGCTCCAAGTTGATGTGCAGTTGACCTGTACAAGCTGTGTTAATGGGACAGTGGCCCCCTTGCTTCCTTTCCACACTATAGGTATTATGGTTTCCTAATAAAGGATCCCTGAAAAACTAGAGTCAAGGTTGGAATCTTCCCAGCCCCCAAACAATGTGGGCCACGGGGAGAAATCTGGGAAAACCAATGTCTGATGAGGACCTTCTCAATGTTGAGATCAAAGGTTACCATTTTCCAATCAAGTGTTGGGTGGAGAGATTAGATTCTCAGTGGGTTTTTATTTATTCATTCACAGGATGAGGGCACTGCTGGCTAGGCCAGTATTTATTGCCAATCCCTAATTGACCATATTGGCTATTGGTCTGGAGTCACATGTAGGCCAGACCAGGTAAGGGTGGCAGTTTCCTTCCCTAAAGGGCACTAGTGAACTAGGTGGGCTTTTTTTAAACAATAAAGTCACAGTCATATTAGACCTCAAACTTCAGATTTGTATTGAGTTCAACTTCCACCATCTGCCATGGCAAGATTTGAACCCAGATCCCTCTGCTGTTACCTGAGTCGCTAGATTAAAAGTTAAGGGATAACACCAGTAGGTCATTACCTCCCCAATGAACAGTGAGGGTCTATTTGTTGCACATTATCACCTCAGTGATACACAGGGCAAGGGTAGGTCTGGATGGATAATAAATGTAGAATGGATAATAAAATGTCTCATAAATCAATAAAAAAGGAAGTCGCCTATTCTCCCAATTGCACACAGAAACTGGACGCCCACAATCCTAACATGGTACCTGGTGACTCTCAATCTGGACTTCCACCTTGGACCCCTGACATTAAATTCTCAGCTCACACTGCCTGGCAGCCGCTACTCAAACTCCACATCCACAGACATTGGTTCCCGATATATACCAACCTCACTGCATCATCGTGGCATTACCCTGATCCACTTACAGAATGCATCAGCACTTCAATGCAGATCGACAAACAGACGGCGAACAGAGGGATACGCACACCATAGAGGCAAAAGATGTTTAGTTTAGAGAAGTGTCATGTGTGAGTACAGTCCTGGTGGGCCAAATGGCCTGTTCCTGTCTGTGCTCTTTTTTTATTCAAGACCATACTCTGTAGTACTCCAGCACCTCTCATTGCAAACAGCAGCTTGTGGATTGGACTAGGGAGAATCTAAGGGATCTTTACTTGCTCTCTTAGGACTCACTCACTTTGGGCTTACACTGATGTCCCTTGCCTTGCCTTTTGTCACTTTTCTCCTTCAGCCAGAACTTAAAGGCTTCTCCCCTAACTTGCCTTTTAAGACAGGCAGCTGGCCATGATTGTCACCAGTCCACAGTCAGTGGACACATTGCTGAACAGCATCATGCTATGTCTGTGATATACCTGCACCAGGTTCCAGCCATGTACACAGCAGGTGATTGAAGCAAGCAACCAGGTGCTACGGGAGTTGTCCTCGGTCAAGTTCAGGAAGGCAGCTTTCAGACAGGCCTTCTGACACAATGAGCTAAGGGCAGTCTCCAATCTCAGTCCAAGAATCTGGGTACAGTCAGTCATCCATTTGGGGCTGGTCAGGGTTCAGAAGGTCTTCACCGAGAATCTCACAACCATAGAATCATCCAAACACCCAGTACAGAAGAGGCCCTTCGGCCCATCAAGTCTGTACTACCAAACATACACTACCACCTACACTCGTCACACTTTCCCACACTACAGCTAAAGTCTTGAATGTTATGACACTTAAACCACCTGATGAAGGAACAGCGCTCCAAAAGCTAGTGCTTCCAATTAAACCTGTTGGACTATAACCTGGTGTTGTGTGATTTTAAAGATGACACTTAAATGTTCATCCAAGTACTTTTTAAAGTTTTTGAGGTTTCCCGCCTCAGCTATCCTCCCAGGCAGTACAATACAGACACCTAGCATCCTCTGGGTGAAAAAGGTTTACTCAAATACCCTCAAAACATCCAGCCTTTCACTTTCAAATAATGCCTTCTTGTTATTGACGCTTAGACTAAGGGGAATAGCTGCTTTCAGCCTCCCATGCCCCTTATAATCATATGCTCCAAAGAAAACTATCCGAGCTTATCCAGCCTCTCTTCATAGCTAGATTATTCTGTTCCAGACAACATCCTGGTAAATCTCCTCTGCACCCCCTCCAGTGCAATCACATCCTTCACATAGTATGGTGACCAGAACTGCACACAGTACTTCAGCTGTGGCCTAACCAAAGTTCTGTACAGCCCCAACATAACCCCCTTGCTCTTACAATCTATGCCTCAACCGATAAAGACAAGCATTCCATAAGACGCACACACCACACACACGCACAGACACAAACACACACATGCTCTCTCTCTCACACACACACTCACACACATACACATATGCTCAAATACACACACACTCCCTTAAACTGCACCTGAACCAACATTGATGCTTGCACACAATGGAGAGAGTAATTAGCCTGCTGGAGATAAAACCCTTTCATTCAGTCACTCTATTAGTGACAAAATGATTTACACTGCAAATTAACTCGTACAAATATTTAAGGATCTTCCCAATCACAATTATTGCCTGGTTAATGGATGGAGATGACCCTTGCTGCTACAATTTGAGGATGGAAAATATATTAACAGCCAGAGGACTGTCTTTGTATCTGTGGGGCAAAGTAACCCACAGAGGAAATTCAGAGCAGATTTGCAACATTAGCACAAATGTTCCTGTTTTACAAATGTCCCAATTAACAACAATGTGCTTTTACATTGCACCTTTAACTTAATTAAATATCACAAAGTACTTCATAGAGGCATAAGCAAACAAAATTCAGCATTAAGCCACATACTAGGGATCAAATATTTGGCCAAAAAGATCAAATTTAAGGAATATCTCAGAGAAGGTGTTGGTGAGATTCAGGGAGGGAATTTCAGAGTCAGGGACCCAAAGGCCTGATTACCAATGAAATGTGTAATGGTGTTGGGGATGTGTAAGCGGCCATAAATGGAGGAGAACAAGGCTCTTGACGGGTGGGGGTTGGCTTGGACTTGAGAAGGTTACAGGGTTGAGAGAGGTGAGGCCATGGGTGAAATTGCTCAGTTACTATGTGAGTAACTGAGGTTTGATTAAGCTCAAACTCGCGGAATGAGGAAGGTTGTGACCAAACTCCTTCATGATATCTGCCACTTTTGTACTTACCAGCACATACCTCTGCATTTTTGCTGAGATTTCATAGTCAATTGTTTCTGGAGATGGTCATATAATTCCTTCCCTTCCTCTTGCAGCCCACTCCTCCCCTTCCAATCCCTGTATGACTAAAGCTTTCTCCTGAATTGTATTTGTCTTTATGTGAATGCACACATAGACTCAAACACATGTACTCACATACACAAACATACACACACCCACTCATACACGCTCATGCACACGCACACAGACTCTCACACACACACACATACAGACTCAAACTCACAGTCTCATGTATACACATATAAACACACATATATACAAACTCACTCACAGGCACATAAAGATAGATGCACATGCAAATTCACACACAGACTCACACACACGCATACACACACACACAGGCGCACGCAAACTCAAACATCACATTCTCAAGCATACATATATAGTTACATGCACACAAACGCACACACACTCTCTCTGTTTCTCCCTCACACAGACACACACACACATAGACTCTCTCTCACACACATGCGCACATACACACGCGCAGACTGTCTCTCTCACACACACATATAGACTCAAACACCCAGTCTCATGTATACACATAGAGACACACACATATACAAACTCACTCACAGGCACCTACAGACAGATGCACATGCAAACTCATCACAGAGACTCTCTCACACACACAAACGCACACAAACTGAAACATCACATTCTCATGCAACATATACAGATATGCACACACAAACCCACACACTCAGACACACACACACACAAATGCACACACACACACTCAAGCATCTCATTCTCACGCATACATGAACAGATACATGCACACAAACCCACACTCTCTCTCTCTCACACACACACACACATGCACATGCAAACTCATCAACTCACACATATACAGAGTTGAACACACAGACTCACCCAGACCCAGACACACTCATAGAAATGCAAGCACAAGTACAGACTTTCTCACTCTATGTGTTAAGGGAAGAGAAAAAGACGTCTGGCCTCTAGCTGAACATCATGTGCATAATCTTTAAAAAATAGCCCAGATCAACAGCAAATAGTGCACACCGTCCAGAAAGAGAAGACATCACTGGCCATTCACAGTGTTCAAAATTCTACTTTAAATGGAGTCATGTCACCAGGTAGGGAATCCCAAAAAGACAATAATTATCAGAAAAACAACAAAGTATTTTCGGAGATGAAAGGCTTGTCTTAAGAAAAGAGATTGAACAGTTTAGGACTATACTCACTTGAGTTTAGAAGTGTGAGTGTAGATCAAAGTGAGGTGTATAAGATGCAAAAGGCTCTGTCACTTCTCCAGCCAATGGGCTTGACCTCCCTCACCAAGATAAAATTCTGCTCCTTGTTTTGGAATCTGGGGGGGTGTGGGTGTTGGGGATGGGGGGGAGTGGAGGGGTTGGAATCTGTGAATCTACCCTATCAAACCCTTTTGCAATCTTTGGGACTTCTATCAGGTCATTCCTCAGTCTTCTCTTGCTTTGAGAGAATTGAGCTCCAGCCTTGCCAGTGATTATACTGCAGTTTGTAGAGTTTCATAATTGGAAAGAGATCAGGCCTTAAGTCCAGTAATGGTTAGAAAGTGGGGAAGATGTTAAGAGAGAAACTGAGTGAAGCATTGACACCAATTTAAACGCAGCATTTAGGAGCAGGGGTCGTCCACACAGTCCCTTCGAGCCTGCTACGCCATTCAGTGGGATCATGGCTGATCCTCTAGCTTAATGCTTTATTTCCATTTTCTCCCCATGCCTCTTGATACCTTTAAAATCTAAAAATATATCTATCTCCTTCTTGAATATATTCAGTGATTTCATTTCCTTCTGTAGCAGAGAATTCTACCTTTTGATGGAAAAAAATCATTGCTGATCTCTGGACCAAATGGCCCACCCTGTATCCTTCGACTGTGTCCCCTGGTTTTAGACTCCAGGGAAAACAACCCTCCTGCTTTTAGTCTGTTGAGGCCTGTTAGAATTTTGAACATTTCAATCATATCCCCCTCATCCTTCCAAACTGTAATCAATGCAGACCCAGCTGAAGCGATCTCTTCTCATTGGACAGTCCTGCCATTCGTGGGTGGTGGATATTTAAACCACTCACTGGAGGAGGAGAAGGCTCCACAAATAGCTCCATTCTCAATGATGGAAGAGGCCAGCACGTCAGTGCAAAAGATAAGGAATAAAACATTCACCACAATCTTCAGCCAAGTGGATGATCCATGACAGCCTCCTCCAGAGGTCCCCAGCATCATGGATACCAGTCTTCAGCCAATTTCATTCACTCCAAGCAATATTGAGAAGAGGTTGGAGGCACTGAATAGAGTCATAGAGATGTACAGCACAGAAACAGACCAGTTGGTCCCAGGGTCGTCCATGCCGACCAGATATCCTAATCTAATCCAATCCCATTTGCCAACACTTGGTCCATATTCCTCGAAACCCTTCCTATTCATATACCCATCCAAATGCCTTTTAAGTTTTGTCATTGTACCAGCCTCCACCACTTCCTCTGACAGCTTATTCCATATACGCATCATCCTCTGCGTGAAAAAGTTGTCCCTTATGTCCCTTTTAAATCATTCCTCTTTCACCCTAAACCTATGCCCTCTAGTTCTGGACTCCTCCACTCCAGGGAAAAGACCTTGTCTGTTTATCCTATCCATGCCTCTCATGATTTTATAAGGTCACCCCTCCAGGGAAAACAGCCCCCAGCTTATTCAGCCTCTCCCTGTAGATCAAAACCTCCATCCCTGGCAAAGACACTTTAAAAAGGAGAAAGTGAGATCACATAACCAGAGAAAGAATAATGCAAAGGCTATGGGCCCTGACAACATTCCGACAACAGTACTAAAGACTTGTCCTCCAAAACTTGTTGCTCCCCTAGCCAAGCTGTTGTAGTACAGCTACAACACTGGCATCTACCCGACAATGTGAAAAATTGCCCAGGTATGCCCTGTACATATAAAGCAGGGCAAATCCAACCCAGCCAATGACTGCTCCATCAGACTTCTCTCGATCATCAGTACAGTGATGGAAGGTGTCATCAACGGTGCCATCAAGCAGCACCTGCTCAGCAATAACCTGCTCAGTGACGGTCAGTTTGGGTATTCCCAGGGCCACTCAGCTCCTGACCTCATTACAGCCTTGGGTCAAACATGGACAAAAGAGCAGAATCCCAGAGGGGAGGGGGTAGTGACAGCCCTTGACATCAAGACCATATTCGATCAAGTGTCACCACCAACGCTCAGTAGCAGCAGTGTGTACCATCCAAAAGACGCCTTGCAAAAATTCACCAAAGATCCTCAGACAGCAACTTCCAAACCCACAACCACTTCCATCTAGAAAGACAAGGGCAGCAGATACATGAAAACACCACCCCCTGCAAGTTCCCCTCCCAGCCACTCATCATCCTGACTTGAAAATGTATCATAGTTTCCTCACTGTTGCTGGATCAAAATCCTGGAATTCCCTCCCTCACATCATTGTGTGTCTACCTACAGCATGTGAACTGCAGCAATTCAAGAAGGCAGCTCACCCCCACCTTTTCAAGGGCAACTATGCATGGGCAATAAATGCTGGCCAGCCCACGATACCCACTGCCTAAGAGTGAATAAGTAAACCACACCACCAACTTCCAGCTCACACACCATCCTGACTTGGAAATATCACCAACCCTTCACTGCCACTGGGTGAAGGAACTGCCTCCCAAACAGCACTGTACAAGTAGCCACTCCCCAAGGACTGCAGTGGTTCAAGACAGAGACTCAGCAACTCATTTTCGAGGTTGCATTGCCAGCAGCATCCAAACACTGCGAAAATCTTAACAAAATGCTATTTTATTTACAATTAAAGAAATCACAGGTAGATAGGATAGTGAAGAAGGCGTTTGGTATGCTTTCCTTTATTGGTCAGAGTATTGAGTACAGGAGTTGGGAGGTCTTGTTGCGGCTGTACAGGACATTGGTTAGGCCACTGTTGCAATATTGAGTGCAATTCTGGTCTCCTTCCTATCGGAAAGATGTTGTGAAACTTGAAACGGTTCAGAAAAGATTTACAAGGATGTTGCCAGGATTGGAGGATCTGAGCTACAGGGAGAGGCTAAACAGGCTGGGGCTGTTTTCCCTGGAGGGTCAGAGGCTGAGGGGTGACCTTATAGAGATTTACAAAATTATGAGGGGCATGGATAGGATATATAGACAAAGTCTTTTCTCCGGGGTCGGAGAGTCCAGAACTAGACGGCATAGGTTTAGGGTGAGAGGGGAAAGATATAAAAGAGACTTAACGGGCAACTTTTTCACGCAGAGAATGGTACATGTATGGAATGAGGTGCCAGAGGATGTGGTGGAGGCTGGTACAATTGCAACATTTAAGAGGCATTTGGATGGATATATGAATAGGAACGGTTTGGAGGGATATGGGCCGGGTGCTGGCAGGTGGGACTAGATTGGGTTGGGATATCTGGTCAGCATGGATGGGTTGGACCGAAGGGTCAGTTTCCATGCTGTACATCTCTATGACTCTAAATGAAATATCGGTACAAAGCAGGGTCACTGTCATGGACTGGGAAGCTCTCTCAAAGTTCCAGCACTGCCACTGCAGGCTGAATGGCCTCATCCAATGCTGCCTGTTTGTAAGCCGGTTTGGGAATGGGAAGGAGAATCCTTGTCTTTTCCTTTGTCCTGCATTTCCTTACGTGGAAGGAGACAGCAGTGGGTCCAATGAATTGGGGCAGTGACAAACGTTCCCAGATTGAGCTGCAGATGTGAACCGTGAGAGAAGTCAGAAAGGAGGAGACATTGGGGGTTGAAGGAGTGGGGGGGCGGTTGAGGGGGGAGGCCTGTGTTGAAGGGGACTAGTCACGTCAGTACAGATGTTCCTTTTGTTCGGATCTATTGAGATGCAAATTTGAACAAATTGATGAAAATTTCTTCTGTGTAAAATGCCGAATGCAAGAAGCTAACAACAGCCACCCAGGAACTGGCCCATCCATCAAACTGTACAGCTATTTGTTCATTTAATCAATTAACTAATTGATTCATTATGTCCACTTTACAGCTTGGTGGGTTTTTTTTTATTGCAGGAGTACAGGTGGACTGAACTGTCAAAGCGGCAGCTCTGTTTATTAAAGGATATTTAAGAGCAAATTGAAGCGAAGATGAAAAATAAATGTCCAGTTTTGTGGTATACAAGTGGTTTAATGGTGTTACAGAGAGCTGCAGCAAAACAAAGACAAGAGAAACACATTAAATAAAAGAAAAGGAGTCGTAGAGTTATACATCACATCGATAGGGCCTTCAGCCCAATGTGTCTGCCATGGTTATCAAATATCCATCTGTTCCAATTCCATCTTCTACTGCTCTCTCATACCCTTGTTTGCTAGAGCATTTCAAGTGCCCGTCTAAATAATTCTGACATGTCTTGAACTCTCCTGCCTCTACCATACCTTTAGACAGTGAATTCCAGATACACAGAACCACTGGGTGGGAAAAAAAAACCTTTCCTAAAATCCTCCTGCTCCTTCCCCTAAAACTGTGCCCCTTCTACTAAGAAACATAGAATCCCTGTGGTGCATAAAGAGGCCATTCAGCCTCTGAGGGTCATTCCACCCAAGGCTGTGAATTGAACCCAAGTCTCTCGCACTGTAAGGCAGCACTGAGCCACCATGCTACCCAAAGTGGGCAAGGGGAAATGTTTATTCCTATCTACCCAACTACGCCCCTTAAAGCTTCAGAGACCTCAATCAGGTCCCCCTCCTCCCTCAGTCTACAAAGAAAACAACCCCAACCTGTCCAATCACAGAGCTGGATTGCTCCAGCCCAGGCAATGTCCTAATGAATCTCCTATGTAACGCCCTCCAGTGAAATCATACCCTTGTGATCGTGTGGAGACCAGAGTTGCACACAGTAAACAATGGAGAATCAATATTAAAACAGAAAGAACTGTGGATGCTGGAAATCAGAAACAAAATCAGAAATTGCTGGAAAAACTTAACAGGTCTGGCAGCACCCGTGGAGAGAAACGTTTCAGGTCCTGTTACCCTGCTGACCAGTCTTGAAGAAGGTTTACTGGATCTGAAATGTTACCTCTGCTTCTCTCTCCACAGAAACTGCCAGACCCGTTGAGTTTTTCCAGTGATTTCTGATGTTGTTTCTGATGTCCAGCATCTGCAGCTCCTTGGTTTTCAGAATAATTACATTGTTAAATATCCAGTGTGTCCCCCAAGCTCATTGCTCCTCCAGAAGAGAATCATTTGAGGTTGGGTTCTGATCATATTTGGGGCTCTGAAATGTTAATTTGTCACCCACAACATAACAACACTTCATTCTGTGGGGAGAAATAATTTTTTTGAATGTGTCCTCATTAACTAGAGACGAGCAGTGAATCCAGGGTACTGACTTGGCAGTGATTATTGCGTTCCAAAAGCTGATTTTAAATAAATGGGAAACAGGGAGAGCGTAGAAGCAGGGGTCCTTAGAACAGAGAAAATGAAGAGGAAGAGACAAAAAAAACGCTGATTTTGGAATCCAACGTAGACAAGCAAGAGGCTAGAAGAAAGACAGTCAGCATCAGGAAGTAGAGAATCCAATGTTTCAGGTATTAACCTTTCTTCAGGACAAGATGTGGGGGAAGGTGGAGCTACAGATAATGGCAAAGGGGGAGATTAAATATAGGTGCTCCAAAACCAGGAAGGGGAGTTCAAAGGACTAGGAGGAGAAAGTAGTTCCATTGACAGAAGCGCTGGTAGCCAGAGGACATGGATGTAAGGTCATGGACAGAACTTGAAGGGGAGCAACAGATCTTTGTAAAACACTGATCTGAAGGGGAGGTGGCAGTGGGTTGGATCTTAAACGCGAAAAGTGAACTAGATACATTATCGCAAATTAAATATTTGCAAGATTTTGGACGAAGAACAGGGGAGTGGGACTAACTTGTCAGTTCTTTCAGAGTAGCACAGGTGTACGGGGCTGAATGGCCTCCTGCTGTGTGCTGTATGATTGCAAGGCATGGTGGCTTAGTGGTTAGCACTGCTGCCTCACAGCATCAGGGTCCTAGATTCGATTTCAGCCTTGGACAACTGTCTGTATGCAGTTTGCACATTCTCTCTGTGACTGTGTGTGTTTGCCCCGGTTTCCTCCCACAGTCACAAAGATGTGTAGGTCAGGTGAATTAGCCATGCTAAATTGCTCATAGTGTTAGGTGCATTAGTCAGAGGGAAATGGGTCTGGGTGGGTTACTCTTTGGAGGGTCGGTGTGGACTGGTTGGGCTGAAGGGCCTATTCCCACACTGTAGGGAATCTAATCTAATCTAATCATCGAATTGTTACAGTGCAGAATGAGGCCCTTCAGCCCATCCTGCCTGCATATTGTCCAAGTGAATGTCAGTACCTAGTGCCAATTCCCTAACTACTCCATGTCCCTGCTCACCATTTCTATCCACACAACCATCCCATGCCCCCGCCTTGAATGCCTCAGTTGAACCGGCCTCCACCAGATTTCCAGGGAGTTCATTCCAGAACCTAACTAAACAGCCAGTGAAAACATTTTTACCCACATCATCTTTAATTTCTTAGAACATTACTCTAAATGTGTAACAGAATCAGAAACTGCTGGAAAGGCTCAGCAGGTCTGGCAGCATCTGTTCTGAGGAAGGGTCCCTGGTAATCTGATTTCTCTGCACAGATGCTGCCAGACCTGTTGAGCTTTTCCAGCAATTTCTGTTTTTGTTTCTGATTTCCAGCACCTGCAGTTCTTTCACTTTTTACTCAAAATGTGTGTTCTCTTGTTCACAATCCTTTTACGAACAGTAATAGTTTGTCCCTAGCTATTCTATCTGACCCATTCATGGTTTTTAGAACCTCCTTCAAATCCCCTCTTAGTATTCTCCTCCCTGAGAACGATAGCTCCAACCCCCTCCAATAACTGAAATTCCTCATCCCTGGAACTGTACATGTGATTTGTGCAGGAAGCAATGGCTTAGTGGTATTATTGCCGGACTATTAATCCAGTGTGGTGCTGGAAAAGCACAGCTGGTTAGGCAGCATCTGAGGAGCGGGAGAATTGATGTTTCAAGGATAAGCCCTTCATCAGGAATGAAGTTTGTGGGCCAAGGGGCTGAGAGATAAATGTGAGGGGGAGAGAGGGGGTTGGGGGGAAGGTTGCTGGGAATGCAATAGGTAGTTGAAGATGGGAGTGAAGGTGATAGGTCGGAGAGGAGGTTGGAGTGGATAGATGGGAAGGAAGATGGACAGGTAGGACAGTTCAACAGGGCGGTGCTGAGTTGGATGGTTGGATCTGGGATAAGATGAGAGGAGGGGAAATGAGGAAACTGGAGAAGTCCACATTAATTCCGTGTGGTTGGAGGTCCCAAGGAGGAAGATGAGGCGTTCTTCCTTCAGGCGTTGGGTAGTTAGGGTTTGGCGATGGAGGAGGCCCAGAACTTGCAAGTCCTCAGTGGAGTGGGAGGGGGGGAATTGAAGCATTCGGCCATGGAGATGTGGGGTTAGTTGATGCGGGTGTCCCAGAAATGTTCTCTGGAACGTTCCGCAAATTGGCATCCTGTCTCCCCGATGTAGAGGAGACCTAGCTGACGTTGGGGGGATTTAGGTTTGAATTCCGCCACGGCAGATGGTAGAATTTGAGTTCAATTTTTTTAAAAATCTAGATTAGGAGTCTAATAATGAAAAACCATTTTCAATTATCATAAATACTCACCTGGCTTACTAATGCCCTTTCGG
Source organism: Chiloscyllium plagiosum (assembly GCF_004010195.1). Taxonomy (NCBI): domain Eukaryota; kingdom Metazoa; phylum Chordata; class Chondrichthyes; order Orectolobiformes; family Hemiscylliidae; genus Chiloscyllium; species Chiloscyllium plagiosum. The sequence continues at coordinate 103,563,658 of NC_057716.1, forward strand.
GAAGGAAACTGCCATCCTTACCTGGTCTGGCCCACATGTGACTCCAGACCCACTTCAATGTGGTTGACTCTTAATTGCCCTCTGGGCTATAAACGTTGGTCTAGCAAGTGACACCCACATTCCACGAATGAATACATTTTTTTTAAATTGCAAAGCAAGGCAAATTTGAGTAAAAGAAAGAAAATTGATTTTATTTTAGTTGTCGGAAGAGTGTTAAATTCAGGGTTGCTTTTACTCAGGGTGTCAGCTTCTCTCAATGACTGACTGCACCTTTACTGCCTGTCAGATTGTCACAATGTGTTCATTTAGAGCTGGGCTGGACTGATGTTCCCAGGTCCATTGCATCTGTCAGTTTGTGATCCCTGGGAGAGAGTCAGGGAGGCATCTGGGACCTGTCATGTCTTGCTCTATCCCATTAACATCACCGCAAAATAAAAATAAGTCTAATTTAGCAAACAAGGTTTCTGAGTGCTCTCATTAGCACGGCCTCCACCAACTAACCTCGAAGGATCAATCTGATCAAAGCTTTTCTGAAGCAGAGCCTCTTTATAGAGGGGGAAAGGAGTATTATTCCAGCAGCTATCACTGTATCTTGGAAAGCTGCAGATAAATTATATACAATGCAATCGACTAAGATGTGGAAAGGACAGCGTTGTAATTGTATTAAACATCCTGCCCGACCTCTGAACAGACCAAAGTGCTTTGTGGCCAATGAAATATCTATGTGTAGTCACTAACACCGTGCAGGAACCATAATGGCCAATGTGTGCACAGCATGATCCCACAAACAGCAATGGGTGAGCAAATCACCTACTTATATTTGTTAAAAATTACTTGTTATGCCAATCAGTCATGTGTACAGTGACATTTCAGTATAACCAGGGGTCTCAGTTCATCCTGTCTAATGAAGGTCAGTGCTTCTGACAGTGCAGCACTCCTTCTGTGTGACCCACTATTCACTAACTTCAGAACAATACAAAAGGTCCAAATGCAACAACAACTGCATTTGTACAGCACTTTAATATAAAATTTTTCACTTTCTCTGGCTTAGGACTTTCTTAAATATTTCAATGTATTTCAAAGTCTAGACATTGTGTCAAAGCAGCCAGAGGTTTTAACTAATCTCAGCACAGCAAGATTCCATGAACTGGCAAGTAGACAGCAATAACCCAGTATCCCAATGCTGTCCCCTTAACCAGTCTGAAGATGGAAACAGTAACAACTACCTACATTTAAATAGCACCATTAACACAGCACACATTTCAAGCCATATATTCACAGAACGGCGACAGATCCTTTGGTCCAACTAGCCCATGTTGACCATGTCATCAATCTAAACCAATTCCACCTGCCTGCATTTTCCCATATCCCTCCAAACCTTTCCTATTTATGAACTTATCCAAATGCCTTTTAACATTGTAACCATACCCGCACCCACCACTTCCTCTGGAAGTTCATTCTACACACAAACCACTCTCAGTGTAAAAAAGTTGCCCCTCATGTCCTTCTTAAATCTTTCTCCTCTCATCTTAAAAATATGTCCCCGAGTTTTGGATTCCCCTGCACTAAAGAAAAGACCATTGTCATTCTCCTTATCCATGCTCCTCATGATTTTATAAACCTCTATAAAGTCACCCCTCAACCTCCTACACTCCAGTGAGAAAAGTCCCAACCTATCCAGACTCTCCTTACAACTCTAAACCCTCCCATTCTCGGCAACCTTTCGGTAAATGTTTTCTGAACCCTCTCCAGTTTAATAATGTCCTTCCTATGTGCAGAACTCCAGAAGGCTGAGAGGTGGCCTTATAGAGGTTTATAAAATCATGAGGGACATGGACAGGGTAAACAGACTGGGTTGGAGAGTCCAGAACTAGAGGGCATAGGTTTAGGGTGAGAGGGGAAAGATTTAAAAGGGACCTAAGGGGCAACTTTTTCACACAGAGGGTGGTACGTGTATGGAATGAGCTGCCAGAGAAACTGGTGGACGCTGGTACATTTGCAACATTTAAAAGGCACCAGGATGGTTATATGAATGGGAAGGGTTTGGAGGAACATTGGCCAGGTGCTGGCAGGTGGGGCTAGATTAATTTAGGATAGCTGGTCGGCATGGACGAATTGGACCGAAGGGGTCTGTTTCTGTGCTGTACATCTCTATGACTCTAAGAGGCCTCACCAATGACCCGTACAACCTCAACATGACGGTCCCAACTCCTAGCGATCTTCAAACAAAATCTGAGTGACAGGCGAGGTGGAGGGGGTGGGTTACTAGGACAAGTGCCCAAAAGCTCCATCACGGAGATAGGTTTTAAATGCGTCTTAAGAGCAAAGAGACAATTTCAGGGCGTTGAAAGGTCTCTTGTGGATAGAGGGCGTAAGACAATCTCTGGGTGCGTTGAGTAAGTAGCTCACCATCATCTCCTCCACAGCAATAAGTGATGGGCAGTAAAATTTTGGTCTGGCCCAAGATGCACAAATCCCTTGAATGAAAAGAGGGTAAGATGTGATTCATGTGCCGAGGGGATACCACTGTGGGCAGGTACGCATTACACAGGAGGAAGATGCAAAGGCTTTCAGGAATGTGCAAAGGTTACCCAGTGCACAGTCAGTGATATGTCAGTCAGGATGCGAAAGCTCCAATCTCACCCCCCTCCCCTCCCCACATCCACCGCCCAGAGAGCCTCATTTCTGTTGCTGAGGACAATCTTCAGACCCACTTTATCTCTGCAATGTACAACGTGTGTTTATCTTTTACTGCTGTCGGCACATTCATGTCTGGGTTTACGAGGTCGTTTGGATTAGTGCCACCTGGCTGTGTAAATAAAATGGGGGGTGGGGTGGAGAAATCAGTCAGATCTCCCTGTTCCGTGGGGTCATACCCCAGAGGGAAAACCAATAACATTCTCACTTCATTGTTGAAACCTGTTAACCCACCCCAGCGTAATGAGGAAAAGCAGCACTGGAGAATTTGATGGGGGTGGCTGATAGAAATATCGAGCCATAAATCACACTTTACCGAAGCCCACTTTGGGTTATCAGAGATTGAAACTTTGCACAGCGTTAGGTCACCTCTTCAATTAAAGTCCGCCTTCCAATCAAGATCCCTGTCCCTCCTTCTCCTCCTCCTCCTCCTCCTCAATTACCCGTTCTCCTATTTCCAGTCCTCACTGTTATCATCCACCGACACTACAAAATACTTCAAAGTGAAAAGCACCACAATCCCAGAGAACCACAGGCTGCCGAGAGATAGACAGGGAAAGGAATAACCACTAAGACCATAACACACAGGAGCAGAATTAGGCCATTCAGCCCATCCAGTCTGCTCCACCATTCAATCACACAGAATCCTTACAGTGTGGATGGCCCGTTGAGACCATATTGACCCTCATAGAACATTAAAGTGCAGTACAGACCCTTTGGCCCTCAATGTTGCGCCAACCTGTGAAGCTAATCTGAAGCCCATCTAACCTACACTATACCATTATCACTCACATGTTTATACATTTAAATGCCCTTAAAGTTGGCAAGTCTACTTCTGTTGCAGGAAGGCCGTTTTAGATTAGATTCCCTGCAGTGTTGAAACAGGCCCTTCGGCCCAACAGGTCCATACCAGCCCTCCAAAGAGTAACCCACCCAGAACCATTTCCCTCTGACTAATGCACCTATCACTATGGGCAATTTAGCCTAGCCAGTTCCCCTAACCTGAGCCCCTACTACTCTCTGAGTGAAGAAACTACCTCTGACATCTATCCTATATCTATCACCCCTCAATTTAAAGCTATATCCTCTAAAGAGGATCCCTCTCAGACCCATACCTGCCTATCCTATCACCCTGCATCTCCCATGATGTGGAGGTGCCGGTGTTGGACAAGTTACACGATACCAGAGTACAGCATTTCCCATGACCAACCCAACTTGTCTGCACGTCCATGGACAATGGGGGTAATTTCCCATAGCCAATCCACCCTAACCTGCACATCTTTGGACTGTAGGAAGAAACTGGAGAACCTGGAGGGGACCCACATAGACATGGGGGGGGATGGGGGGGGGGGGGGCAGGAATGTGCAAATTCCACACAGACAGTCACCCAATGGTGGAATCGAACCTGGGTCCCTGGTGCTGTGAGGCAGCAGTGCTAACCACTGAGCCACTGTGCTAAGCTCACACCCTTTGGTCCAACTCATCTATGCCTACCAGATGTGCCAATCTGACCTGATCCCACATGCCAGCATTTGGCCCATAGCCCTCTAAACCTTTCCTATTCATATATCCATCCATATGCCTCTTAAAAATCAGAGCTGAAATGTTTCTCAACCCCATTCTCTTGCCGACTCCCCAAAACCGTCGATCCCCTTACCAATCAACAACCCATCCATCACTGTCCTACATACTCGCAATGTCTTAGGTGCCCCTGCGGCAATGGGTTCCACAGATTCGCCACCCTCGGGCTGAAGAAAGTCCTCTTCATCTCAATTCAGTTCTAAAAGAGTCTGCTGGTTGCTAGCTCAGGCAAGGGGTGAGACAGAGGAGACTGGACCTTCATGGTGAACTGAGCCAGAGTGGAAGTCAGGACCCACTCTGCATTGTGAGCTAGCCTTCCAGGCAACTGAGCCCCAGGGTACTATCAAAAAGGAAGAGAAACCGGTCAAAAGGGAAAGCCACTAGCTCCTAAATATCTCTTACTGCTTCACAACCAAACGACAATGTCCACAGTTCCACGATCATCATTAGATACTTCAATCCAGATTTTTAAACTGAATTCAAGTTCCACCACTTGCCCTGAGCAGAATATGAACCAAAGTCCCCAGAATATAAAACGTAAGCTGCAAGAACTCCAGATGATGTAAAACAGAAGCAAAAACATAAGTTGCGAGGAAAGCTCAGCAGGTTTGGCAGCACCCAAAGTGTTAAGTCTGATTTCTCTCCTCAGTGGACATTAGAGGTATGGTTAATAAGTTTGCAGTTGACACCAAAATCGGAGGTGCTGTGGACAGTGAAGAACGTTACCTCAGATTACAACAGGATCTTGATCATATAGGCCAATGGACCGAGGAGTGGCAGATGGAGTTTATTTTAGATAAATATGAGGGGCTGCTTTGTGGAAAGCCAAATCAGGGCAGGACTTATACACTTAATGGTAAGATCCTGGAGAAGGAGACTGATTAGCAAGGTTAGATCACATGGAATACAGGGAGAACTAGCCATTTTGATACAGAACTGGCTCAAAGGTAGAAGACAGAGGCTGGTGGCGGAGGGTTGTTTTTCAGACTGGAGGCCTGTGACCAGTGGAGTGCCACAAGGATCGGTGCTGGGCCCTCTACTTTTTGTCATTTACATAAATGATTTGGATGACAGCATAAGAGGTACAGTTAGTAAGTTTGCAGATGACACCAAAATTGGAGGTGTAGTGGACAGCGAAGAGGGTTACCACAGATTACAACAGGATCTGGACCAGATGGGCCAATGGGCTGAGAAGTGGCAGATGGAGTTTAATTCAGACAAATGCG
>NC_057716.1:103569378-103584239 GCF_004010195.1 Chiloscyllium plagiosum
AGTCTTTTCCCTGGAGTTGGGGAGTCCAGAACTAGAGGACATAGGTTTAGGGTGAGAGGGGAAAGATATAAAAGAGACCCAAGGGGCAATTTCTTTCACGCAGAGGGTGGTACGTGTATGGAATGAGTTGCCAGAAGATGTGGTGGTGGCTGGTACAATTGCAACATTTAGGAGGCATTTGGATGGATATATGAATAGGAAGGGTTTGGAGGGATATGGGTCGGGTGCTGGCAGGTGGGACTAGATTGGGTTGGGTTGGGTTGGACTGAAGGGTCTGTTTCCATGCTGTACATCTTTATGACTCTATGACTCTATAACAAAGAGACCTTGAAGTGCAAGTTCATTGATTCTTGAAAGTGGAGTTGCAGGTAGATAGGATAGTTTAGAAGGCATTTGGTCTGCTTTCCTTTATTGGTCGGTGCATTGAGTATAAGAGTTGGGAGGTCATGTTGCAGCTGTACAGGGCATTGGTTAGGCCACTTTGAGACATTGCGTGCAGTTCTGGTCTCCCTGCTATCAGAAGAATGTTGTTAAATTTGAAAGAGTTCAGAAAAGGTTTACAAGGATGTTGCCAGAGTTGGAGGGTTTGATCTATTGGGAGAGGCTGAATAGGCTGGAGCTGTTTGCCCTGAAGCGCCGGAGGCTGAGGGGGTGACCTTATAGAGGTTTATAAAATCATGAGGGGCAAGGATAGAGTAAATAGGCAAAGTCTTTTTCCCTGAAGTGGGGGAGTCCAGAACTAGAGAGCATAGATTTAGGGTGAGAGGGAAAAGATTTGGACGTGGTGAAAACTGGTACAATTACAACATTTAAAAGGCATCTGGTTGGTTATATGAATAGGAAGGATTTCGAGGGAAATGGATCGGGTGCTGGCAAATGGCACAAGATTTATTTAGGATATCTGGTCAGCATGGATGAGTTGGACCGAAGGGTCTGTTTCTGTGCTGTACATCTGTATGGCTCTGAGATGCTGCCAGACCTGCTGAGCTTATCCAGCAATTTTTGTTTTTGTATCCAGTGTTCTGGTCTTCTGGATTAGTAGTCTCGCGATAATACTGCTAGGCCCATAATGGCCCCTACATTCATAGAATCTCTACAGTGTGGAAACAGGCCATTAAAGCCAGCAAGTCCACACCAACCCTCTGAAAAGCATCCATCCCCAGACCTACCCACCTACCCTGTCCTGTAACCCTGCATTTTCCAGGGCTAACCCACCTAGTCTGCACATCTCTGAACACTGTTGGCAATTCCCCATGGCCAATCCACCCTGCACATATTTTGGATTGTGGGAGGAAACCGGAGCACCTGGAGGAAACCCACGCAGACACGGGGAGACTGTACAAACTCCACACAGACAGTCAATCGGGGGTGGAATCGAACCTGGGTCTCTGGCACAGTGAGGCAGTAGATAGTATCTCATCCAAACGATGGCATTTTTGCCAGTGCAGCACTCCCTCAGCACCAGGCCTGGAGAGCTACAATCTTTTTTCTGGGGAATGAATGTTTCACACTGGGCTGTGATTGATGCAGTTTCTCTGCAATGGTCTAGCAACAACTGGCAGTGCCTGAAAAAAAACTGGCCTCCCCTCCCTCTTCCCTGGTCTGGATATTCCCAGGAGAATGTGCCCCATGGTGGAAATCAGCCTGATTCGCAAGTTGATGATTCCCATCAAGCCAAGGTCTTCTTGTTCAGTGGTCCTCACCGTCAAAGAACAGCACCCGAGGTCTCTCTCTCTCACTCACACACACACAGTGCAGCAGACAAACCTGTCAAATAGTGTCGGAGGGAGGTCTCAGGGAAGGTTTGGGGGGGGGGTTGCGGTCATTGCATAGCGATACCTCAGGAGGAATCTGAAATGCATCCAGCAGCACGGTGGCTCAGTGGTTAGCACTGCTGCCTCACAGCGCCAGGGACTCAGGTTCGATTCCAGCCTCAGGTGACTGTCTGTGTGGAGTTTGCACATTCTCCCTGTGTCTGCGTGGGTTTTCATCGGGTGCTCTGGTTTCCTTTCACAGATGTGCAGGTGAAGTAAATTGGCCGTGGGAAATATAGGGTCGGTAGGATGAGTCTGGGTGGGTTGGCTGCCCAGAGGGTCGGTGTGGACTTCTGGGTTGAACAGCCTATTTACACAATGTCGGGATTCGATCCTATCCTATTCAGGAATGAAACATAGAAAATAAGGCTATTTGGCCCTTTGAGCCTGTTTCATCTTTCAATGTGGTCATGGCGAATTGATGACTGGAGTTTTTCTGTGTGTGAAGTGAAAGAACTAGCTTGGCGAGTTTTGAGAAGATTTGTAGCTCAGGTTGAAGTTTTGGATGTAGGTTTGCTCGCTGAGTTGGAAGGTTCATTTCCAGATGTTTCGTCACCCTCCTAGGTAACATATTCAGTGGGCCTCCAGCCAAAGTACTGTTGATAATTCCTGCTTTCTATTTATGTGTTTGGGTTTCTCTGGGTTGGTGATGTCATTTCCTGTGGTAATGTCATTTCCTGTTCTTTTTCTCAGGGAGTGGTAGATGGGGTCTAACTCAATGTATTTGTAGTTAGTTCCAACCGGAACTCTATCAACAAACACATCAAGTTAGACCCCATCTACCTCCCCCTGAGAAAAAGAACAGGAAATGACATCACCAAAGGAAATGATGTCACCACAGGAAATGACATTACCAACCCAAAAAAACCCAAACATATAAATAGAAAGCAAGAATTATCAACAGTGCTTCACCAGGAGGCACACTGAAGATGTTATCTAGTAGGGTGATGAAACATTTGGAAATGAACCTTCCAGCTCAACAAGCAAACCTACATCCAGAACTAGCTTAATATTGTGCAACAATAACTTGCATTTTTGGAGCACTTTTATTGTTGTGAAATGTCCACAAGACAAGAAATTAAACACCAAGCCAAATTAGACAAGGTGACGAAAAGCTCAAAGATGTTGATCCAAGGGGTGCTCAATGTGGGACAGAGAGGCAGCAAAGTCTAAGGACAGAATTCCAGATTTTAGGGATTCCATGCTTCGATGATTCTGTCTGTCAACTGAAGGCATGGTCCCAGGTTCGATTCCAGCCTTGGTCTGTGTGGAGTTTGCACATTCTCCCCGTGTCTGCGTGGGTTTCCTCCGGGTGCTCCGGTTTCCTCCCATAGTCCAAAGATGTGCAAGTCAGGTGAATTGGCCATGGGAAATTGTCCATAGTGATAGGTGCATTAGTCAGAGGGAGATGGGTCTGGTGGGTTGCTCTTTGGAGGGTCGGTATGGACTGGTTGGGCAGAATGGCCTGTTTCAACACTGTAGGGAATCTAATCTAACAAAAAAATCGCAGTCTGGGTGAGGCGGAAGTGAGTACTGCAGATGCTGGAAGTTGGAGTCAAGATTAGAGTCATGCTGGAAAAGCACAGCAGGTCAGGCAGCATCCAAGAAGCAGGAAAACCCTTAGGGCTTTTGCCAGAAACGTCGATTTTCCTCCTCCTCGGATGCTGCCTGACCTGCTGTGCTTTTCCAGCACCACTCCAATCAATGTCAGACTAGAAGCCGGTGTAGATCTGTGTGAGCAATGTGCTGGAGGGATGGGGTTTGGTGTAAGTTACAACAATGGGTTGTTGTAAAGAGGGCATAGGTTTCTGAAAGTTTATATATGTTTCAGTCTCAATGTAACCAGGAGGTAGAGAAAGGGATTCGCTGATTTCCATAGTTTAATCACTGGCAGGTTTGATTTGTAAACTGTTAATTAAAGTGAAATTTATAAGGAGTGAAGTTATGTCAGGTTTAATACAAGGGTTATTGCTGCTCCCAGTCTCCAGGGTACCCAAATTAGCCGAGAGACTCTTCGCAAATTAAACCGAGCTCAGAAATTGAAACTAATTCTTCATTCTGACTGGCGAGGTGAGAGGCTGGGATAATTTATACCTAGTCACTCCCCAAACAGGTTTCAATTAACAACAAATGTCCCCAGATTGAATTAATCCGGAGATGTCGATCCCAGCAAAAGGCAGTATGTGTTATTAAACACACTGAACTGCGTCACGGCTCGCTCCAGAGCAGCCCGCGCAGTAGGCTGGCACCTCACTGACATCAGAGGACAAAAGGACCATTACAGAAAAACACTGTACTGAAATAAGGAATGGTTTTAAATCGTTCCAATGAACTTGGTGCAATGGTTACCCGGTGGACAGGGAGCAGTGGATGATGGAAATCTTCTATGGTTTTTAGCTGCTGAATGCTGGAAAGGCAAATCATAGAACAGTGTGGAATCAGGCCATTCAGCCCATTGAGTCCACACCAACCTCTGAAGAGCATCCCACCTAATCCCTTTAACCCTACATTCCTCATGGCTAACCTGCCTAACCTGAACACCCCCGGACTCACGGAATGGTTACAGCCTCCTTGCAGGTGTGTGCAGGTTATTTGATCATAAAATCCCGATAGTGCAGAGAGAGGCCATTCGGCCCATCGGGTCTGCACCAACCCTCTGAAGAGCATCCCACACAGACACACCCCTCTACCCTATCCCCGTTTCCCATGGCCAATCCACTGAACCTGCGTATCTTTGGACAGTGGGAGGAAACCAGAGCATCCAGAGGGAACAGGGAGAATGTACAAACTCCACACCGACAGTCGCCCGAGGGTAGAATCGAAACCAGATCCCTGATGCTGTGAGGCAGCAGAGCTAACCACTGAGTCACCGTGCTGCCCACCCCCACCCAGGTCATGTTGGCTCTCTGCAAAAACAAATCAGCTGGTCCAAATTCCTGTCTTTTCCTCCTGTAACCATTAAAATGTTTCCCTTTGGAATTTCCTGTCCAATTCCCTTTCGAAAGCCTCGATTGATCCTTCCTCCAGTGCAACCTCGAGAAAGTTGTCCATCCTCAGGGAGTGATGAGGGTGTTCCAGTGCAATGTCTACGAGTCACCACCCCTCTTTGTTCACTCAGACAGTTATGAGAGGCCATGAAGGTACATCACAACAAATTGTTTCGGTAGAGACAGGATTTCCCTCAATGCCCACCAAGTCAAGGTGTTTCTGTGTTTTTTAATGGCATTTTAGTGTTACTGGCGAACACCAATTTAATGCCTGTCCCTAATTGTCCAGAGGGTAGGTAAGAGTCATAGGGTCATAGAGATGTACAGCATGGAAACAGACCCTTCAGTCCAACCCGTGCATGCTGACCAGATATCCCAACCCAATCTAGTCCCACCTGCCAGCCCTCCAAACCCTTCCTTTTCATATATCCATCCAAATGCCTCTTAAATGTTGCAATTGTACCAGCCTCCACCACATCCTCTGGCACCTCATTCCATACATGTACCACCCTCTGTGTGAAAACGTTGCCCCTAGGATCTCTTTTATATCTTTCCCCTCTCACCCTAAACCTATGCCCTCTAATTCTGGACTCCCCGACCCCAGGGAAAAGACTTTGCCTATTTACCCTATCCATGACCCTCATAATTTTGTAAGCTTCTATAAGGTCACCCCTCAGCCTCTGACGGTCCAGGGAAAACAGCCCCAGCCTGTTCAACCTCTCCCTCTAGCTCAAATCCTCCAACCCTGGCAACATCCTTGTAAATCTTTTCTGAACCGTTTCAAGTTTCACAACATCTTTCCGATAGGAAGGAGACCAGAATTGCACGCAATATTTCAACAGTGGCCTAATCAATGTCCTGTACAGCCACAACATGACCTCCCAACTCCTGTACTCAATACTCTGACCAATAAAGGAAAGCATACCAAACGCCTTCTTCACTATCCTATCTACCTGCGACTCCACTTTCAAGGAGCTATGAACCTGCGCTTTGTTCAGCAACACTCCCCAGGACATTACCATTAAGTGTATACATCCTGCTAAGATTTGCTTTCCCAAAGCACCTCGCATATTGTTGTGGGCCAACCACATGTACAGGTCAGACCAGATAATGGAAGATGTTTTCCTGGGAATACGCCCAGGGAAGTTATTTGGTTGGAACTGAGAATTAAGAAAAGACAATCACCTGATTGGGATTATACTATAGAACCCCTTCCCCCTCCCCCAATAGTCCGTGGGAAATTGAGAAACAAATTTGTAAGGAGATTTCAGTTACCTGTGAGAATAATAGGGTGGTTATGGTGGGGCATTTTAACTTTCCAAACATAGACTGTGACTGACATAGGGTTAGGGGCATGGATGGGTTAAGTGTGTACAAGAAAATTTCCTGATTCAGTATGTGGATGTACTTACAAGAGAAGGTGCAAAGCTTGACCTACTGTTGGGAAATAAGGCAGGGCAGGTGACTGAGGTGTCAGTGGGGGAGCACTTTGGGGCCAGCGACCATAATTCTGTTAGTTTTAAACAGTGATGGAAAAGGATAGACCAGATCTAAACGTTGAAGTTCCAAATTGGAGGAAGGCTAATTTTGACGGTATTAGGCAAGAACTTTCAAACGTTGGTTGGGGGCAGATGTTTGCAGGTAAAGGGACAAATGGAAAATGGGAAGCCTTCAAAAATGAAATAATAACAGTCCAGAGACAATATATTCCTGTTAGGGTGAAAGGCAAGGCTGGTAGTTGAAGGGAAAGCTGGATGACTAAAGAAATTTGAGGTTTTGGTGAAAAGAAAAGGAAGCAAACATCGGCAGAGAGCGAGTGAATCCTTAGAGTATAAAGGCAGTAGGAGTATACTTAAGAGGGAAATCAGGGGGGCAAAAAGGGGACATGAGAAAGCTTTGGCAAATAGGGTTAAGGAGAATCCAAAGGTTTTTTACAAATACATTAAGGACAAAAGGGTGACTCAAAGGGCCCCTCAAAGATCAGCAAGGCAGCCATTGTGTGGAGCCACAGGAGATGAGGGAGATACTAAACGAATATGTTGCATCAGTGTTTAATGTGGAAAAGGACATGGAAGATATAGAATGTAAGGAAATAGATGGTGACATCTTGAAAAATGTCCACAATACAGAGGAGGGGGTTCTGGATGTCTTAAAATGCATCAGGTGTACCCTAGAACTCTGTGGGGAGCTAGGGAAGTGATTGCTGGGCCTCTTGTTGAGATATTTGTATCATCGATAGTCACAGGTGAGGTGCTCGAAGACTGGAGGTTGGCTAACGTGGTGTCACTGTTTAAGAAGGGTGGTAAGGACAAGCCAGGAAACTATAGACCAGTGAGCCTGACCTCGGTGGTGAGCAAGTTGTTGGAGGGAATCCTGAGGGACAGGATTTACATGTTTTTGGAAAGGCAAGGACTGATTAGGGATAGTCAATCTGACTTCGTGTGTGCGAAATTATGTCTCACAAACTTGATTGAGTTTTTTGAAGAAGTAACAAAGAGGATTGATGAGGACCGAGCGGTAGATGTGATCTATATGGACTTCAGTAAGGTGTTCCACAAGGTTCCCCATGGGAGACTGGTTAGCAAGGTTAGATCTCACGGAATAAAGGGAGAAATAGCCATTTGGATACAGCTCTAGCTTGAAGGTAGAAGACAGAGGGTGGTGGTGGAGGGTTGCTTTTCAGACTTGGAGGCCTGTGACCAGTGGTGTGCCACAAGGGTCGGTGCTGGGTCCACTGCTTTTCATCATTTATATAAATGATTTGGATGTGAGCATAGGAGGTATGGTTAGTAAGTTTGCAGATGACCCTAAGATTGGAGGTGTGGTGGACAGCGAAGAAGGTCACCTCACAGCACAATGGAACCATGATCAGACAGGCCAATGGGTCGTGAAGTGGCAAATGGAGCTTAATTTAGACAAATGTGAGGAAAGGCAAATCAGGACAGGACATTTACACATCTAATGATAAGGTCATGGGGAATGTTGCTGAACAAAGAGACCTAGTGGAATCACAGGTAGGGAAGATAGTGAGAAAGGTGTTTGGTATGTTTTCCTTTATTGGTAAGTACATTGAGAGTAGGAATTGGGAGGTCATGCTGCGGGATGATACAGGCCCTTCAGCCCAAACTGGTTCATGCTGACCCTTGTGTACACTCAGCTAGTTCCAACTGCCAGCGTTTAGTCCACATCCTTCTGAACCCTTCCCATCCATGTTCATATCTATTTTTTTTTTTAAATGCTGCTATTGTACCTGCCTTAACCACTTTCTCTGGCAGCCCATTCCATATACTCACCACTCTCTGTGTGAAGAAGTTGCCCCTCAGGCCCTTCTTAAATCTTTCCTCTCTCACCTTAAACCTATGCTCTCTAGTTTTCAATTCCCATCCCTGGGAAAAAGACTGCATGTGTTCATCCTTTCTATGCCCCACATGATTTTATACAACGCAATAAGCCCCCCCCCCCCTTATTCTCCTATGTTCTAATGATTAAAGTCCTATCCTGGCCAACCTCGCCCTAAAACTCAGGCCTACTAGTCCTGGCAACAACCTCGTAAATCTTCTTATTGCTCTTTCCAAATAGAAGGCATAAGTTTAAGGTGAGAGGGGAAAGATTTAAAAGGGACCTAAGGGGTAGCTTTTTCACACAGAGGGTGGTGCGTGTATAAAATGAGCTGCTGAAGGAAGTGGTGGGGGCTGATACAATTACAGCATTCTAAATGGCTCTGGATTAGACGTGCTGGAAAAGCACAGCAGTTCAGGCAGCATTCGAGGAGCAGTAAAATCGACGTTTCAGGCAAAAGCTCTTCATCAGGAAGGGCTTTTCCCTGAAACGTCGATTTTACTGCTCCTCGAATGCTGCCTGAACTGCTGTGCTTTTCCAGCACCACTCTAATCCAGAATCTGGTTTCCAGCATCTGCAGTCATTGTTTTGACCTAGCATTGTCAATGGTGCCTTGAAGATGGAAAGACAGGGTTCAGACAGGACAGGCTTAGGTGAGGACATGGTTAAGACTGGACAGGGTTAGGACAGGTGAAGACAGGAGAGACAGGGAGAGAGAGAGAGAGAGAGACGAAGGGGCTCAGGGAAGCCCCGGTCTCTAATCATGGAGCTATTAAAATTGGGGAAGGAGTGGTGGGCTGAAAATGTGTTGCTGGAACAGCGCAGCAGGTCAGGCAGCATCCAGGGAACAGGAGAATCGACGTTTCGGGCATAAGCCCTTCTTCAGGAATTCCTGAAGAAGGGCTTATGCCCGAAACGTCGATTCTCCTGTTCCCTGGATGCTGCCTGACCTGCTGCGCTGTTCCAGCAACACATTTTCAGCTCTGATCTCCAGCATCTGCAGACCTCACTTTCTCCTCGAAGGAGTGGTGGGCTCCCAGCATGTTATGGGACTGGAGATTACAGAGAAGGAAGAGACTACATGTTAAACATTGGGACTGGGAGTGAGTGCAGGTCCGCAGCACAGGGGGAGACAGGTGAACAGAATTTGATCCCCCTCAGAACATGGGCCAGGAGAGTTTAGAATGGCTCCAGTTTGCGAAGGACAGAAGATGGGAAACTGACCATTTGGGCAGATCCTGTCGTGTGTCCTGTCCTTGCGAGAGAGAAGTTGTTAGATTTCTCCAAAGGAAACAGAACCAGCCTGATTGTGTGAAAGCGATTTTTAAATCCAACTAAGCTCTTTTAAACAGTGTGAAGCTGTTATCCAATTATTGAAAAATGTTTATAGGACACCTGGTAGCTGTTTAATTCATCTGTTACCGCGACAGAAGAAGTGAGAAAGCACTCTCTTTAATTACTGATGAGATTCATTAAAATCTCAGCAAGTTATTGGAGTCCACTTTGTCCATGTGTGTGTATGTGTGTGTGTGTGTATGTGACAGAGAGTGTGTGTGTGGATGTGGGTCTGAGATTGTGTATTTGAATTGGATTCACCACGCACTGGGGTAAAGAAATCAGCCAATGGTTTGTGACTGTAGCTCAGTTGTAATGCCCCACATGGTTCATTCGCGAGTGAGTAAATTTGACCTCTCCTTACTCTGTGAATTACACAACATTTACATCACAAACACTGTTCCTGACTCAACTGGAATGATGTGTTCAATACTCAGGTCAGGAGTGCAGATGTTCGCTGATGATTGTAATATTCGTGGCTCCCCAGAAATTGAGGCAGTCCACCAAAGATGAGGGGTTTGTCTTGGAAAGAGAGATTGAGCAGTTTAGGCTGATACTCTCTGGAGTTTAGAAGAATGAGAGAAGATCTAATTGAGGGCAATAAGACGCTAAAGGGGATTGACAAAGTAGATGTAGAGAGGATGTTTCCCCTACTGGGGAAATCTGGAACAAGTGGTCATAACTTTAGGATAAAGGGTAACAGATTTAAAACAGAGGTAAGAAGGAATTACTTATTTGTGTGGAATCTGTGGAATTCACCATCCGAGATGCTGGGACAATGAGTACATTTAAGGAGGAAAGGGCAGATATTTAGTGAGTAATGAGTTGAAGGGTTCTGGGGAGTGGGGACAGGAAGATGGAGTTGAGGATGAGATGAGGTCATTATTAAATGGCGGAGCTAGCTCGAGGGGTTAAATGGCTTCCTCCTGTTCCTACTTCTTATGACCTGATATCCAAATGTAACAAGATAATACTTGCCTGTGCAGATAGAAATGTTTGCGAAATGCTTACATGTGTACTAGTGAAGTCAAGGCATACATGGCTATGGGGCAAATGCTGGCAAATGGGATTAGAATATTTAAGTGATTGTTTTTGACAGGATGGGCTGATGGGCCATTTGCTGTGGTGTGGATCTCTTCGCTCTATTAAATCCAGGCTTGGGCTGACAAGTGGCAATTAACATTCACCTCACACAAATGCCAGCAATGACCACCTCCAATAAAAGAGAATCTAACCTTCGCCCCATGACGTTCAATGCCTTTACCGTCACTGAATCCTGGTGAGATCATTGTAAAGAAGCTCACTATATAAACTCAGCAGCTACAAGAACAGATCAGAGACTGGGAATCCCACAGCAATTAACTCACCTCCTGACTCCCCAAAGCCATCTACAAGGCACAAGTTAGGAGGGTGATGGAATACTCCCAACTTGCCTGGATGGGTGCTGCTCCAACAACACTCAAGAAGCTTAACACCATCCAGGACAAAGCAGCCCGCTTGATTGACACCACATCCACTCCCTCCACCATCGACGTTCAGTAACAGCAGTGTGTACCATCTACAAGATGCACTGCAGAAAATCACCAAAAATCCTCAGACAGCACCTTCCAAACCGAAAACCACTTCTATCTAGAAGGACAAGGACAGCAGGTACATGGGAGCACCACCACCCTGCAGCTTCCCCTCTGAGTTTTCACCATCCTGATTTTTCATCTCGTCACTGGCTAAGCCAGCATTTACTGCCCACCCCTAATTGCCCAGAGGGGAGTTATGAGTCACCCACATTACTGTGGGTCTGGAGTCACGTGTAGGCCAGACCCACAGTTTTCTTCCTGAAAGGGCCATGGTGAACTAGATGGCTTCTTCCTGACAATTGACAAGTAGTTATTCATTAGACTCTCAATCCTGAAATTTGTTGTTATCTTCACAAATTCTCTGCTAAAAACTGCTTCATCAGTTCTGAAGAAGGATCGCTGGACCCGAAATGTTAACTCTGCTTTTTCTCCACAGTTGCTGCCAGACCTGCGGAGTTTTCCCAGCAATTTCAGTTTTTGTTGTAGAATTCCAGTATATACAGTTCTTTCGTTTTTTTCATTAAACAATGTACAAGGCTGTCAGAAGGCAGTACAACACTGCCATCATGTGGTCCATCTCAGCAGAGCAGCACTTGATTGCAATTTTGAGGGAAGGGAAATTCAAACCAGATCAAGACCAAAAGACATTGGGGAATGTAAGTCATTCAGCCCATCGAATCTGCTCTGCTGTTCGATGAGATTTTACAAAATCTGTACAAGTCTCGAGGCAGACCACAGCTGGAATATTGTGAACAGTTTTGGATCCCTTATCTAAGGAAAGAGGAGGTACTATCATTGAAGAACCTCCTGATGCTGCCTGGCCTGCTGTGTTCCTCCAACCTCCTGCCTATCTACACTGACTTTGGAGGCAGTCCAGAGAAGGGTCATTAAATTGTTCCCAGGTATGGAGGGGCTGTCTTATGAGGACAGTTTGAGTAGGTTGGGTCTGTACTCTTTGGAGTTTAAAAGCATGAGAGGCGACCTCATTGCCACATACAAGATTCTTTGGGGACTTGACAGAGATGCTGAAAGGTTGTTTCCTCTTATGACAGAGTCAAGGACCAGAGGGCATTATAGGTGTCACACGTTTAATACAAAGATGAGGAATTTCTTCTCTCAGAATGGAGCGAATGTGAGGAAATCTTCACCACAGAGAGTTGTCAAGGCTGGGATGTTTAACACATGCAATGAGCTTCAATGACTACTGCCTGGTTGCTCTGACCTCCATTATTATGAAGTTCTTTGTGTTATGAAGTTGAAGACGTCCACTGTACCTTTTAGAGAGAGTAAATGCTGTACTGGCAGTCGGAGTTTGCAGGCAACTGTCATGTGACTGACTCGCAGTCATAGAGTGTGCTGGAAAATTGAAAGATGTAACGTATTGGTGTAACCTAGATATATGAGTTGGCTTCACAGCAGTTTGAATTTAACCAATTATACCCCATGATACTAAAACCCAATTGAATTTGAATTTTAATGTTTTGTCGGCATTGAACCGATGTTTTGGGGTATAAAAAGCAGGCATTTTGAACAATTACGATAGAAAGAGCACCATCTGCCATTGTCAGCCAGACTGCTTAAAACCTCTCTCTCTAAAAGGTACCTTTTTCATATGAAACACCTTTGCAATAGAAGACTGAAGATGACCCAGGGAGATCTACAAACAGAGGAAGACTACAACCGCTGTCTGGTTTTGAAAATCGAGTTGCTGCAAATTAATAGGGGCTTTATCGGATTGGTATATTGTTATAGAGTGGGAGATAGATAACAAATCTTTAAGACAAAGGAGGCTTAGAGTTGCAAATAGTTGTTGCTTAATGTTCACTTTTGGAATTAAAGAATAAAATTTGGGGAGTTCTCTGTCACTCATACTCTAACAGATTATGAGGTGAAGTGGGCTTTTCTGTGTGTTTGTTTTAATTAGCAGAAGTGTTTACCTCTGTGTCATAACATTTGTGATGTTAGACATGGTTTGTATCAACTCTAGCCTCCTGGCCTCCCTTGATCCCTTTGCAATTTGCCTATCGGCGCAGCAAGTCCACAGCAGATGCAATCTCCTTAGTCCTACCCTCATCCCTGAAACACCTAAATAATAAAGATATCTATGTCAGGCTTCTACTTATTAACTACAGCTCTGCCTTCAATGCTAATCCCAGCTAAACAAATCTCCAAACTCCAAGACCTAATGGTCTTGGAAATGGGTCTGGGTGGGTTATTCTTCGGAGGGTCGGTGTGGACTTGTTGGGACAAAGGGCCTGTTTCCACTCTGTAGGGAATCTAATCTAATCAAAAAAAACCTAACTCTCTATTCCACCCCCTGCAACTGGATCCTCGACTTCCTGACCCACAGACCGCAATCAGTGAGGATAGGCAATAAAATCTCCTCCACAACAATCCTCAACACTGCCCCGCAAGGCTGTGTACTCTGCCCCTCACTGTACTCTCCGCCCCTCACTGTACTCCCCACCCCTCACTGTACTCCCCGCCCCTCACTGTACTCCCTGCCCCTCACTGTACTCCCCGCCCCTCACTGTACTCCCCGCACACTCATGATTGTGTGGCCAAATCACGTCCAAACTCCATCTACAAGTTTGCTAGCAACGTGACTGTGGTAGGCTGGATATCAGACCTTCGTCAGTTTCAATCAGATCACTCCTCATTCTTTAAAACTTGAGAGAATCCAGACACGTTCTCCTTAATCTCCTTTATAAGAGAATCCTGCCATCCTAGGAATTAATCAGGTGAATCGCTGTTTCATTCCCTTTATACCAATTGAATTGAATTGCTTTTCACATGTACCAAGGCACAGTGAAAAGCTTTGTCTTGCGAGCAATACAGGCGGATCACAGAGTTAACTAAAGTAAATAATAGGTAAACAGCGGCAAAAACAAAACACAGGTACAGGCGAATGTGGAGAATCCATTCAGTATTCTAACAACAGTACTGGAGAAACTATTGCGAAACCGGCTGGTGCGTGTGTTCAGGCTTCTGTACCTTCTCCCCAATGGTAGAGGTTGTAGAAAAACATTGCCAGGGTAGGATGGATCTTTGAGAATGCTGCCGGCCTTTCCTTGACATTGGGCCTGGTAGATGGATTCTATAGATGGGAGGTTGGCCTTTGTGATTGTCCGGGCTGAGTTCACCACTCTCTGTAACCGTCTCCAATCTTGAATGGTACAATTGCCATACCAGGTAGTAATACATCCAGACAGAGTGCTCTCTGTGGGAAGCTAGAGAAGTGATTGGTGGGCCTCTTGCTGAGATGTTTGTATCATCGATAGTCACAGGTGAGGTGCCGGAAGACTGGAGGTTGGCAAACGTGGTGCCACTGTTTAAGAAGGGCTGTAAAGAGAAGCCAGGGAACTATAGACCGGTGAGCCTAACCACGGTGGTGGCAAGTTGTTGGAGGGAATCCTGAGGGGCAGGATGTACATGTATTTGGAAAGGCAAGGACTGATTCGGGATAGTCAACATGGCTTTGTATGTGGGAAATCATGTTTCACAAACTTGATTGAGTTTTTTGAAGAAGTAACAAATAAGATTGATAAGGGCAGAGCAGTAGATGTGATCTATATGGACTTCAGTAAGGCTTTCGACAAGGGTCCCCATGGGAGACTGATTAGCAAGGTTAGAGCTCATGGAATACAGGGAGAGCTAGCCATTTGGAACAGAACTGGATCAAAGGTAGAAGACAGAGGCTGGTGGTGGAGGGTTGTTTTTCAGACTGGAGGCTTGTGACCAGTGAAGTGCCACAAGGATCGGTGCTGGGCCCTCTACTTTTTGTCATTTACATAAATGATTTGGATGCGAGC
>NC_057716.1:103584806-103607819 GCF_004010195.1 Chiloscyllium plagiosum
GTACAGTTGCAACATTTAAGAGGCATCTGGATGGATATATGAATAGGAAGGGTTTGGAGGGATATGGGCCGGGTGCTGGCAGGTGGGACTAGATTGGGTTGGGATATCTGGTCGGCATGGACGGGTTGGACCGAAGGGTCTGTTTCCGTGCTGTACATCTCTATGACTCTTGATGGCGCACCTATAAAAGTTGGCAAGGGTATTCACTGTCAAAAAAAAATCACATTTAAAAACCAGTCAGCTTTGCTGATGTAGATTCTCTCTCCAGGTCAGTTTCTATGTTCTACGGCACAGTCTCCCCACAGACTGGTACCTCTCAGACAGCTCTTGAGCTACCAGCCTACGTGTATTGGCCTTTTGGCAGTTCTCTCTCAACTGTTCAAAAATATCTGGTTTTATATCCTAAAACATCAGATCGTTTCATTGGTTTTAATATTATGAAGATACAAAATTCAAACTTGATCTGAGTTTGGTATCTTGGGGCATAACTTAAACTGATTTGCCGAATTTGAATTTGTTTTTATCTCATGGCAACGCAACCACTGTATTTGTGTGGACCACGTGTTACATTTTTACCTTGCTCAGAACACTTCGTGCTGTGTCAGGCAATTTTGCCAGCATTTCAACTCTCTTAAAGGTACATTGCCTCCACACCTTCATAACAAAATACTGTATTTAAAATACAACCAAAGAAAAAGGAATTTGGAATAACAACTCTGTGGGAAAAACTTAACAAGTTAACATAGTGCCTATTATTAATTAACTGCTCCAATATAGAAACATCCCATAAACACACCCCTTGGCCAAAAAAGACAAATTCAGATACAGATTCTCACATGCAGCTCTCCAATTCAGGAGAACATCAAGAGAAAATTCAGGGAGAGCAGCAGCTAGGAGACATTGACTGAAGCTTCCAATTCTTTTGAGACCCTGTTAGCTTCTGCTTTAATCTAAACCTAAAAACTAAAAAAAGCCTAGCAAGCCCGGTCTGTGAAAGATGGCCACGCCCAAACTTCTTCGTGTTCTAACTTTTAAAAAAACCAAAGGCCTCAGAAGCTGTTTACTCAAGTGGTCTTCGGTAGGCAGCTTGACACCTCTGCCTTACAAACACTCGTTCAAAAAGAACAGAACGAAATAACATATTGAAAGCCACAGCATCGTCACAATGCTCATTTCAATTTCACATTTCACTATCTGCTGGGGCAGGATTCAAACCTAGGAATCCAGAACATTACCAGAGTCTCTGGTGTAATTGAGAGAAAGTGAGGACTGCAAATGCTGGAGAGTCAGAGTCAAAAGGTGGAGCACTGGAAAAGTACAGCAGGTCTGGCAGTATTTGAGGAGCAGGACAGTTGAAATTTCTGCCATAAACCCTTCATCAGGAATGTTGGGAATGGGTGGGGGCGTTGCAGGTGGACAGCGCCGGGTGTGGTGCTGAGAGGTAAATAGCAGGATGGGAGTAAGGCTGAGGGAGGGTGTTAGCTGGGATGAGATTAAGTGGATGCGGGTGGGTGGGTTATTGCAATAGGTTGATGGGGAGGGGAGCAGAGCGGGTGGGTAGGAAGGAAGATGGGACAGGTAGGACAGGTCAACAGGGTAATGCTGAGTTGGAGGATTAGATCTGGAGTTAGGTAGGGAGAGGAGAGATTTGAAAACTAGTGAAATCGATGTTGATGCTGTGTGGTGGTAGGGTCCCAAGGTGGAAGATGAGATGTTCTTCCTCCAGTCGTCAGGTGGCTTGGATTTGGTGGTGGATGTGGTCTAGGACTTGCATGTCCTTGGGAGAATGGGATGTGTAACTGAAGTGGTTGGCCACAGGGCGGCGGGCTTGTTTGGTGCATTTGTCATAGAGTTGATCTCTATGCGGTTTCCTCTAAATCAGGGAGACAGAACACCAACTTGCGTTGCTACCTGATGAAGGAGCATTGTTCCGAAAGCTTCTACTTCCAAATAAACCTGTTGGACTAAAACCTGGTGTTGTGTGATCTTTAACTCTGTTTTAGTAGCAGTGTGAAATGGATGTAGGGAATTCTATGGATTAAATACAATTTAAAGAATAAAATAACAGTGAATGCATTCGCATCTCCTTGGGTTACACTTTCGAGTCTTGCTCCCTGCTTGCAGCAGCTCAGGTTGCAGAACTGTGAAGCCCAGCACGTGGCGTGTCATCTCCCGGGCCCCAACTCTCGCGAGCTCCAGTCGGATGGGGCGGTGTGAGGGAAACCTCGCGAGACCTGACAGTGGCGAGCGGCGGCGGCACTTCTTTGAGCCGCCGGTAGCAGCAGGGGAGACGTTTTGCGATGCTGTCCTCTCCGTAAACTGACCGATAATGAGGAAAATCATCGGTACAGGTAATGGTTTTTGTGTGTGATATATTTTTTTAAAAAATAGAGACAGCAAACGCCGTCTTATCGCGTGAGGGGTTGGCGATGCTTCGTCAGGTTAAAATAGGTTGGGTAGGGGAAGGGAACTGTAATACCCATGAGACCCTGGGCGTGGAACTACAATACCCATGGGGCGGTGGGGTTTGGCGCATGCGCACCACTGCGACCTGGTTTGTGTGTTGACGGGGGCGTTGTTCTGAGCATGCGCGTGTCTTGTCGCCTGCCCGGGAGCATCGTTTTGAGCATGCTCGCGTCTCGTCGGCTGGCTCACGCATGCTCAGTGACTTGTTGTGAGCATCCTCATTCACCCATCGCTCCCCTGTGTTTAAAAATTGTTATCCAAGGGTTTAAAGCAAAGATAAATAGTAGGATCCCGTAGAATGGCCTGCTCCTGTTCATGTCTCTCTCATGGTCCTCTGTGCAGCCAGGACACGTCAGCCTTTCAAAGGTTAGACCAAGTTGGAAAGCTGAATAATCTGTTCCTACCTATTGTGCTTTATTTTCTCCCTGATGAGGGGCGACAGGCTGTTGGGGTCTTTCATTTTTGTTTTGCACCCATTTCAAAGGGGGCAACAATTTATACTACAAGAGCAAACAAACTAAATTGGCTGGGGAGTTTACTGACTGCTGTAAAAGCACAGCAGGTCAGACAGCATCCGAGGAGCAGGAGAAAGCGTCGATTCTCCTGCTCCTCAAATGCTGCCTGACCTGCTGTGCTTTTCCAGCAGTACACTCGACTCTTAAGTTCCAGCATTTGCCGTCCTCACTTTCGTCAAGTTTACAGACTGGTCAACGTATTGTAATGGAGAAATAAACCTGGGAATACTTATCTCCCTTGTTTTTGTTTCATTATAATGAGTGTAGTGCCTGGACACATCCATCTTTTCAGCAGAGGACAGAGTCTTGTGTCTGTGTGTGTGTGTGAGAGAGAGAGATGTATAGTTTATATCAAACATACATGAGCCATACTCTTAGCCCAGTTAATTATCTTAAATTGATTGGCGGTGAAAAGTTTTGTACATCGAGGCACCATGTCTAATGTTGGCCCCTGTGTTCTGAGATTTACAAATATGGGTGAGTTGTAAATGTTTGAAGGACTGTGCTGTTTAATATAATCCACCAGTTGTTGGATCTATAGATAACATCACACTAGAATTTATCTGCCACAGTACTGTTTTTCTCTACTTAAAGTTATGTAAATGATATTTAATCCCACTTTTCTATATTAAAGCTGCTGTATATTTGGCCTCATCTAGAGTACTGCTTATAGTTCTGGTCACTGCATTATAGGATGGATCCTAATAAAGGGAGTGCTGATGATATTTGAAAATGTTCCCTGGTTGAAGAATTTTATTTTAGGACAAATTGGATTTGTGTTTCTTTGCAACGGACAAGGTTGAGGGGAGATTTAATTGATGTGACTAAAATGTGAGGAGCCTTGATTATGTGGAAAGGAATGACCAATTTTCCTTGCAGAGTTTTAAAGTAATTGGTAAGAATAGATGGGGATTTGGTAAACTGGAACTCACTGCCTGAAAGTACTTTGCACAATAAGTAGGAGTAGATTATTCAGCTTTCCAACTGGTCTAACCTTTGAAAGGCTGACGTGTCCCGACTGCACAGAAGACCATGAGAGAGGAACTCACTGCCTGCTTTAACCTTTTGCAGTGATATGGACCCAGAGCTGAAAGTGTGTAAGGTGTGTGGCTCTTTTAGCTGTATGATAAGCAGTCTCCTTCTTTGCCATGAATTTGAATAATTTCATATTCTAGAATTGTGAGTAGAGTCAGTTCTTTTATAATGTGATGGTTGTGTTCTTGTGCAACCCCACATTATAGAAAAATCCGGCTTCGAAACAGTGCTCACAGTGTTGGTGATACAATTGTGTTACAGCCAACACAAATTTAAAAGTTCGGGCTCTGTAGAAAGTGTTACCATTTCATCAATCGTGTTACAGTGAATTCATGGTGATGAAACACACATTATAACAGAATGACCTGTATATATGTGTGTGGACTTGTTGAATTTTATTAATCTCATTTATTTGTACTTTACTGCTTCTCAGAGGTTAACAGAATAGAAAATGTATTGACTTATGAGGACAATTTCTCTAATGCCTATTTTCCCCAATGTTGACTATGTTTGAAAGTATCCACCTGTTGGATGTACTCTCTCCTTTTGTCTTTGCTTGAGTGCTACATTGAGATGGGACATTAATGACATGAGACCTCAGTATTGTCTCTGATGCTCTGGCACTGTTTTGAAGAGCAGGGAGTTCTCCCTGTGGCTTGGGCTGCTATTTGTCCCTCCATCAACCTTATTGAAACTGTTTATCTCCTCGTTATGAATTGCTCATTGAGTTTGCTGTGCACAAGTTAACTGTCATATTTGACAACCGGAAGCAGCAGGGACAGGCCACTATAAATGCCGGAGGAAACACCACAGAAGCGCTTCACAGGAGGCTCCCAAGCACTGAGGATGTCACCCAGACAGGGGACGAAACGTTTGCAACAAAAATTTCCAGCTCGGCGAACAGAACCACAACAACGAGCACCCGAGCTACAAATCTTCACCCAAACTTTGAATTCTGTTTACCCCTGACCAATGCACCTAATCTACACATCCCTGAACACTATGAGCAATGTAGCATAGCCAATTCACCTAACCTGCACATCTTTAGACTGTGGGAGGAAATCCATGCAGTCACCCAAGGCTGGAATCAAACCTGGGTCCCATGTGCTGTGAGGTAGCAGTGCTAATCACAGAGCCACAGTGCTGCCCTAAAGGGTAGCCTATGAGAAACCATAAAACCATAGCTAGTTGCCACAAAAGCTTCTCTGTGAGTGCCCTTTCAAGAAGGGAAATCTGTCTTTACCTTGTCTGGCTTGTCACTCCAAAGCACTCTTAACCTGGTTGGGTAAGTATTATTATTTCTAATGTCATAATAGTTACTGTAATTCAAAAGTATTCCATTGGCTGTATCACACTTTGGGGCATCTTGGTTATGAAAGCTGCTGTATAAACACAATTTTTATAGTTCACTATTTGTGATGAAAAGATGTTTTATTAATGAATAAAGATTGATCTGAATCCACACTGTCTTTTGCAATATTATTATTAAATATTATGATTGAGAAGATCAAAATTGAAATTCTTTAATACAAACAGGGCAGAGCTTTGTTTAATGCGTTTAACAATCTTAACTACGGGAAGTCCTTGAAAAGATTTTTTTTTTTTCGGAGGCAAATTTACAAAACAACATGGTGTCTGTTACAATGTGATGTAGTACTCATCACAGAACCATTTGATTTCAGGACACTGCAGAAAACTAGGGTACAAATTAAACTTTAATCATATCCCATTATAGTCATCTGAATGGAAATGCTACTGCAAGGAGGAGCAAGGCCTCTGCTTCAAGATAGAATAAATGTGGAACAGTTGGAAATTAACTTCTACTTCTAGCTGATCCTGATTATTACAGAGTATGCTAGGACAACATAACTATTAACATGGTTTTACTAGATTTTCTGATGCATCCATGTGTTTTTCAGAATTATTAGTTTAACTGATTAAATAGCTTTCCATCAGATTATTTTCCATCAGTCGCATTTAAGTTCATTTTTTAAGTGTCCTGTATTGGTGTCCATTTTCACAACTTAAAGGTAACGTCGCAATGTCTTAACAGACCATGGGACTGCTCGCCCATAAGAGACAGAGAGAGAGAGACAACTGGTGGTGGTTTAACTTGTAGGTCACCACCCCTCAGGTGAGAGAGGAGGCTGAGATGGAGAGTCCTTCCTAGTAACCTTAGCCATCGTGGGAATTGAACCCAAGTTGGTGTCACAAACCAGCTGTCTAGCCAGCTCAGCTAAGTTCTTTGCCAAAACATGGACATTGCTGACTAGGCCAGCATTCATCATCCATTCCTAATTGCCCTTGAGAAATGGATGGTGAGCTGCGGTCTTGAACCCGACAGTTCATGTGGGGCACTTAAAATGTCTTTATTCTGACATTTACATCAAGTTAACTTATTTTTTTAAATAAAAGCAAAATACAGTAGATGTTGAAAATCTAAAATTAACAGAAACTGCTGGAGAATATAGGACTGGCAGCATCTGTGGAAAGAGAACTCAGTTAATGTTTCAAGTCGTGTTTTGCAACACTGTTGAAGTCCCAACTTTTCACTTTATACATTAACAGTTTAGATGAAGGAACTGAGGACATTCTGGCTAAGGTTGCAGATGATACAAAGATAGGGAGAGGGACAGGTAGCACTGAGGATTTGGACAGGTTAAGAGAGTGGACAAAACAGCAGATTGAGTACGATGTGGGAAAGTGTGTGGTCATGCACTTTGTGAGGAAGAATAGAGGCATGGGCATGGACTATTTTCGAAATGGGGAGAAAATTCAGAAGTCTGAAGTGCAAAGCGACTTGGGAGTTCTAGTCCAGGATTCTGTCAAGGTAATTTTGCGCATTGAATCAGTAGTTAGGAAGGAGGAGAAAGTGAGGACTGCAGATTCTGGAGATGAGAGTCAAAAAGTGTGGCACTGGAAAAACACAGCTGATCAGGCAGCATCCGAAGAGCAGGAGGATCAGGAATTCCTGATGAAAAGCTTATGTTCGAAATGTCAACTGTCCTGCTCCACGGATGCTGCCTGATCAGCTGTGTTTTTCCACCGCCGCACTCAGTAGTTAGGAAGGCAAATACAATGTTGGCATTTATTTTGAAGACATGAATATAAAAGCAGGATGTATTTCTGAGGCTCTGTAATGCTCTGGTCAGACCACATTTGGAGTATCGTGTGCTGTTTTGGGCCCCATATCTCAGGAAGGATGTACTGGCCTTGGAGCATGTTCAGAATAGTCCCAGGAATGAAAAACTTAACATGTGAGGAACATTTGAGAACTCTGGTTCTATACTCGATGGAGTTTAGAAGGATGAGGGGGGGATCTAATTGAAACTTACAGAATACTGAATGGCCTGGACAGTGTAGGTGTTGGGAAGATGTTACCGTTGATGGGAGAGATTAGGATCCAAGGGCATAGCATTAGAGTAAAATGGAAGACCCTTTAGAACTGAGATAAGGAAAAACTTCTTCTGTCAGAGTGTGGTAAATCTATGGAATTCATTGCCACAGAAGGCTGTGGAGACCAGGTTATTGAGCATATTTAGGAATAAGACATTCTTGATTATCAAAGGTTACGGGAGGAAGTGGGAGAACGGGGTTGAAAAACTTATCAGTCATGATGGAATGGCCTAATTTCTGCTCCGATGTCTCATGGTCAAAGTCCAATATGATGACTCTGAACTTCTAAAAATTCTACTTTGCGCTCAGAACATTAACTCTGTTTCCCTCTCCACAGACACTAGACCTGCTGAGTCTCTCCAGCATTTTCTGTTTTTAAGTCTATTTTAAACATAACCACTAACCTGTCTTGAATATTCAAAAAACGTGTTGCTGGTTTCCCTTTATTATTGAAAGTGACTGACTGTTTCTGATGTGGCTGGCAACCCTCTTTCGAGATCTACGTAGCTTTCTACAGAGCAGGCAAAATGCCATTCCTGGTTTTCGTGCCAGTGCTGCTGTCAAACTGATGTGTCCACTGCGAGGTCAGAGGGCCTTAGAATGAACTTTCTTAAGAGTCATAGTCATACAGCATGAAAGCTGACAACCATCATCCCAAACTAAACTAGTCCCAACTGTCTGCCCTTGGCCCATATCTGTCCAAACATTTCTGATTCATGTACTTGTCAAAATGTCTTTTAAATGTTGTAACTGTCCCCACAGCCACGACTTCTGGAAATTCATTCCCCACACAAACCATTCTGAGGAATTATGAACTACACCACAGTTCAAATCATAAACTTGCTACCAGATAAGATATTGTTTATGTTCATGTTTTATTTCACTTCAGAATGTTTTAAAGCTCACTTTACCATCTGAAGCATAAAGTCCTCTTTATAGATAGATTTTAAAATAATGGTCTTAAGTAATTTCACCTCACTCCTTATTTGCTTGAGTGTTCGTCATTGAATTATGTGAGGCCTAGGCTTTGGAAAAGGGTGTTTTTAATGTCTGGTGGATAAATCCTAAAACGTACACTAAAATATTTTTGTGTCAGCAACTTGCAGTGTTTATAAATCTGTAGCAGCTGAATTTGAACTGTACAGTTGGTGGAAGCAAGGACCTGGGAAGCAACTGACTCATGATACTGAAGTCAAGGCTGAGTTAGGAGGACAGGTTGGACAATCTTGTGGTTAGAAAGTTGCCACAAGATTATCCAACATCCTCCTTGTTTCATGTTACACTTGACCAATACAAGAAGCTCACCCCCTATTACCAAGATTACCCCCCTATGCAAACTCCTTCATCTAATTGCCAGTCAGCAATTCATAGAACATTAGAGCGCAGTACAGGCCCTTCTGCCCTTGATGTTACACTGACCTGTGGAATAAATTTGAGGCCCATCTATCCTACACTAATCCATTTTCATCCATGTTTATCAATTTGCCTGCAACACTCTGAGTTCATTCAGGTAGTTCAGGATCCTTGGCTAAGATCAGTCAGGAAATTTAATCTGTAATTTTTGGATTATAGTACACTTTGAAATTTGATTCTTCTTACATTTCTTTAGCAATCTGAAGGATGCTTCTTGGATCATGGGCCAGACCGTTTGCATCTGCTCTCGTGGGACAATCACCATTGATAATAAGCGATATTTCTTTATCCAGAAGCTGGACGAAGGGTATGTGACTGAAGCTACTTTTATGTCTTGTTTCCTTATGTATGGATTATGTCTCATTCTCTGTAAATGATGAGAATCAGCGAATTGCCTCATTCACCACTGGAGGAATCTGTAAAGACTATGCAGCCTTTAGTTTAGTTGCACTGACAGTTTTCTTGCCTGTTAGCTCTCAAATGAGTCCCAGTTGAGAACATGTCTAATTTAGCTTCTCAGAGTTCCAGTGGAGTCAAATTCAATCACATTTCTATGTGGCGGCCCAGATCTTAACAGTCTCTTGCATGAAGAGATTTCTCCTCCATTCCCTTCTAACTCTTGTAACAGTTACTTATTTTAAATCTATGACAAGTATAAATATTTAGTTTCTACTTACCGTATGAAATTCCCTCTTAATTTTCGATACACTGATTAGATCTATCTCTATATATTCTGATAAGCCCCTCTTCCTCTCTCCAACGCCTACAATCCATCCTATTGTATGCCTCTCAGAAATAAACGCAGTACTCCAGCTGAGGTCTCACTAATCTTTCACAAATCATTTGTATGATTTTGTTTTTTAAATTATAAATCCAAAATTGCCTTAAAGGGTGTCAGATTTAAGCAGAAATGAGGAGGAATTGCTTCCCTCAAAGGATTGTGAATCTGTGGAATTCACTACTGCAAAGATCAGTGGTTGTCAGTACACTGAATATATTTTAGAAGACAGACAGATCTTTAATTAGAATTAAGTTAAAACTTATGGAGAATTGGCAGGAAAGTGGAGTTGTGATCAAGATGAGGTCAGGTATTCCTGCTCTGGGTTCCGATGTATGTTCTCGTAAAAAGATTTTCGAATTGTGTCTCTCCTCTACATCGCTAATTCTATTGGAATTATCAGTCATGCAGACCAGTTGTTCTGAAGGTTGAATCCCAGCTCAGCAATGAATCACACAGATAAGCATTCAGGATGTTATGTATGACATGGTTTCAGTTCCTGCTCACTATCCTGTGATGCCTGCTGAACGGTATTTGATCAGGGCAGATTCAGTTTCAGTTATATCATACCCCATCTCCAGATCTTCAACACAAACGCTGAAAGAAGTTTCTAGACCTGTAGAAACCTTTGCATGAGATATCATACAGTGTAATTGTACAATAAGTTAGACTATCTATGTGCTTTGCTGCTGATTATGAAGTGTAAAACCCTCTAAGTTTTTGGTGAAAGCAGTTTTGCATTTAATTGCCACTTTTAATTTGGCTCAACATCCAAAACCACTTTGCAGGAATAGTTATCAAAACAAGATTTGACCCTGAGACATACAGGGATTTAGTGCATCACGTGAGCAAAAGCTTGGTTAAAGAGAGCGGGTTAAAGGAGTACCTTAATTGAGAATGGAGAAGTTCAGGAAGAGAATTCCAAACTTGAGTGCACAGCATTTTTTTTTGTTTGTTTTAAATCACTCATGGGTATGGACGTGGCTGGCCAGCATTTATTGCCCATCTCTAGTAGCTTTTGGAAAGGTGCTACTTCTTGAACTGCTGCAGACCATGTAGTAGTAGTTTGACCTGCAATGCCCTTGGTTAGGTGGAGGCTGGTGGGAATTCCAGGATTTTGACCCAGTGACAATGAAGAAATGATAATATATTTCCAAGTCAGGATGGTAAGTGGCTGAGAAGGGAACTTGCAGGTGATGGTGTTCCCATGCATCTGCTGCTGTTATGCTACTAGATAGTGGTCATGGGTTTTGAAGGTGCTATCTAAGGATCTTTGGTGAATTTCTACAAAATATCTTGTAGATGGCTCACACTGCAGCTACTGAGCATTGGTAATCAAGGGAGTGGTTATTTGTGGATATGGTGCCAATCAAGTGGGCTGCTTTGTTCCTGGATGGTTTCAAGCTTCTTGAGTATTATTGGAACTGCACCCTTTCAGGCAAGTGGGAAGCATTCCATTA
The DNA here is from genome assembly GCF_004010195.1 of Chiloscyllium plagiosum. Taxonomy (NCBI): domain Eukaryota; kingdom Metazoa; phylum Chordata; class Chondrichthyes; order Orectolobiformes; family Hemiscylliidae; genus Chiloscyllium; species Chiloscyllium plagiosum. The sequence continues at coordinate 103,595,870 of NC_057716.1, forward strand.
AGCTCCTGACTCATGCCTTGTAGATGGTGAATAGGCTTTAGGGAGTCAGGAGGTGAGTTGCTCCTTGCAGGATTCTTAGTCTTTGACCTGCTCTTGGGGTTTCTGCTGTTGGAGGCACGCATGCCATTTATGAACAGTTGGTCATAATAATGTATAAGAAGCCAGAATTGGAGATGTACAGCAGTCTGAGAGTTGTGGGATTGGAGCTGGTTACAGAGCTTCTCATCACCTGTCTTGTTCGTATAAGACTCTTAAAAAATTTTATCTGGTTACACTTCTGTGAAGTGCTTTTGTTACCATTTGAGTGATTTGAATGTGAGGATGGAAGTTGTATGCCATATTCTAATTCTGGGTTGTTCCTTGGTTATCTCTGAGTTTGGCACAAGTCTTGGTAGCCCACCTGCCTGGTCCTCAGCAGATGTGGCAGTTATTAGTATGAGTAATGTGGAGATAATATCTCCCTTCTCTGTTCACAGTCCCTTCTCCCTTTTTTGTTTCAGGGGGTTCAGCTATGTGGATCTGGTGGAGAGTGTTCAGAATGGAAAGTTCTACGCCCTGAAGCGTATCATCTGCCATGACAAAGAAGATCGCAAAAATGTGCTTAATGAGATGGAAATGCATCGGATGTTCAACCACCCAAACATCCTGCATTTAGAAGCTCACTGCATCATGGACAAAGGTCCAAAGTGTGAGGGCTGGCTGCTGCTGCCTTATATTAAGGTGGGTCTGGCAGCTTCTCCATTTAGAATCCCTTTATATGGGTGGCATGGTGGCTCAGTGGTTAGCATTACTGCCTCATAGCACCAGGGACCCGGGTTCGATTCCAGCTTCGGGTGACCGTCTGTGTGGAGTTTGCACATTCTCCCCGTGTCTGCACGGGTTTCCTCCGGGTGCTCCGGTTTCCTCCCACAGTCCAAAGATGTGCAGGTCAGGTAAATTAGCCATGATAGATTGCCCATAGTGTTCATGGATGTATGGGTTGGGTGCATTACTCAGGGGTAAATATAGTGTAATCAGGTAGGGGAATAAATCGGGTAGGTTACTCTTCGGAGGTTCAGTGTGGACTTATTGGACCAAATAGCATGTTTCCATACTGTAGGGATTCTATGCAGGTCTACGTCAGTTCTCCCCTGCGAGAAATTCGCATGGAGAGCATAGAGCCATACAGCATGGAAACAGACCTTTCCGTGCTGACCATGTTCCCAAACTAAACAAGTCCAACCTCCCTGCGTTTGCCACATATTCTTCGAAACCTTTTCTATTCATTCTTTTCCAAATGTCTTTTAAGCATTATAACTGTACCCGCATCCACCACTTCCTCTGGCAGTTTATTGCACACATCAACCATGCTTTGTGGTTTGTTTTTAAAAAAAGTTTCCCTTCATATCCTTTTTTTTTTAAAAGTCTTTGTCCTCTCACTTTAAAAATATTCCCCCATACTTTAAGCTTCCCATCTTAGGGAAAGGACCTTTGCTATTCACCTTACCTATAGCCCCTCATGATTTTATAAACTGCTGTCAACCTCCTATGCGCCTTTCATATTCATTTCCTGAAATAGCCGAAACTGCCTGCTTTTATTATTGGGGTTGCTATTTGCCAAATAATGTTGGATGAAGGACACATATTGATCAAGATACCAAGAGTACTACCTTACTGTTCTTCATGATGTTGTATGAGATCTTTACACCCACACGAAAAAGGTAGATAGCAGCAATTTTAGCATCAGAGAAATGGTACAACACTGAAATGTCAGAGAGAATGTACGCAGATCATCAAATTTGAAATTTGATTTTTATGGACTTGCTGTGAGGTTTAGAAGGCATGTTCACCTGCTGCCCATGATAGTGAACTCAATCTCAGCAACGCAGTTATGCAGCACCTCAGTTAGGAGCTGGGAAAAGATGGATTAACATCTCAGGTGGGTATCAAGATTAGATTACTTACAGATTAGATTAGATTACTTACAGTGTGGAAACAGGCCCTTCAGTCCAACAAGTCCACACCGACCCGCCGAAGCGCAACCCACCCATACCCCTACATGTACCCCTTTTTACCTAACACTACGGGCAATTTAGCATGGCCGTGCAAACTCCACACAGTCAGTCGCCTGAGTCGGGAATTGAACCCGGGTCTCTGGCGCTGTGAGGCAGCAGTGCTAACCACTGTGCCACCGTGCCGCCCACAACTAAGTCTCTTCTTGAGAAATATGCAGGCTTTTATTTTTAGTTTTGTTTCAGATTTCAATATTTCTCTCTTGAATATTCCCCATCCAATCAATTTTGAAGTGACTGGCTTCAAACACTTGGTGGAGCTGTGCAGTTATTGCACATTGCCACCTGCTACAGTACAATATTGTAATAGAATGCTTTTAAAATTAGCAAAGCAGAGATAAACAAGACTTACAATAAATAAATGATTGAAAATAAACACTTAAAAAGAAGCAGATAGCTTTGGTTTAAAACCAATAAAAAGTGTAGATGGCCCTTCAACATCATAACAACACATGTTATAAAACACTTGTGCTGAAGGCTGATGCATCATTAAGTGGAGGACTGGTTGAGCAGAATTAGTGTTTTATAATGTAATTGCTAGCCAGGGGCCCAACTGGCAGGGTGGGGGGATGGCGGATAGTGACAAGGAATTATACAAATTAAATGACCAATTTTCAGTGTAAGCATGAGCTCACTTAGTGAGTGATTTGCTGTCAATATGTTAAAAGATTCTGCATATGATCCTTTTCTGAATTACTGATCAGACTTTCTGTGGAGTGTCTACATTCTGATTTAGATGCAGAGCACCCAGCAGTCACTTTCAATGGCACTGCATTGGGAATGCACGTTTTCATAATTAAGTACAATTAGATATGCAGTGGCATAAAGTGAGAACAGACAGTTAAGGATGTAATTTGAAAGCTTGATCAGAAAGTTAAACTTTTCTCAGTATAAAAGAAGAGAGATGTTTAGAGGGAAAATAACTTGGGATCTTGGCATGATAATTAAGGAAACTACTACATGAGACAAAAAGGATTGGTAAGATATGCTGAAAGACTGACAAGTTAGAATGGAAGAAGATAGGTTTTCAAGTGTGGACATCAGCACATGCTGCATGTGCAGCTTTATCTTGTAAATTCTATGTAATATGTAATTTTTACTTTGCCCGATCTGTCCACGGTTCATCCCAAAATGATTTGCCTTTGTATGTGGACACACAGTAATCAATTGCACACACATATCCCAGAAGGAGAAAATAAAATTAATGAGCATCTGATTAGTTAGGGCTTAAAAGACTCCTGGGGGAGCATCGTACTCTGGTTTCGGTAATGCCATTGGATTTTCTATAACTATCTGAACAGATAGACAGGCCCAAAAACAGAAATTGCTAGAAAAATTCAGCAGGAGTGGCAATATCTATGGATAGAAAGCAGAGTTAATGTTTCAGATCCAGTGACCTTGCTTCAGAACGGATAGGCAGATAGCAGTAATTTAATATCTCATCCGAAATACGGCTTCCTCTGGCTAAAGAAATAACTCATCATGAAATGTGCTATATAAATGCATCACACATCCCAAAGTACTGACAACCAATTAAGTATTTGGGAAGTGTAATCGTTGTGGGAAGTGATCAAGATCCAAAAACCGGCAATGTGACATTCCTCCTTCTATGATGTTGATTAGAGAACAAATATTGACAAACCTCCCAGCTCTTCAGAATGGTAACATGGGATCGTTTATGTGCCCTTGATTTAACTTCTGATCTGAAGAGTGGCACCTCTTAATGGTGTAACATTCCCTCAGTACAGCGTTGGTGAGGATGTGCTATCCACTGAGCAGTGTTGACAAAACAGCAATGCAATAGAGAGTCATTCTGGATTACACACCGAATTAAATAGAATTAATTAAAAAACAAGAGTAACATTGTTTTTGATTTTCCCTTCACAGAACGGCTCGTTGTGGACAGAGCTGGAGAAGCTCAGGAATACCAATTGTTTTATGCCTGAAGAACGCATATTGAAGATTTTCCATGGAATCTGCGGGGGACTCAAAGCCATCCATGAGAAGGGTTATGCCCACAGGTAAATCTCCTCTTTGTGTTGGTGGCATTTGTGCATTGGGTGCAAGCCAGCCATTTCACAGCCAATGGCATCCTACTGGAGCGTAGGAGGTTTAGGTGTGACCTTTTCGAAGTTTATAAAATCATGAGGGGCATAGATAAGGTGAATGGCAGTTATCTTTTCTCTAGGATGGGAGATTTCAAGGGTGGGGGCATATTTTTAAGGTGAGAGGAGAAAGACTTGAGGGGCAAATTTTTTTTACGGTGTGGTTTGTGTATATATAAAGGTATTTGGAAAATTACTTTATAGAGGTGTTCAGAAGTGGGAATCCGAAGTGTTTGGGGGGATATGGGCTAGGCAAAGGCAAGTGGGACTAGTTTAGTTTAGATTATGGCCAGCATGGACTGGTTGGACCGAAAGCTCTGTTTCTGTGCTGTCTGACTCTGACTGCAGTATTCCAATGTTACAGTGACTAAATATTAAAAGTATTTGATTGTTTGCAAAGTGTTTTGGGGTGTCCTGTGCTCTATAGCAGGGTTGGAAGTGTGTTGCTGGAAAAGCGCAGCAGGTCAGGCAGCATCCAGGGAACAGGAGAATCGACGTTTCGGGCATAAGCCCTTCTTCAGGAAAGCTTCCTGAAGAAGGGCTTATGCCCGAAACGTCGATTCTCCTGTTCCCTGGATGCTGCCTGACGTGCTGCGCTTTTCCAGCAACACATTTCCAGCTCTGATCTCCAGCATCTGCAGACCTCACTTTCTCCTCTATAGCAGGGTTGTCCAACCCTTTTGTATGAGGGCCACATATCCATCTTTGTCTCTCTTTGGGGAAAGTGAGCAGATTCCAAAAAGAGTAGATTTGAGACAAAAATAATTATGGTTTCAGAAATAAAACCATTCTAAAGTGATAAATTGTTAAAGTCAGAAGTCATACTACGCCAGGTGATGAACCACTTCACCTGACAAAGGAGCAGTGCTCTAAATGTTTGTGATTTCAAATAACCTTTTGGACTATGACCTGATGTCATGTGACTTCTGATCGTGTCCACCCGAGTGTAACACTGGCACCTCCACATCACAATAAATTGTTAATTTATCTAAATGAGTAATTATTTTTTAAAGAGATATTAAAAGTGTCAAGTAGCTGTGTTAATAAATAAAAGCTTTGTTTTTGTGCCTTTTCGGTTAAGGATTAGAGGTGGTGAGGGAATGACAAAACACCAAATTCTGGCCGGTTGGGAAGCAGATAGGGACAAGGGCTAAGCAATGCACAGCTCCTTTTCCCGCTGACTGTCGATCACAGTCTTGCTGTTATCGCTGTCACCATTTGTGATGCACTGGAATCGGGCCAGATGAGGTGACCTACATATGTGTAGCTAATAGCTTTTCCAATTAGAGGCTGCTTCTCTCCTTTTGCTGTTGGTAAGTTCATTAGGGAGCCTCTCTGCACAGAATATGGGAATAACCGGCCTCTGGTTGGACAAGCATCTCCTCAGAGAATCTTCCTCTTCCACTTGGAGCTGGAACCCTGGTTGCCAGCAGGATAGGTCACCCTTGGCAAGCCGCATAAGGCCATGAGATATTGGAGCAGAAATTAGGCCATTCAGCCCATCGAGTCTGCTCCACCATTCAATCATGGCTGATAAGATTCTCATCCCCATTCTCCAACTTTCTCCCAGTAACCCTTGATCCCCTTGATTCTCAAGAACCTATCTATCTCAGTCTTAAAGTTGCTCAATAACCTGGCCCCCCATAGCCTTCTGTGACAATGAATTCCATAGATCCCCCACTCTCTGGCTGAAGAGGTTTCTCCTTATCTCCATTCTAAAAGGTCTTCCCTTTACTTTAAGGCTGTGCCCTCGGGTCCTAGTCTCTCCCATCAATGGAAACATCTTTCCAACATCTACTCTGTCCAGGTCATTCAGTATTCTGAAAGTTTCAATTAAATTCCCCCCCCTCCTTCTAAATTCCATCGAGTATAAAACCAGAGTCCTCATATGTTAAGCTTTTCATTCCTGAGACCATTCTCGTGAACCTCCTCTGAACGCTCTCCAGCGCTAGTACATTCTTCCTGAGATATGGGGCCCAAAACTGCACACGGTACTCCAAATGTGGTCTGACCAGAGCCTCATGGAGCTTCAGACGTGCATCTCTGCTTTTATATTCAAGTCCTCAAAATAAATGCCATCGTTGCATTTGCCTTCCTAACTACTGACCCAGCCTGCAAGTTTACCTTGAGTGAATCCTGGACTAGAACTCCCAAGTCTTTTTGCACTTCAGACTCCTGAATTTACTTCCCATTTAGAAAATATTCCATGCCTCTATTCTTCCTACCAAAGTGCATGATCCCACACTTTCCCGAGTTGTACTCCACGTCCTGGCTGGGGAGCAGCTGTGGGACACATCTGCGCTATAGGAATGCAGATATTTAATATCATTAAGTATTTACTTTCTCTCAGGGACTTGAAGCCCACCAATGTTCTCTTAGATGACAATGGGCAACCTCTGCTGATGGATCTGGGATCAATGAACAAGGCAAGAATTGAAGTGAAAGGATCACGGGAAGCTATGACAATCCAGGTAAAGCTGACTGGAGTGAAGAGAATTCATATGTTATATTTTATTGTAATTTTGTTGTAATTATTTGTATTTTATCTAATAATAGTTTGAAGCTTTGTAGCTGAGAATGTTGAATGAGGATTCATGTCCCCATATTTGTGAGGAGAAAGTGAGGTCTGCAGACGCTGGAGATCAAAGCTGAAACTTTATTGCTGGAACAGCACAGCAGGTCAGGCAGCATCTAGGGAACAGAAGATTCGACGTTTCGGGCACATGCCCTTCTTCAGGAATGAGCAGAGAGTGAGGCCTTGCTGACCCCTCTTTTCCATTGTTGGAATCCTAGTGTGTCCAAAGCCGAGTCTGTGACCGTTTTGAGGCACTCTCACATGAGTCCCAGCGGTCTTGTCGCATCTGAATATGTAAAAATTATTTCATTCACTTTCAATGGACATGAAGTGAAAATCACCATAATCCCAGAGGACCATAACACACTCATTAGAAAGGGAGAGAGAGAACAGGTGGTGAATTTAACCTAAAGGTCACCACATCTCAGGTGAGGGGTGAGAATGAGATGGTGGGCCATACACAGTGAGCTCAGCCTTTACAGAATTGTTGGTGTCACTGCATCGCAGACCAACCATCCAGCCAACTGAGCTAACAATCGGTGAATGATTGAATGGAAGCTGCCAGGATTTAAGGTGAGGGAACTCTGCTACCCTGAGCAGAACCAAATTCACCGAACCTTTGCAGATTTCATAGGATCACTGATGTAAAGCATTGCCCTAACACAACAGCCATTTTCTCTTCTAAAAGTGTACCTGCGTATTAAATTAGAGGACAAAATGTGAGACACAACATTAATAAACTGCAGAATTAATGTGAATTAGTGTCAACATGGTTAAGGGTAGGATGGTGCACTTTGTTAGGGGAAAAAATGGAGACCACATGCTGTCTGTTCTAATATAACGTGATAGTTTCATTCCTGTGCAATCCAGCATTATAAGGAAATCATGTAATAGCAGCACCACCTAAAGCAATAGGATTGGAATTGCGTTTTAGCGAATACGGGTAAGGAAAGTTCGCATTCTACTAATAATGGGCTAGATTCTTCAATGACGGTATACCAATTCAAACTGAAGAAACGTGCGTTATAGCAGACCTGACTGTACTGCTTCAAAAATGAGAGTCTAAATTTGATGTTAGAGCAGCGATCTAGGCTTATAGATACATCAGTCACACAAAATAATAACACAGGTGGCTCAGTGGTTAGCACTGGTGCCTCACTGCGCCAGGGATCTGGGTTCAATTCCAGTCTTGGGCGACCAAAGTGTGGAGTTTGCACATTCTCCCCATGTCTACGTGGGTTTCCTCCGGGTGCTCCGGTTTCCTCCCACATTCCAAAGATGTTCAGGTTAGGGTGAATTGGCCATGCTAACTTGCCCACAGTGTTCAGGCATGTGTAGGCTAGATGCATTAGTCAGGATAAATGAAAAGTAATAGGAGTTGGGGAATGGCTCTGGGTGGGATACTCTTCGGAAGGTCAGAGTGGACATGTTGGGCCAAATGACCTGTTCCCACACTGTAGGGATTCTAATTCTAAAGACCATAAACAACAAACAAAGAAAAGAGAGATCAGAGTTTATTCTAATATAGCATTTCTAGCAAATTAGAATTGGAAAGCAGAAGTTAATGTTAAGCTTGGACAAAATTTTATACTGGTAAGTGTGTTCTACCCAGTGTACAGCTCTGATTTCTGTGCAGTGAAGAGGCATAGAGGCAATGGATTAGGTGTAAAAAAACATCAAGGATGAGACTAGACCTATGGAAAGACTGAACTGGATTCATATCAGTAGAAAAGTGAAAATTGAGGGGTTAGCCTGATAGATTGTGAAGCGCAACAGAGGAGAAGATACTTCCCCTTCTGTGAGAAACCAGAACTAGTGACCAAAAGTAGAAAGTCACGAATATATCCAGTAGGGAATTGAGGAGAGACATCTTTTACCAGAGAATCATGAAATTGTGGAATTCTCTGACATAGATGGTCAGGGTGCCTATCATAGGTGCATTTGCTGGGAAACTAGATAAACACAAGGGGAAGAAGGGATAGAAATGTGATGAAGAAAGGTGGGAGCTGCGGTACACTGTCTTGAACCAGTTGGCCTATTTCTGTACTGGATATTCCATGTTACTCACTGCTATGTTGATATTTAGTTGCTATTTTCCAGGACTGGGCAGCCCAGCGTTGCACCATATCGTACCGAGCTCCTGAACTCTTCAACGTGGCAAGTCACTGTATCATAGACGAACGCACAGACATTTGGGTAGGTAGGAGGCTGTCTTTGATTCATTTGAGGGGCAAGGGAGTCAGTAGCTAGGCCAATATTCCCCATGCCTAATTGCAACCACATTGCTGTGGCTGTGAAGTCACATAGAGGCCAGACCAGATGAGGCTGGCAGTTCCCATTTCTAAAGGAAATCAGTGAACCAGGTGGGTTTTTCTGACAATAGACAATGAATTCATGGTCGTGCTACTTTGTGTGGTAAAGTTTATGGTTGTTTGTTCAAAACTGTGGAACCTTGCGGCTTGTTCTTAGTCCCTAGACCTAACACTTTATCTACCCTTACTAATAAGAATTATTGGTCCCTAGCCAAATTGTAACATAAGTTTGACAGTCTGGTTTGAAATAATACTGCCTTGAAAAAGGAGAGAATAACTGCTGGGGGAGTAAAATTTGCAGGGTTATGGGGAAGAGTATGGGGAATGGGACTAACTGCATTACTCTTTGAAAAGCTTGATTTGCCAAATGGCCTGTTGTGCTGAATCATTTATTGGTTCCAAGAGACTGGATTCGGTCTCCAACTCACTTGTTGCTATTTACTGTGTTTTTTCTTAATGTCCATGAATTGTGTGACCGTGCCATGATATACATAAGTTGCTTTTAGTTCCTGGTCTCTTGCAGTGACTGATTTCATTTTCAGTCCCTAGGCTGCGTGTTGTATGCTATGATGTTCCTAGAAGGACCGTATGATGGCATCTTTCACAAGGGGGACTCTGTTGCCTTGGCTGTACAGAATGAAATAACCATTCCAGAAGGCTGCAGGTAAGGACCATTTTGAAAGTTGCTGTTTGGTTTTTGTAAGGGTTTGCTTTAGTGGGAGAAAATATAACAGAAGTTATTACGCTTATGAAGATTTTGAAAGTACAGTTTGAAAGGCCAAAGATTTAACAGTCTTGAGTTCTCCCTCTCTTAGTCTTATTCACATACTTCTCCTAACGTTCATGAAATGGACACTGTACTTGCAAAACCGTTACTGAAAATGTGTGTAAGTTAAGGATTGCCTTTTGCCATAGGACCGAGCTGAAGATTGGAGCAGCACAGTTCCAACTGTCTCCCACGATGTGGAACCAAGGCATAATGCTCCAGTGTCTGTTATCAAAGCCCGTGACTGAATTTTGCTGCTGCCATTTCCAGTATGATCATTTGGACTTGCACAGAAATATGACTGTGGATCTGACAACTTGGATCATGGTTGTGTCAAGAGAGAGATGTCAGGATGTCAGGATGTCAAGCAAATAGGAAGGCAAGATCTGGCCTGCACAGTTACAGTATCTTTCTGAAATTCCCTCAATAGAGCTCTTCTAAATCGGCAGGTATTTGACCAGAGTCCGATTCTAGAGACTTGAGCACAATATCTAGACTGGGAGCAGTGTGGGAGGGGGCAGCAGTTAGTTACAAAATCATACAGCATGGAATCAGAGTCTAGATTAGAGTGGTTACATGGAATCAGACCCTTTGGTCTCACCAATCCAAGCCAACCATGTTCCCAAACTAAACTAGACCCACCTGCCTGCACTTGGCACATATCCCTCCAAACCTTTTCTATTTATGAAGTTATTCAAATGTATTTTAAAAGTTGTAACTGTACCTACATTCACCATTTTCTCTGGCAGTTCGTTGCACGCACAAACGACCCTGTGTGTTTTTTAAAAACAAATTGCCTCTTGTCCTTTTTTAAATGTTTCTCCTCTCACCTTAAAAATATCCCCCTAGTTTTGGACTCCTTCCCCACCCTAGGGAAAAGATCCTTCTCAATCCTGTTATCAATGCCCCTGGTGATTTTATAAACCTCAATAAGGTGACCCCTCAATCTCCTGTGCTCCACTGAAAAAAGTCCCAGTCATAGAGATGTACAGCATGAAAACAGATCCTTCGGTCCAACCTATCCATGCCTACCAAATATCCCAAGCCAATTTAGTCCCACCTGCTAGTACCCGGCCCATATCCCTCCAAACCCTTCCTATTCATATATTCATCCAAATGCCTCTTAAATGTTGCAATTGTACTAGCGGGGGAGGGGACAAACTGGATGTTTAAGAAGGAAATTGGAGGGAAGATTAGAACAAGGGAAGTCAAGAAAGACAACTGTATCAATGAGGCAGAAAACTCAGAAAGGAATCATGCTGTAAGGTTGAGTGTTATAGGAGTTGATGGGAAGGGTGAGGGCAGTAACAAATTAAAAATACTATACATGAATGCACGAAGCATTAGAAATAAGATGAATGAGCTTGAGGCTCTTTTGGAAATTGGCAGATACGATATTGTGGGGATAACTGAGACGTGGCTTCAAGTGGACAGGGCCTGGGAAATGAATATTCAAGGCTACACATGCTATCGTAAGGACAGACTGACAGGCAGAGGGGGTGGGGTGGCCATGTTGGTAAGGGATGATATTCAACCCCTTGCGCAGGGGGAACTAGAATCAGGGCATGTAGAGTCAGTGTGGATAGAGGTGAGAAATATTGAGGGTAAAAAGACCCTCTTGGGAGTTATCTACAAGCCCCCAAACAGTAGTCTGGATGTCGGATGTAAGTTAAATCAGGAGCTGAAATTGGCCAGTCGCAAAGATGTTACTACTGTTGTTATGGGGGATTTCAACATGCAGGTAGACTCGGAGAATCAGGATGGTATTGGACTTCAAGAAAGAGACTTTGTGGAGTGCCTCAGAGATGGATTCTTAGAGCAGCTGGTGCTGGAGCCGACCAAGGAGAAGGCAATTCTGGATCTGGTATTGTGCAACGAACCAGAATTGGTCAGGGACTTCGAAGTGAAGGAGCCATTGGGAAGTAGTGACCATAATACAATAAGCTTCAATCTGCAATTTGAGAGGGAGAGGGTAGAATCGGAAGTGACAATATTTCTGTTGAATAAAGGGAACGATGGAGCTATGAGGGAGGAGCTGGCCAAAGTTCAATGGTGCAATACCTTAGCAGGGATGACAGTGGAGGAACAATGGCAGATATTTCTGTGTATAATGCAGAAGATGCAGGATCAGTTCATTCCAA
>NC_057716.1:103609042-103632797 GCF_004010195.1 Chiloscyllium plagiosum
CAGCATGGATTTATGAATGGGAAATCATGCTTGACTAATCTTCTTGAATTTTTTGAGGATGTAACTCTGAAGATGGACGAGGGAGATCTAGTAGATGTAGTGTACCTGGACTTTCAGAAAGCTTTTGATAAAGTCCCACATAGGAGGTTAGTGAGCAAAATTAGGGCGCATGGTATTGGGAACAAAGTACTAACTTGGATTGAAAGTTGGTTGGCTGACAGGAAACAAAGAGTAGTGATAAACGGCTCCATTTCGGAATGGCAGGCAGTGACCAGTGGGGTACAGCAGGGATCAGTACTGGGACTGCAGCTTTTTACAATATATGTTAATGATATAGAAGATGGTATTAGCAATAACATTAGCAAATTTGCTGATGATACTAAGCTGTGTGGCAGGATGAAATGTGATGAGGATGTTAGGAGATTACAGGGTGACCTGGACAAGTTAGGTGAGTGCTGGAAATGTGTTGCTGGAAAAGCGCAGCAGGTCAGGCAGCATCCAGGGAACAGGAGAATCGACGTTTCGGGCAAAAGCCCTTCTTCAGGCTTATGCCTGAAACGTCGATTCTCCTGTTCCCTGGATGCTGCCTGACCTGCTGCGCTTTTCCAGCAACACATTTCCAGCTCTGATCTCCAGCATCTGCAGACCTCACTTTCTCCTCAAAGTTAGGTGAGTGGTCAGATGCATGACAGGTGCCGTTTAATGTGGATAAATGTATGGTTATCCACTTTGGTGGCAAGAACAGGAAGGCAGAATATAGGGGCAGTACAGAGAGATATGGGTGTTCTTGTACACCAGTCAATGAAGGTAAGCATGCAGGTACAGCAGGTAGTGAAGAAGGCTAATAGCATGCTGGCCTTCATAACAAGAGGGATTGAGTATAGAAGCAAAGAGGTTCTTCTGCAGCTGTATAGGGCCCTGGTGAGACCACACCTGGAGTATTGTGTGCAGTTCTGGTCTCCAAATTTGAGGAAAGACATTCTGGCTATTGAGGGAGTGCAGCGTAGGTTCACGAGGTCAATTCCTGGAATAGTGAGACTATCTTATTCTGAAAGACTGGAGTGACTGGGTTTGTATACCCTTGAGTTTAGAAGATCTGATTGAGACAAATAAGATTATTAATGGATTGGACACTCTGGAGGCAGGAAACATGTTTCTGCTGATGGGTGAGTGCCGAACCAGAGGACACAGCTTAAAAATACGGGGTAGACCGTTTAGGACAGAGATGAGGAGAAATTTCTTCACCCAAAGAGTGGTGGGTGTGTGGAATGCTCTGCCCCAGAGGGCAGTGGAGGCCCAGTCCCTGGATTCATTTAAGAAAGAGTTGGATAGAGCTCTCAAGGATAGTGGAATCAAGGGTTATGGAGATAAGGCAGGAAGAGGATACTGATTAAGGATGATCAGCCATGATCATATTGAATGGTGGTGCAGGCTCGAAGGGCAGAATGGCCTACTCCTGCACCTATTGTCTAGCCTCCACTACTTCCTCTGGCAGCTCATTCCATACACGTACCACCCTCTGCGTGAAAAAGTTGCCCCGTAGGTCTCTTTTATATCTTTCCCCTCTCACCCTAAACCTATGCCCTCTAGTTCTAGTCTCCCCAACCCCAGGGAGAAGAGTTTGCCTATTTACCCTATCCACGTCCCTCATAATTTTGTAAACCTCTATAAGGTCACCCCTCAGCCTCCGACGCACCAGAGAAAACAGTCCCAGCCTGTTCAGCCTCTCCCTGTAGCTCAAATCCACCAACCCTGCCAATATCCTTGTAAATCTTTTCTGAACCCTTTTAAGTTTCACAACATCTTTCCAATAGGAAGGAGACCAGAATTACATGCAATATTCCAACAGTGGCCTAACCAATGTCCTGTACAGCCGCAACATGACCTCCCAACTCCTGTATTCAATACTCTGACCAATAAAGGAAAGCATACCAAACACCGCCTTCACTGTTCTGTCTACTTGCGACTCCACTTTCAAGGAGCTATGAACCTGCACTCCAAGGTCTCTTTGTTCAGCAGCACTCCCTAGGACCTTACCATTAAGCATATAAGATTTGCTTTCCCAAAATGTAGCACCTCCCATTTATCTGAATTAAACTCCATCTACCACTTCTCAGCCCATTGGCCTATCTGGTCAAGATCCTGTTGTGATCTGAGGTAACCCTCTTCACTGCCCACTACACCTCCAATTTTGGGGTCATCTGCAAACTTGCTAACTGTACCTCTTATGCTCCCATCCAAATCTCAAGCCCTCCATTTGCAGTAACATCCTGGTAAATATTTTCTGAACTTTAGTAGCATCTTTCCTGTAACAAGGCGACCATAATTGTACACACTACTCCAGAAGAGACCTCACCAACGTCTTACACGTGATGTGTTGCTGGAAAAGCGCAGCAGGTCAGGCAGCATCCAGGGAACAGGAGAATCGACGTTTCGGGCATAAGCCCTTCTTCAGGAAGGGCTTATGCCCGAAACGTCGATTCTCCTGTTCCCTGGATGCTGCCTGACCTGCTGCGCTTTTCCAGCAACACATTTTCAGCTCTGATCTCCAGCATCTGCAGACCTCACTTTCTCCTCTTACACATGATGTCCCAACTAAGAGCCTTGGGTAGATGTAAATGATTCCATACTCATTATTCTAAAGAGGCATTTATCCCTCAACCAAATCACTTGCTTTAAAAAAAGGTCAGATTGCAACATTGTGCAACATTGCCTGGAAAGTGCTTTGAAACATCAATTGTTCCCCCATCCATAAATAAAGCTATCTCGTGGAAGGGGTGAGAGAAGTATTGGAGAAAACATTTCCATTGTTCATGTCTTTAGTCAGGCAATACCTGGACTGCTGTACAGTGTTGCAGTGCATGCTGAAGGAAGGTTATACTGCATTGAAGATGGTACTGTAGACTGGTCCCTCTGAGAGAATTTGTTCTATGTTCTCTGAAGTTTAGAAGAATGAAAGATGGTGTAAGTGGAGCGTAACCATATTCTGAAGGGCCTTGATAAAATAGGTACTGAAAGGATATCTCCAATCTAGAGCAGTTGCATCATCTGGGAGCCATAAATATGAAACACTTTTGTTTAAATCCAGGAAAGAATTCTGGAGAAAGTTATATACCTGGAAATGGTAATAATGTGGAACTCTCTGCCGCAAAGCAGGTGAAAAGGTGAAAAACATTGATGCATTTAAGAGGAAGCTAGGTAAGAGATAAAGTCACCATAGAGCAGCTATTGTCTATCTTTAGAAGGAAATAACTAGTGGTGGTTCAGTCGGAGGGTCACCATGCCTCAGGTGAGGGAAAGGTTGGCATGGAGAATCCTTCATGGTAACCTCAACCAATGTGAGATTTGAACCCACATTGGCTGCTATGCAATGCAAAGTGATGTCAACAATCAGCTAACTGAACTGACCAACCCTCTGAGGAAGCTAGGTGAGTACATGAAAGGCAAAGGACTAGAGAGCATAGTGATTGTGTTAGGTGAGGAAGGAATGGTAAGAGGCGTGTGAGAGATTTTAACATTGGCATTGACCTGCAGTGCTGAACGGCTTGTTTCTGCGCTGTGAAGGCTTTTTTCTGAGTGCTAATTTTGGTTTTGGCTGAATTTTCCTCTACTCTTTTTACATTGTAGGTACTCACAGGCCCTGCAGCATCTGCTAACCTCTACAATGGTGACTAACCCACAAGAGAGACCAAATATTACCTGGGTCCTGAACCAGACCAAACAATTACTGCAGATAGAAGCCGTCGAGGAGACTAAATTGGCATGATTTCAGCAGCACAGATGTGAATGGCTCTGTCTAACCTGCAAGTGCTCTGGTTTCTCAGCTGTCGGACCTCAGACACTGCTGTACAATGTAGCAAAAACCTTACCCTCAGCAACTGAGGCAGTGGACCAGGACAGGACATCGTGTTCATTCTGTTCCTGAATCGTTTGTGCTTGGCTCGACGTTGAAGGGCAGGGAGAAAGAAATGCACGTGTTTTTTTCTTCTTTTCAAAGGCAATCAGCTGCTCACTTTGCTCCAATACCTCTCCCTGTGCTTTTTCACGTTCTTGCATTTGTATTGATCTTTGTCCACCAAATCCACAACTACCTTCTTTCTTACGTTGAAGAACGTTGGAATGTCCTGGATAGTTTTACTCCTTCTGTGGCAAAAAGGAGGCGGGGTACTTGTTGGTAAATGATTTCTTGACCATCCATTTATTTATTATTTGAGGCAACGGTGATTTTGGCTCTCATTAAAACACGCTGTGTTTAGCATACCTTCAACCTGTTAGGAAATCTCTTGTCAATCATCTTTCTCCGTAAGGAAATTTAAATCCATATCTCAGTAACCAGATGGCAGCAAATTGCCAGGTATCCAGGATTGCATAGCATGCTCTTAACCATTTCCGCCCCCCCACAGGCGTGCACGCACACCTCCACCCACCCCAATCCTGTCATTGTAAATTTCTCGCGTTGATCATACCCAAGTGGTTTATTGTATAACTATCCCCCACTCACTGCCTCTTGCTGGACAGATGTTCTGGTTGTATTGTAGAGAACCTGCTAACTGCTCGGGATCCCTGAGGCACTGAACTCCTGCCCTCCTGCTCCAAGGCCAATGCATTGCTGTTTCCATTCAGTCTGCTAACTCTTTCATGATGTGCTAATTCCAACTGAGCTGCATAGAGCTTCCGAGTTGGCAAGAAAGTGCAGATACAGAGGTGGCCTTGTACTTGCACAGTCAGGGGAGCCAGGGCTGATTCCTGTTCTGTTGTACTGCCATTTACATGCTTGTAACTGAGAGGACTACCTTGACAATCACAAGTCATGTCAGCAGTGCACGTAGTAACCTTTATTTAACCTGTCATGGTGCTGCAACACCTTGTCCCTCACACCCCCAATCCAGCTTGCAATGTTCTTTAAAATATCTTTTTAACATTGCAGCTTGGGCTGTGGATGCTTTGTTATCTCAGCTATCCTTTTTGGAAACCATTGGGCAGGGTGGTTCGTCCTTACCGTCTTTTTCAGTGTTTATCCACCAGCATCCAAAATTAGACACTTAGGAATTGCAAACTGGGTCTAGTTCTCGTCCACTTTACTTTTCTCCTCCACCTCCCCAGAAATAACTGAGTACCTGGCATCTACTGAGGGCCAAACTATTGTCACCAAGTTGGTTAACCCACGCTCAGCGAACTACTTAGAATCCCCGTATTTGCTCCTTCCCATATCTTTAACAGCCAAACAGGAAACAAAAACAGATCGGAAATAAACAGAGTAAGTCATTTCCTCACTGTCTCATTGCCAATTAAAGGATTTGTGATTCCCTTTCCATCCCTCTGCTCATTCATTTTGATGCCAGCTTCCTTCGATCTTTTCAGACAAGTGCAGGGAAATAATAGAAGGAAAGAGATGAGAGACTGGCTATAATTTTTAATCTACATCATTGTAGAATGGTATTATACAGCATGGAACGAAGCTGTTTGGCCCATTTAATAATCCCTGTCAGCTTTCGAAGAGCTCCTAACTGCACCACCTCAAAATGGTCAGTCCTTCTGGAAATAAAGAAGTCATCTATCCAATCACCAGCTTAGCACAAGAAGGTTTTTACCACACTTCTGCAAGTGGAACTGTGAAGTCACAAGACCACTTCAATGAAAATCCTTTGTTGTGGTTAATGCTTCAGTTCCTGCTCAGAGTGCTGGACTTGTGCATGACTGGTATGAGATAACAAGTGTCTTCCTTCCTCTTCTCCACCCCTCTCAACTGTAACAATTCGAAGCCACAATATACATGGTGAATCGAGAAAAAACCTGAAATAATTTTAGGAAGGATGAGGAGATGGGACTGACTCCTTTGCTGGCATTCTTAGTAAAACTAACGTTAGGTAATTAGATGGCTCCGCACTTTTCTATTATGCCTTTCCAGCATTATACAATAAAACCAGTGATATTCACCAGATGATAACTTTATTCAGCCAGTGGTCACACACAGTACTGCAATGCTGGAAATCTAAAATTTTTTGAAAAACAGCTAGAATGTTGAAACCAGAGTTAGTATTTCAGATTGATAATCTTTCGGCCCAACTCCAAGGAGTTAAATAGGAATAGCGTTTAAGCAAGTACAAAGGGGGCAAGGAGATAATTCAGGGGAATGGGGCTATCATAAAGTGGATGTTGCCTTTAACCTGCATCATCATACAGGAGGCCATTTGGCCCGTCAAATCCCTGCCAACTTCTGTGAAAAGTAATCCTGTTTGTCCCACTGTCCTGTTCTTACACTTGGGAGGGAAAAATATGCTGAGGTTTTTATCCAGTTTAATTTTGAAAGCTACTGTTGAATCTGGTCACCAATTGCCTTGGATCTGTGCTCTCTGGTTGTGCACCTTTCAGCCATTAGAACTAGTTTTTCTTAATTAATGCCTTTACAATGTTAAACATGTCCACCAAATCACCTCTCAGCATTCTCTGCTCTAAGAAGAATAACAGCTCCACAATTCTAAAGGTTAGAAATTAGGTTTCACTGTTTTATTTAAGTGAAAACAAAATGCCAAGTGGTAGAGCAAGCCGAATAGAACCTGAATGTAAAAGTAGGTCAGCATTTGAGATTTGGCCTGCTTTGTTAGTCTGTGCTGTGGAGTTGGGGAGGGGCTGAGCAGTTTTGGATTTGTTGCATTCTCTGAAGGGATGTTTTTTGTTATGTAATAACGTCTCGCTGAATGGTTAGTGGGTGCATGTTAGATTACTTAGATGTTAGATTACTTAGATGTTAGATTACTTTGAGAAGACGCCTCTGAGAAGTATAGAAAACAATGTAGACAGTCAATTAGTAACAGGGAGAAAGTGCAGATGCAACATTCCTGATGAAGGGCTTATGTCTGAAACGTCAACTGTCCTGCTCTTTCAGTGCTGCCTGACCTGCTGTGCTTTTCCAGCACCACATTTTTCAACTTAGTCAATAGGTGACATTAAGTCATAAATATTGTACACAGCTGCATGTTACCTCTGTCTTTGCATAGGGAGGGACTTGATATGTGGAATGAACTTTCTGGCGAGGCCCTTAATCTGTATGGATGACCCTTGTTGGGTCTCCTCTGTACCTTTTGTATCAGCTTTGCTCATATGGCAGCGCTCACAACTTTGGAGGTGGGTTCTAGCTTTCAGTTCTATTCTACAATCTTAAGCACGTAATCTAGGCTGACAGTTCAGATTGTCACTGTTGATTTTGTCCTCTGGGTATAAAATGTTCCGTCTGCTTATTTAAGCAGGGTTTTGTCACAATCTGAATTGACCTGTTTAAAAAAAGCACATGATCATTTTAACATGGCTCTTTCTGTTCAGGCAGCGTTAATTTCAATGTGGCTGTTGCCCAGATAGCAACAGTTATTTCATCTCCATTTGTACCCAGTGAGTTGTTATGATCTGAAATGCACTGCCTGGAATGGTGAAGGGAGCTGATTTTTTAGTAACAAGTGAAAAGGAATTGGATCTGTCATTCTAAAATAGCCATTTCAGGACTATGGAGAATAAGCAGTGAGTGGGATTAATTGGAGAAGTCTACTAGAGAGTTGGCACAGGTACAGTGGGTTAGATTGCCCCGTTCTCTTCATGAAGTGGGGATTGGTTAGCTCAGTTGGCTGGAGGGTTGGTGTGTAATCTAGAGTGACACCAACAGCGTGAGTTGAATTCCTGCACTGGCTGAGGTTACCACAAGGATCTTGCCTTCTCTACCTCTCCTCTTGCCTGAGTCATTGTGATCCTCAGGTTAAACCACTACCTACTCACTCTCACACTCTGTCTTGCTCATGGGAGAGCAGCCCATGGCCTGGTAAAACTATGGCAACTTTACCTTTTTACTTCATGAAGTGCTGCTAATTTTGGAAAGTGCTATATATGTTCAGTTATTTAACAATATTCCGACAGGAGGTTCTTTTTTGTGGAAACCTGTTCATGAATCAAAACATTAGAATAAGCTGCAAGATCCCAAGATTGAAGAGAGTGAGCAAGCTAACTTTATGTTTTCCATTTAACATTTTCCTTTATCTTTGTGAAACTAGAATCAAACTGTTCCAGAAAAGCCTGTCCAATTTAAAATGATGTCGTAGTTTTACTTATCAAGTAAATTATTTATTTAACCATGCTGTCTGCAACCCAGCAGTCTTATCCCATTTGTTTGATATCTACATGAAATGACCATCACGTGCCCAAGCAACACAGCTAGTATTTCACTGAGGGAGACATGAAGATGCATATGAATCACCATAGTTTTAAACATCATTTGCTTATCATAGGTTACCCATGTTAGTTAGCAAGTAATTTCATCCCATAGTCTCAACTTTGACTTTTCTGAAACTGATTAAATTAATGAAATGATTAACTTGATGTTAGCGAGCATCTGCATGGGACTTTGGTCTCTCTCTCTCTCTGTGTGTGTGTGTGTGTGTGTGTGTATTACATAGTTTCATCTGTGTCCCAAGTATTTGTAGATGTTATTGTTGTACTCCAATCCAGCTATTGGATCACGTGTGTGTGTGTTCATAGAATGCAGTGTGCCAGTTAACTCCTTCTTCCTGGTATTACATAGTTTCATCTGTGTCCTAAGTATTTGTAGATGTTATTGTTGTACTCCAATCCAGCTATTGGATCACGTGTGTGTGTTCATAGAATGCAGTGTGCCAGTTAACTCCCTTTTCCTGTGTGGCTGGTTGTCTTTATGTGAAACCTTTATTCTTCCTTATGTTTGAGATTTGGTTTATTCCTCCAACTCCACCCTGCAATTTTAAAGTGTAAACCATGCTGTTAAGTGTGTGAAGCAGTGAAGGGAACTTGAGATCTGCAATGAAAAGCAGGAATGCATTTAGCTTGGTCAGAATCTCCTGGTTAAGTGGCCTAAATATTAACCTGTCCTTTCTCTGTTTACATATTTAACTAGATTTGCTGTACAAATTATTGAATGAAGGCATATTTCTGATGGGTGTTCTTCGTGTAACTGTGCTTGCCATGTTTATCCTGAGTTACTTTCTCCTCAGCTGCTAACACACTTGAAATAAACGAGCAGCGAGGAAAAGCTATATGTTAAACATGTGCTTCCCATAAATTGGCACCATTTGAGCTTTATTGTGGATTGTTAAGCATATGTTAAATTGGTCTAATCTTGGGGAATGAAAGACTGGGTATTGTTGGAAATCACCTCTCCAAAGTTTAACATGTTAATTTTTTGAATTCATACATGTCTCTTCTGTTACAGTTGTGTTTTTTAAGCTATCGATAAGCTATTATCTCTTACATTAATCTGTTGTGAATTTGCACAACCATCTGAATCTGAGATTATAAATGTCTCGCCTGCGATAAATTGAGACTACAAAGGAGCTTTTGCTGAGCCAGAGTGGTGAGAATTGCTCTTTATGTCTTACTAGTTTGAAAGTGATTCAGTAATTCTCCCCACGCCTTAGGTCAAGGGTTGTATACCCAGTTTTGTGTTACCTGACCCTTTTTATGGTGACCTTGCTGCACAGCAGACCAATTGTGTAGTCCTTGCTCCTGAGCAAGTTGGATTTTCCTCACCTTGTGCAGTGTGTATTTTTAATGTAATAACACAAGTAATTCTCAATACTCTTAGAACCGCTCTGCATCTGGTAGCTACCAGAGTGGGTTTAGTATTGGCATTTAACTTTAACTCTCAGTGCAGTTGGGGGTGATATTCCTGAGAGGAATAGGATTTTTCTTTTATCATTTCAGTCTGTTGTAGTTGTTTAAATTTTGTTTTAATCATAGTTCCTTCTAGAGATATGGAGATTTTAAAACACAATATTGTTTTGCACTTTATTCAATTGTGTTTGTCGTCTTTTCATCCTGTAAAAATGGTTCCATTACTAGAAGTGAAACACATCTTTTAAGTCCTCATAGATTGATCTCTGCGGAGTAGGAAGCCATACAGTAAATCCAGTAGCTAGCACAAACAAGACGTTGAAGATGACCCAAGGGTTTAAACGGAAGGTAGCTAGGTTGAAAGTCATTCTTCTGGTGACAGGAGCCCAGAGCAAAGGGTGATAGCTTTAAAATTAGATGCAGGGCTTTTGGGAGTGATGTGAAGAAGCCCTCCTACACTCAGAGTGCCAGATTTTTAGCACATGCTATGTACACACACACACACATTGGAAAACTAGGAACCAAAATTGATATATTTTTGGGTTAGGGTGGCATATGAGAGAATGAAAGTTGTGGCTATGTTGGGAAGATTGAGTTATGACACACAAAGCCATGGCCTGACTGGCTGAACAAGGCCAAAGAGCTGAATGGCACTACACCACAGCCTCCTCTTGGAGGCTACTGTCACTGGACTAGTAATCCAGAACCATGTTCTGAGGTCATGTGTTCATCGCTTGTGCAATGAAACCAATGGTTAGGCCATTTCCTTCACTGCTGCCTTAGCCTTTCCTTACTGTTTCTGTTTCCTGCCCCAGTACCTTTCCCACAATTGTTCACAGGCCACTGTTATGCTCTACTTTAAGTGCAATGCAGACTAGCTTTGTGATCTTTCAACTATTTTAAAAAGCAAAATGTAGTTTGAGGGGCTGAAGGTGATTAAAGGATTTGATTCAGAAACTAGAACTTGGAGGATTCTAGTGTAGTTTTAGTGTCCCTCGCACTGAGCCAAGAGACATGGGTTTAATTCCAATACTGTGACAGAGGTGTGTAATAGGTTGATTAGAACATATGGAAAGAAACTAGTTGGTTTATTCCAGAGTAGAAGACAAATTAGAGCACGTAGCCTTTCAGCCACACACTGAGCACTTGCTACCTAACCTGCTGCCACCATCTTGAGAAACGTACCATGCTGATTCCTGAGATGGCAGGTGGGACTGGCATATGTCCTTGTGTTTAAATAAGAAACTGCAGAGAGTCGTGACACAGCCCAGCCCATCACGCAAGCCAGCCTTTCATCTGTTGATTCTATCTACACTTCTCACCACCTCTGGAAGGCAGCCAACGTCATCAAAGAATCCTCCCACCCTGGTTTTATCTCTTCCATCAGGCAGAAGATACAAAAGCTTAAACACAAATTCAAGAACAGTTTCTCTCCTGCTGTTATTAGTCTTCCAAATGGGCTTCTCAAATTTTAAATTTAGATGTTGATCTTACTCTTTGTGCAACTTCTCTGCAGCCATAACATCTATTCCTCGCTCTGTTCTATTACCCTAATGCACTTTATATGCTATGAGCTGCCTATACTGCACGTAAAACAGAACTTTCCACAGTACGTACGTGCGTGTGACAATAATAAGTCAAACCAAATTAAAAAAAACTCACCAACTCCTGCTCTCCACCCTTTGCATTCCTGCCCTCAGTCCTCAGAATCCTTCCTCACATATCCAAGTTTCCTTTTAACCACAGTTGTCTGCTGTGACTTCAGATATCTGTGCTCTAAGCACTGGCCGTCACTCCCTAAACCTCTCCACTTCCCTCTGCTCCAATTAACCACTCCTTAAAAGCTACCTGTTTCTCCAGCCTCATTTAATACAACTTTGCATGTTTTGTGCCAAGTTTATTTTGATAACACTCCTGTGTCACGCCTTGGGATGTTTGGCTATGTTAATGATGCTTTATAAGTATGAATGATCGTCCTTAAAATCAGAACTGAGTTTCTCCAGCACTTTGCAGATGTTGGAAATCTGAAATAAGAACAGTGCTTCACTTTTCTATCTTATAGTTTTTTGTTGTCACTCTTTCCTGAACATGCTACAGAGTGGGATAGAAATCCAGAGAGGTTGAATCGATCCTTTAACAGTTTATTTGTTGTACAGTTTCGAGAGAGATTAAAGTCCACAGGGAGTTTGGCTTGATTTTAAGAGGAATAGGAAATGATAGCAATTCCCACTCCCTCGTCATAACCCGAACCGGGGGCTGGTTTAGGAGATTATAGTAAATATTTTTCAATTATCTGCTTTCCTCAGAACCTCATGTCACACTCATTAAGCTGATTGTTCACTGAAATGTAAAATAAATGTACCATAAACAAATGTGAAATCAGCATAAGTTTCTCAGCTTTAGGGTGTAGAGCAAGACACAGACTATGGACCGACAAGCAAGGGCTTTGGGTGGTTTAGAATCATAGAATCCCTACAGTTTGGAGTAGGCCATTCAACCCATCAAGTCCACGCTGACCCCCTCTGAAGACCCCCTGTCCCTGTAACCCAGCATTTCTCATGGCTAATCTACTGTCCCTGAATACTATAGGCACTTTAGCATGGCCAATCCACCTAACCTGCACATTTTGGACTGTGGTAGGAAGCCCATGCAGACTCCACATAGCCAGTCACCTGAGAGCAGAATCGGACTCCAGTCCCTGGTGCTGTGAGGCAGCGTGCTAACCACTGAGCCACTGTCTACTTCAAAAGGGTTAGATAGCTGGGAATGAGTTCAAGGCTAATTGCAAACTGACATGAAGATTTTAAATGTTGACCTTCATGTTTGAAAGGCTTTCGTTGACAGCAGAGGAAAATGGTGATACTGCCTGTGTGAGTGCCAACTCTGAAACCAAAGCTCCAGTATGACTCTTGATGACCACGGCATGTTCAGCATCTGTGATGGAACCTGACTGTCAGAGTTATGTTGGTGGCCAAACTGGTGAAGCTGAAACCACAAATTTGATTTACACCATATTATAAGATCTAGGAACAGAATTAAGCCACTTGCCCCATCCAGACTGCTTCACCATTCGCTCATGGCTGATAGGAAAATGGGGGTGAGGAGCCTATCTTCTCCCCATAACCCTTCAACCCATTACCAATTAAAAACTTTGTCTAACTCCTCCTTAAATTTATTCACTGTCCCAGCATCCAACGCACTTTGCAGCAGCGAGTTCCACAGATTCACAATCTTTTGGGGCAAGTAGTTTCTCCTTGACTCTGTTTTAAATTTGCTACCCCTTACCCTAAGACTGTGACCTCTTGTCCAGAATGTCCCACAAGAGGAAGCATCTGCTCCATGTCTATTTTATCCACGTCTTTTATCACCTTGAATATCTCAATTTAATCTCCCCTTGTTCTTTTAAATTTCAGAGACTATAGGCCTAAACAGTTCAATCTCTCTTAATACGACAAGCCCCTCGTTTCTGGGATCAATCTAGTGAACCTCCTCTGAGCTGCCTTCAATGCCACTTCAGGAGGATGTGGTGGAGGCTGGTACAATTGCAACATTTAAGAGGCATTTGGATGGGTATATGAATAGGAAGGGTTTGGAGGGGTATGGGCTGGGTGCTGGCAGGTGGGACTAGATTGGGTTGGGACATCTGGACGGGTTGGACCGAAAGTTCTGTTTCCCTGCTGTTCATCTCTGATTCTATCTTTCCACAAATAAGAGGACTAAAACTGTGCACAATACTAGCAAGTTTTGAGAAGATTTGTAGCTCAGGTTGAGGTTCTGGATGTAGGTTTGCTCGCTGAGCTGGAAGCTGTACACAATACTCGATTTACTATCTCACCACTGCATTGTATAGTTGTATATGTCCATCGCCGTGTGTAGATGGAGGGCGCTGATGATGACCTGGGGATCCGCAGTGACTTATGGACAGAAATCTAGTTTCCAGTTGCGTTACCAACTCCAAGCAGTGGGGAAGAGGTGGAATGGGGCACAGTTGGCTTCGATGCCTCAAACATCGAAGTAACCCTAAAGACATGGGTTCAATTCCCATTCTACCTGAGATAGGAGTTGCCCCAGAGAGAAGGTGCAAAGGCAAGCAACACTACCCTGAAACCGGCTCTATTCAGGATGAAGTATCTGCAGAGAATGTGCCAGAGGCCTACCCTCAAGATAGACCACACGTCATTCACTCAGAGCGAACATGGTGATGTTACTAAACTAAAGCCTGAACCATAGTATCTGAGGAAGTTAAATTGTTGATTTACAAAAAACCCATGAAGCCACAAAACTGGATTATCATTTTAAAAAAAAAGCCACCTGTCTTCCTTATGTGGTTGTATGTAACTCTAGAGCTGAAAATGTGTTGCTGGAAAAGCGCAGCAGGTCAGGCAGCATCCAAGGAGCAGGAGAATCAAAGTTTCGGGCATGAGCCCTTCTTCAGGAATGAAGAAGGGCTCATGCCCGAAATGTCGATTCTCCTGCTCCTTGGATGCTGCCTGACCTGCTGCGCTTTTCCAGCAACCATTTTCAGCTCTGATCTCCAGTATCTGCAGTCCTCACTTTCTCCTGTATGTAACTCTAGACCCACAGCAATGTCATTCCCTCTTAACTGGCTTCTAAAACGGCCAAGTGAACTGCTAGTTGTATTCACTGTCCTCTTCTCAAGGACAATTTGGGATGGGCAATAAATGCTGGCCTTGCCAGTGACACCCACATCTTATAAATGAATAAAAATTCCTGCGACCATAAAGAGCTCTTTGTAGTTGTGTGAGTTTATGACTAGTGTTAGTTTCTCTGTACTAAAGAGGTAAATGCAGGAACTGAAAGCATAAAACCAGCAGAGCAGAAGCAGTCATTTCTGCATTAGTTAAAAGGTTGAAGTGTCAGCCATGGAAAAGTAAATATTTACTGAAAGTTGGAGTAAATTTACAGTCAATTTTACCAAGGGTGTAGTTTCGTAGACTTGCACAAAGGCAAATAATCCAACAGAAATATTGGAAATAATTGAGTGAGAAGGAAGTGATATTTACATCCTACTTTCCTCCAAGTGAATGAACGTGGTGTCTACCAGCTAGTTGAGTAGGGTCCTAGAGGTCACAAATATTATTGTCTTCTTTGAGAGCCCCTGATGTATTTTGAGATGACTGATAAGTCCAACGTTCAGTCTGCACACTCTGACATACAGGGGGACGTAGTGGTTGGAGTGTTGTGCGGACAGGTTGTTTGGAGGTCTGTGTACTCTGTCTGTCACCCAAATTTCACCGCTGCACATTGACAGTGAAGGTTCCTCTCATGCTCCATTTCTCCCTGAACAAACCTTCTCTGTTTCGGCTGGTCACAGGCTTGAGTCATACAGAACAGAAACAGACCCTTCGGTCCAACCAGTCCATGCCAACCCACCGAAGCACAAACCACCCAGACCCATTCCCCTACATTTACCCCTTCACCTAACACTACGGGTAATTTTCCATGGCCAATTCACCTAACCTGTACATTTTTGGACTGTGGGAGGAAACCCACGCAGACACGGGAGAATGTGCAAACTCCACACAGTCAGTCGCGTAAGGCAGGAATTGAACCCAGGACTCTGGCGCTGTGAGGCAGCAGTGCTAACCACTGTGCTGCCCATATAATCCTAACCTAAACTAGTCTCACCTGACTGCCCATAATCCATATCCCTCCAAATCTTTTCTCCTAATATACTTACCTGTGTGTCTTTTAAGTGTTGTAACTGTGCTCACATCCTCCACTTCCTCAGGAAATTCATTCCACACACAAACCACCCCCAGGATAAAAGATTTTCCCCTTCTGTCTTTTTAAAATCTCCCTCCTCTCACCTTAAAAGTTTGCCCCTTAATCTTGAAATCCCCCACACCTACTATTAACCCTATCTGCAGATTCATGATTTTATAAACCTCTATAAGGTTATGTCTCAACCTCCTACGTTCCAGTGTAAAACGTCATTGGGGATGTTTGACCTCTTCAGGAAGGCTTTGAGAATATCCCAGAGTGTTTCCTGTCATCCCCGTGAAAGACTTTGATTCAAGCACTCATTGAGGATGCAGGGTCAGGCTCATAAGCAACAGGTACTGCCTGGTTTTGTTAGACCTCTCCCTCGATGGTGGGTAGGTTGGTTTGGGAGAGGAGGTTGCTCTTGGACCGTGTTTCTTGCCCCTGATTTTTGGAAGATCTAGTGAAGATACCACAGGTAATACTTACCCAATGCTTCGAGGGTCTATTGTTGTCCAAATCACAAAGGATTGTATGCTTCTGCCTAGTAACCAAACCATGGTATAGTGCATCACTGTCAAAAAGTGTGGTGCTATAAAAGCACAGCCAGTCAGGCAGTTTCTGAGGAGTAGGAAATTTGATATTTCAAGCCTAAGCTCTTCAGGAAAGATGAAGAGCTTCATTCCTGATGAAGAGCCTCTCCTCAAAACGTCGACTCTCCTGCTCCTCAGATGCTGCCTGACCAGCTGTGCTTTTCCTGCAGTAGACTTTCTGATTCTGATCTCCAGCATCTGCAGTCCTCACTTTCTCCCTAAACTGTATCACTGCACTTGACCTCCTCAGTTCAATTAATGTAGCAAAACAATGGGTTTTACTTATTTGTTTGGGATGTGGGAAGTCCCTTTAGTCTATTAACTATGAGCAAGTGAATTAGGAGCAGGAACAGCCCTCAAGCCTGCTCCAACTTTCAATAAGATCCCAGCTGATCTGTTCACACCCCATTCCCATCTACCCCAATAACCTTTCAACCCCTTGCTTGTGAAGGATCTTGTGTGTTTCAATCAAGTTACCTTTTATTTGATCTCAACCTTCCAGTTTTCCTATTCTGTCTGGTTAAAGCTTTCAAATGCAAAGTAGCAATCAGAAACTACGTTTAACCACACTATCTTCCTGCAACAAATGAATAATATCTTGGAATAATGTTGCAGGATTCTTAGAGGAGAAAGTGAGGTCTGCAGATGCTGGAGATCAGAGCCAGAGATGTGTTGCTGGAAAAGCGCAGCAGGTCAGGCAGCATCCAGGGAATAGGAGAATCGACGTTTCGGGCATAAGCCCTTCTTCTCATTCCTGAAGAAGGGCTTATGCCCGAAACATCGATTCTCCTGTTCCCTGGATGCTGCCTGACCTGCTGCGCTTTTCCAGCAACACATCTCCGGCTCTTGCAGGATTCTTACACAACTTTTAGGGTAGGCAGTGGTTGTAGTGGTAAAACCATGGACCTAGTAATCCAGGCAAATTGTCTGGGGTTAGGATTCAGATTCCATAATAACAGATGGTGAAATTTGAATTCAGTGAAAAATCTAGCCTAATGGCAACTCTAATGGCATTAAAACCTCAGCTAGTTCATTAATGCCCTTTAGGGAAGGAAATTTGCCATCCTTACCTAGTCTGACCTGCATGTGAATCCAGACCATCAGCAATATGGTTGATTCTAATTGCTGTCTGGATAATTAGAGATGGGGAATAAAGGGGCAGCGTGGTGGCTCAGTGGTTAGCACTGCTGCCTCACAGCGCCAGGGACCCGGGTTTGATTCCACTCTCATTTGCACATTCTCCCTGTGTCTGCAGAAATGTGCAGGTTAGGTGGATTGGTCATGCTGAATTGCCCATATTATCCAGGGATGAACAGGCTTAGGTAGGTAGGTCATGGGAAATGCAAGGTTACAGGTATGGGGAAGGGTCTGGGTGGGATGCTCTTTTGAAGGGTTGGTGTGGACCTGATAGGGCAAATGGACTGCTTCTACACTGTAGGGGATTCTATGAATTAGAATTAGCGTTATTGTCACATGAGTACAGCGAAAAGATTCCAAGTCGCCACTTACAGCACCATCTTCGCTGCCTTGGAACAGATTCTTAGGTAAATGCTGTCCTGGCCAGTGATGCCCACATTCTGTGGGCCAATAGGAAAATGAAATAGAACCATGGGAATGGAATACTGTGGACCAATCAGCCAATAGCACACACCAGATCCTCCCCCCCCCCCAACCGCCTCAACATACAGTTTGATCTGTTTATGTTTTCTTGTGAAGTTTCAATCCACAATCCTCTGACTCAGTGCCACTAAATGAGTTAGACTGACACACCCACTGATGTAACAGAATAAATATAAAGGTAACTTTGAAAGGGTACGTTCCCTTTTGTTTTGATAGATATTTCCACTGTTCATTATAAATATGACTTGTATATAAATATATAGAACCAGCACCTCCATGACTTCATCCCAATATGATTTATAGCCAAGGAAGTATTTTTGAAAAGTAGTCAATGTCTTAGAGTAAGGAAATTTGGCAGTCAATTGACACGTAGTAAGATCCCACAAAAATAAATGACTCAACAATGTATTTATATCGTGCCTTCAGCATAATTAAACATCCCAAAGCACTCCACAGACGTATTATAAAATAAAAAACATTGTACTGAGTACATAAATAGATAGTAGTTCACAATAAACCTGAAAGGAGCCAGGCAAGGTGTCAAGAGTTTTATGGAAGGAATTCCAGGGCTGAGGATCCAGGCAAAGGGAGATATACCAGCAAAGCTGGAGGCCACAATTGATGGAGCAAGGGTTTCTCAGAGAGTTGTTGGGCTGAGAGATTATACAAATAGGGAAGAATCATGCTATGGAGGGATTAGAAAGCAGGAATGAGCATGTTAAAATCACGGCATTACTTGATGTCAGAGTGCACAGGAAAGATACATCAATGGGACTTGATGTGAGCTGAAATTTTTCACAGAATCCCTACCATATGGCAGCAGGCCTTTCAGCCCATACCAACCCTCTAAGGAGTACCCCACCCCTCTATCCTATCTCTGGAACCCTGCATTTCTCATGGCTAATCCATCTAGCCTACACATCCCTGGATACTATGGCAATTTAGCACAGCCAACCTACCCAATCTGCACATCTTTAGAATGTGGGAGGAAATCAAAGCACCCGGAGGGGAACTATGGAAACACTGGGAGAATGTGCAAACTCCTCACCCGAGGGTGGAACCGAACCCAGGTCGATATCGCTGTGAGGTAACGTGAATGTATATGGAGCGTAGAATACAGAAGACCAAACAAGCCTTGTCAGTATATTCTGGCTTGTACAATAAAAGGTCTGAACAAAGGTTTTGGCAACTGAACAAAGATGGGGCAAAGGTGGATGATTTTATGGAGGGTTGAAACAGATGGTCTTAGGGATGGAGTGAACAGGAAGTTAGAAATTCAGCTTTAATTCAGTTGTGACACCATTGCAAAGGGATAGACATGACCTCAGATTGTTCCCTATGAGAGATACAGAGACCACCATTGGGGAATGGAGTTTGGAGCTGGGAGTAAAAGCAATGTCTTTTATCTTTCCAGTAATTGGAGGGAATTTTTGGTCATCCAGTATTAACTTCAGGTAAGCACTCTGATAACTGAGCAGCAGTGGGGGAGTTGAGAGAGTAGTGGTAAGGTTGTTAACTTATAATCAGATTTTGATGTTGGTTGATGGATATTAGATTAGATTACATTACATTACAGTGTGGAAACAGGCCCTTCGGCCCAACAAGTCCACA
The DNA here is from genome assembly GCF_004010195.1 of Chiloscyllium plagiosum. Lineage (NCBI taxonomy): Eukaryota > Metazoa > Chordata > Chondrichthyes > Orectolobiformes > Hemiscylliidae > Chiloscyllium > Chiloscyllium plagiosum. The sequence continues at coordinate 103,628,218 of NC_057716.1, forward strand.
CCGACCCGCCGAAGCACAACCCACCCACACCCCTACATTTACCCATTACCTAACACTACGGGCAATTTAACATGGTCAATTCACCTGACCTGCACATCTTTGGATTGTGAGAGAAAACCGGAGCACCCGGAGGAAACCCACGCAGACACGGGGAGAATGTGCAAACTCCACAGAGTCAGTTGCCTGAGGCGGGAATTGAACCCGGGTCTCAGGCGCTGTGAGGCAGCAGTGCTAACCACTGTGCCACCGTGCCACCCACCAGAATCGCATGCAGTATTCCAAAAGTGGCCTAACCAATGTCCTGTACAGTCGCAACATGACCTCCCAACTCCTGTACTACTTGCCAAGGAGAAGGTGGAGACGAACTGCCTCCTTCAACCGTTGCAGTCCACCTGTTGTAGGTTGACCCACAATGCCCTTAGGGAGAGAATTCCAGGATTCTGACCCAGAGTAATGGAAGGAACAGCGATATATTTCCAAGTCAGGATGGTGTGTAGATTTGAGAGGCCTGGTCAACGACGCCCACATCCCATGAGTGAATAAATTTTTATTCTACGTACATATCTGGTGTTCACATGTATTTGCTACTTTTGTCCTACTAGATGGAAGTGATTATGGGTTTGGAAGGTGCTGTCTGAGGATCTTTGGTAAATTTCTGCAGTGCATCTTGAAATGGTATACACTGCTGCTACTGAGCGTCAGTGGTGGAGGGAGTGTTCCTGCTTGTTGTGCCAATTGAAGCAGGCTGCTTTGTCCTGGATGGTGTCAAGCTTCTTGAGTGTTGTTGGAGCAGCACCCATCCAGGCCAGTGGGGAATATTCCATCACACTCCTGACTTGTGCCTTGTAGATGGTGTTCAGGATTTTGTGAGTCAGGAGGTAAGTACTGCAAGATTTCTTGCTTCTGACCTGCTCTTGTAGCCACTGTATATGGCTGGTTCAGTTCAGTTTCTGGTCAGTGGTAACCCCCATGATGTTGATGTTGATGGTGGGGAATTCAGTGATGGTAACACCATTTAAAATTCACCTACTTTTTTTGTAAAACTATCATTTAATCTTCATTACCAACTGCATGCTGCAAGCATGTCCTCAGGTTAACATCTCATCTGTAATGTAGCAGGTCTGTCAGTACAGCCCTCTCTCTGTACCACACTGGAAATGCCAGACTGTGTACTTAATCCTGGCTTAAATCCACAAACCTCAGACTCAGAGGCCAGATTGCTACAAAATAAGCTAGTAGTTGGGGAACTGAATCAAGTCTTTCCAAATTTAGCATACTACACGATAAATGCAGGGTGAACATCTCTGCACAATAATTCTTAAGTCGAGTTTCGGAAGACGTATCCTGAACATATTTTTAGAAACATTCCCTCCATTCAGATTTCCTTCAGCTCACAAAGGCTTCAATAATTCAAAGTATGACAATGAAAATACACAATGAATATAGGCTCAAAATATGTTTTACTTAATAATGTTTCAGTAATTACACCAGTTCTCAATGGTCATACCACATTGTTAAACAAGTTATAAAACTGAGCCTCTTCCTAAAAAGATGATTTAAGAATAAACTGTTTAATACTCCTCCTCCCCCTCTTCTTCCCCCTCAAAGGAGTCAATGCCAACCTCTTCATAATCTTTCTCCAAGGCAGCCATGTCTTCACGGGCCTCTGAGAACTCCCCTTCCTCCATCCCCTCACCCACGTACCAATGCACAAAGGCGCGCTTGGCGTACATCAGATCAAACTTGTGGTCCAGTCGAGCCCAGGCTTCAGCGATGGCTGTGGTGTTGCTCAGCATACACACAGCCCGTTTCACCTTGGCCAAGTCCCCACCAGGTACTGCAGTAGGGGGCTGGTAGTTAATGCCAACCTTGAAGCCAGTTGGGCACCAGTCCACAAACTGGATGCTGCGTTTGGTTTTGATGGCACCAATGGCAACATTGACGTCTTTTGGCACCACATCACCACGGTAGAGCAGGCAGCAAGCCATGTACTTGCCGTGGCGAGGGTCACACTTGACCATCTGGTTTGCTGGCTCAAAGCAGGCATTGGTGATCTCAGCCACAGAGAGCTGCTCATGGTAAGCTTTCTCAGCCGAGATGACAGGGGCGTAGGTAGCCAGCGGGAAATGGATACGTGGATAGGGAACTAAATTGGTCTGAAACTCTGTCAGGTCAACATTCAAAGCCCCATCAAAGCGAAGGGAGGCTGTGATGGAGGACACAATCTGACTAATGAGTCGGTTCAAATTGGTGTAGGTTGGGCGTTCAATGTCCAGGTTTCTGCGGCAGATATCATAGATAGCTTCATTGTCCACCATGAAGGCGCAGTCTGAGTGTTCGAGAGTGGTGTGTGTCGTCAGGATAGAGTTGTAAGGTTCCACCACAGCTGTGGAGACCTGAGGAGCTGGGTAGATGGAAAACTCCAGCTTGGATTTCTTGCCAAAGTCGACAGAGAGACGTTCCATCAGCAGGGATGTGAACCCAGAGCCAGTGCCTCCACCGAAGCTGTGGAACACTAGGAAACCCTGAAGACCTGTACATTGGTCAGCCTGTGGAATAGAGCAGGAACAATCAATCAAAGCAAGGAACTGTAATTACTGACTACTGGCAAACTTATGGGAGCTGCCCACTCACCAGCTTACGGATTCTGTCCAAAACTGAGTCAATCAGCTCCTTGCCAATGGTGTAGTGCCCACGGGCATAGTTATTGGCAGCATCTTCCTTCCCAGTGATGAGCTGCTCAGGGTGATACAGCTGGCGATAGGTACCAGTACGTATCTCATCTGGAACCAGAACAGCAGGTGGAGGTCAGTTTACAACCCAATAGGATGCAATAATAAACTTTTAAGAGTCAAATGCTTTTGCACTGAGTCGAAGAGAAGTGAATGGGGGGACTGCAAAAAAACACAAACAGAAAAGATTGACATATATAGACAATGTAACTTGGACAATAACTTTTGGGCTAGATAACTGACACTGGTGTAAAGTTGGGATTATGTTACATTACTTACAAATCCAGAGATTTTCACAGAATTGTTACAGTGCTGAAGGACGCCATTCAGCCCATCATGTAACAAAAGGAGTCTGGGTAATCCAAGATGGAGGATGGGAAAAATTTCTGGCTGTAACAGTTGCTCCTTTTTTTAGTTGCTGCAGGGGGTTTCCTTGAATTCCAAGAGCAGCAATTACTGGTTTATATGCTGTTGCATTGTTTTGGAACTTTGGAAAAAAAAGTCAAAACAACAGCAGTTTTAAAAGGAAGAGGAACAGACAAAGGAAGCACATGGTGAGGACAGTGCAGGAGAGAGAGAGACAGAGAGAGAACCTGTACAGTTACTGCCTTTGCTGTTTGAATTCATGTATCGTTGGACATCAGAATGCATCTGGGAAAACTAACAAACAGTGAAATTCACAACTAATCTTGGAGGAACTGTTGGGCGAAGTTCACAGCACAGAATCAGATAAGTTAATTGTTGTTTTAAGTGTGGCCTACAGAGAATCTGCAGTAGTGAGTAGAGTGGGTTCTTTTTTGATTATATGTTTTTGGAGATATGTCTCTTGATTAAACTTAAAATATAAGTCATAACTATGAATTTAACCTGGGGCAGTGTTTGTAGAGGAATAAGACGGTGTTAATTTCTGGGTCTGTAGATTGTGAAGAAGCAAAAATGGCCTTTGCAGTGATATGTACTTCTTGTCAGATGTGGGAGTTTAAAGAGAGTTTAAGGGTTACTGCAGATTATATCTGCTATAAATGCTGTTGGCTGCAAATCTTATCAGTTCGAATGGATCGGTTTGAGAGACAGTTAGAAGCAATAAGGAATTTGCAACAGCAACGGTATGTGATGGATGGCAGTGATAGGAAGGAGGGGAAAGTCTCAGATACAGTCACATAGATGGGTTAACTCCAGGAAAGGTAAGAGAGGTAGGCAGCTATTGCAGGAGTCTTTTTATGGATATACCCATTTCAAACAGGTATGCTGTTTGGAAAATGTAGGGGGTGATGGATTCTCAGGGGAACATAGCACGAACAGCCAAGTTTCTGGTTTTGAGACAGGCTCTAATGCAACGAGAGGTACTTCGGGTACCAAGAGATCAATTGTGTTAGGGGATTCTCTAGTCCGAGGTACAGACAGATGTTTCAGTGGCCAGCAGAGAAAAATCAGAATGGTGTGATGCTTCCCTGGTGCCAGAATCAAGGATGTCTCAGAGAGGGTGCAGAATGTTCTCACGGGGGAGAGGGGCCAGCAGGAGGACATTGTCCACATTGGAACCGACATAGGAAGGGAAAAGGTTGAGATTCTGAAGGGAGGTGACAGAGAGTTAGGTAGAAATTTAAAAAGGAGATCCTCGAAAGTAGTAATATCTGGATTACTCCCAGTGCTACGAGCTAGTGAGGGCAGGAATAGGAGGATAGGGCAGATGAATGCATGGCTGAGAAGCTGGTGTATGGGAGAAGGATTCACATTTTTGGATCATTGGAATCTCCTTTGGGGTAGAAGTGACCTGTACAAGAAGGATGGATTGCACCTAAATTGGAAAGGTAGAAATATACTGGCAGGGAAATTTGCTAGAACTGC
>NC_057716.1:103634411-103644535 GCF_004010195.1 Chiloscyllium plagiosum
TACTTAAGAGGGAAATCAGGAGGGCAAAAAGGGGACATGAGAAAGCTTTGGTAAATAGGGTTAAGGAGAATCCAAAGGGTTTTTACAAATACATTAAGGACAAAAGGGTAACGAGGGAGAGAATAGGGCCCCTCAAAGATCAGCAAGACGGCCTTTGTGTGGAGCCGCAGAAAATGGGGGAGATACTAACCAAGTATTTTGCATCAGTGTTCACTGTGGAAAAGGATATGGAAGATAGAGACTGCAGGGAAATAGATGGTGACACTTTGCAAAATGTTCAAATTACATAGGAGGAAGTGTTGGATGTCTTGAAACGCATAAAGGTGGATAAATCCCCAGGATCTGGTCAGGTGTACCCACGAGTTCTGTGGGAAGCTAGAGAAGTGATTACTGGGCCTCTTGCTGAGATATCTGTATCATCGATAGTCACAGGTGAGGTGCCGGAAGACTGGAACTTGGCTAACATGGTGCCACTGTTTAAGAAGGGTGGTAAGGATAAGCCAGGGAACTATAGACCAGTGAGCCTGACATCAGTGGTAGGTAAGTTGCTAGCGGGAATCCTGAGGGACAGGATGTACATGTATTTGGAAAGGCAAGGACTGATTAAGGATAGTCAACATGGCTTTGTGCGTGGGAAATCATGCCTCACAAACTTAATTTGAGTTTTTTGAAGAAGTAACAAAGAGGATTGATGAGGGCAGAGCAGTAGATGTGATCTATATGGACTTCAGTAAGGTGTTTGACAAGGTTCCCCATGGGAGATTAATTAGCAAGGTTAGATCTCACAGAATACAGGGAGAACTAGCCATTTGGATACAGAACTGGCTCAAAGTAGAAGACGGAGGGTGGTGGTGGAGCGATATTTTTCAGACTGGAGGCCTGTGACCAGTGGAGTGCCACAAGGATCGGTGATGGGTCCTCTACTTTTTGTCATTTACATAAATGATTTGGATGCGAGCATATGAGGTACAGTTAGTAAGTTTGCAGATGACACCAAAATTGGAGGTGTAGTGGACAGCAAAGAGGGTTACCTCAGATTACAACAGGATCTTGACCAGATGGGCCAATGGGCTGAGAAATAGCAGATGGAGTTTAATTCAGATAAATTCGAGGTGCTGCATTTTGGGAAAGCAAATCTTAGCAGGACTTATACACTTAATGGTAGAGTCCTAGGGAGTGTTACTGAACAAAGAGACCTTGGAGTACAGGTTCATAGCTCCTTGAAAGTAGAGTCGCAGGTAGATAAGATAGTGAAGATGACGTTTGATATGCTTTCTTTTATTGGTCAGAGTATTGAGTACAGGAGTTGGGAGGTCATGTTACGGCTGTACACAACGTTGGTTAGGCCACCGTTGGAATATTGTGTGCAATTCTGGTCTCCTTCCTATCGGAAAGATGTTCAAAGACTTTTCCCTGGGGTCGGGGAGTCCAGAACTAGAGGGCATAGGTTTAGGGTGAGAGGGGAAAGATATAAAAGAGACCTAAGGGGTAACCTTTTCACACAGAGAGTGGTACGTGTATGGAATGAGCTGCCAGAGGATGTGGTGGAGGCTGGTACAATTGCAACATTTAAGAGGCATTTGGATGGATATATGAATAGGAAGGGTTTGGATTGATATGGGCCAGATGCTGGCAGATGGGACTAGATTGGGTTGGGATATCTAGTCGGCATGGATGGGTTGGACCGAAGGGTCTGTTTCCATGCTGTACATCTCTATGACTCTATATCTGCACCAGCTCTTCAAATGAGTATCGTTACCCACTCTGACTGTTCTCTGGACTAGTGAATTTTGAACAGTTTTAAATACATAAATAAAACTAAGTTTTGTACCAAGGTTCTTTGTACCTCAGATGGCACCATGTGTGGCAACATTATTAACTTGTCACTGTACTCTGTACTTGAGTCCATGTGACGATAAAACCTAAATATGAATATGAATCTGAATCTGCTCTGTCACTATAACTGAGCATTACACTGGTGGTGGTTATGACGCAGAGGTCGAACCCCTCTGTTAATTAAAACCCATCCCCCAGGAAAGCTCGCCTTGCCCTATAATCTGTGAGTGACAGAGAACTCCTAAATCCCACTATTTAAAGAGAAATAACAATTTATTTTCCCAAACTCTAATAGTGAACGTTAAACAAAAAGTATTCACAAATCCAAGCCCTCCTTTTCTTAACTACTTACTATCTGACCCCAACTCTATAAAAAAGGTTGTTCCAGTAACACACTGATTAACTTAGTCTCAAGACCACACAGGCTCTGTCTTCTCTGTTGTCTTCAATCTTCAGCTACTGATCTCCCTGGGTCATCATTTCTTTTTACTGTGTGTCTATTTCACATGAAAAGGTACCTTTGATAGAGAGTGTCTTCTAATTTCTTTGAGAGCATGATTTTAGATGGGTAGTTAGCTCTCCAGCTCAGCGGCAGTTGCTCAGCTGATCAGTGTCAGTTGCTCTCTGACCAATTTTCAAAATGTCCATGTTTTTGTACCGCCAACATTGTACTGTCTCATTGGTTCGATATTGTCAAAACAATAAAGTCAAACTCAATTGGATTTTAGTATCCTGGGCATAAATTAAACTGATTGGTTAAGTTATAATTGTTGTCAAAACAGCAGCCAAAACTCAGGTATCCATTTAACAGCTAATTGTTACATGTATCTATTTTGGAACAGCTCATCTCCCAGCCTTTACATTTCAGGCAGCTGAGCCTGCACTTTAAGTTTACTTCAAAGTTTAGAAAACACTTTCTATTTTAAAGTGAACATACATGCTTTCGACTTCGTAACATTGTGAAAACACAAATAATTTCCTAGAACCCTTCAGAGAGGACACCAGTCATACTTAACCTGGTCTAACCTATATCCTGGGGACGAGTTACAAAAACATACATAAATGCCTGACCTTGAGCAGGTTTATAGGATTGAAATAAATATTTCCTGTCCCTACACACAGCAGGCTCCAGAATGAGGAATAGACCCACAGTGTAATTAGTTGATCTGAGGGCAGGACATGCCTTGACAAATAACTGTCAGTTGAAGACGGCAGTTGAAAGTTGAAGAAATATTCATGGCATTTGGGATAATTCCTTGAGGAGATGGTCAAAAGAACTCTGTATTACTGAAAGTAATGAATTAATGTGAATTTACCTACAATTTATAATACCACTTAGGCCTTTCAGCCCCACTGGTCTGTTCAGATGCTTACAACATGCAATAGTTCAGGATCTCACGTTATAAGAAAATCGCGCAGTATTTAAACCAACGGGACCAGGATCATGTTATAGTCAATACAGGTAAGGGGAAAGTTCGCGTTCTACAAATAACAGTCCAAATTCTTCAATTGCGTTAAAGCTAATTCGCGTTGATGAAACACGCGTTATAGCAGAACCGACTTGGTCTTTTTTCATCATGTACTTATCCAATTTCTCCTTAAATTATCCCATTGATCTCAGTTACTTCATGTAGTAATGCAAGTACTGCAGCTGTGTTTGTACAAAGGTGGCACGGTGGCTCAGTGGTTAGCACTGCTGCCTCATAGCGCCAGGGACCCGGGTTTGATTCCAGCCTTGGGTGACTGTCTGTGCAGAGTTTGCACATTTATCTTGTGTCTGTGTGGGTTTCCTCCCACAATTCAAAGATGTGCCGGTTGGTGAACTGGCCAGGCTAAAAGAACTCAGTATTCCTGATGAAGGGCTTTTGCCCGAAACGTCGATTTTACTGCTCCTCGGATGCTGCCTGAACTGTTATGCTTTTCCAGCACCACTCTAATCTAAACTCTGGTTTCCAGCATCTGCAGTCATTGTTTTTACCCTGTTAGGTAAATATGGGAATGGGTCTGGGTGGATTACACTTCAGAGGGTCGGTGTGGATTTGTTGGGTCAAATAGCCTGTTTTGATATTGTAGAGAATCTAATTATCAAGCTTGTGTTCAAAACATTCTCCAGCTAAGGCGTTTTCTCCTGAATACCCTCCTGATTTATTTGTGACAATCTTTTATTTACCGCCATGTGTTTTGTTCTCTCACACAAGTGGAAACATCTCCATTTCCATCCTATTGAGGAGCTTCATTACTTTGAAGAGCTCTCTCCCGGTCATTGGTCAACCCTTCTCTTTATTCATTTGGGGTGCCTCAGTCTGTTCAGTTCAGAGCCAGGTTGTATCTGGAGCAAGTCAATTCCTAGTGACGGGTTCAAGCTTATAGCAGCAGCGATCCAGAAGGGGTTTGAACATCTGGAAAGGCTACACACGTGAGACTCTCAGGGTAACCAAGACTCCAGGCTTGGGCCTGACTCCAGGCCGTGGCTAGACCTTGGTGCCTGCATCATAGGTTCTCAACACCTTTATGGAGATAAGACATTAAGATCTAGACGTTTTTCTTCCCTTCTGGCTTATGTTTATTTATTGTATAGTTTTCACTATTCCTATATTGGAATACACATGACAGTAAAATCTAATTCTAATTCTAAGAAGGATCAAAAGCCAATACAAACCGATCACAGTGGGCTCCAGATCCACAAACACAGCCCTGGGTACGTGTTTGCCAGATCCGGTGTGACTGAAGAATGTTGTATAGGAGTCATCCGCAACTCCACTGGATTTGTCGCCTGTCATCTGCCCATCAGGCTGGATACCATGTTCCAAACAGTACAGCTCCCAGCAGGCATTGCCCATCTGGACACCAGCCTGGCCAACATGGATGGAGATACATTCACGCTGTAGAATGAAGAAAAGCATCATGAGTCTCAGAAACAATGCTAAGGAACAAGAAGAATGGACACAAAAAGAACAATGTTGCCCCAGAAATCTTGTTAGGCCACTTTTAGTCAGAGTGGTAGTCCCTATACACCATGTACTCCCTGTACACTCATGACTGTGTGGCCAAATTTCGTCCTAACTCCATCTACAAGTTCACTGACAACATCACCGTTGTAGGCCGGATCTCAAACAACTACGAGACAGAATACAGGAAATACAGGAATATATTAGTGGCAGGGTGTAAAGATAAGTCAGAAAAATGTAAGAGCTGGTCATTGATTTCAGGAAGTGGAGTGGAGGGCGTGCCCTGTCTCTATCAATGATGCCGAGGTGGAGATGGTCAAGAGCATCAAGTACCTAGGAGTGACGATCACCAACAACCTGATTGATGCAAAGGTCAAGAAAGCACAACACCACCTCTACTTCCTCAGGAAGCTGAGGAAATTTGTCATGTCTATAAAGACTCATATCAATTTTTATAGATGCACCTTAGAAAGCACCCTTTCCGGATGCATCACAGCTTGGTATGGCAACTGTTCTGCCCAGGACCGTAAGAAACTGCAGAGAATGGTGAACACAGTTTAGTCCATCACGCAAACCAACCTTCCTTCCATTGACTCCCTCTACACTCCTCACTGCCTTAGGAAAGCAGACAACATCAAAGACCCCTCCCTCACCGGTTATAATCTCTTCCAACCCCTTCCATCGAGCAGAAGATACAAAAGTTTGAAAACACATACCAACAGGTTCAAGAATAGCTTCTTCCCTGTTGTTATTAGACTTCTGAATGGACCTCTCAACTTTTAAATTTAATGTTGATCTCACTCTTTGTCTCTCTGTCCTATTACCCTAATGATCTTTCTCTGGTATGATTGTACTGCATGCAAAACAAAATTTTTCACTGTAGATGCGACATTAATAAATCAAATCAAAGTCTATTATCCACTCACCACCGACCACATAGCTTACAGGACTGCATAGTCTCTTCTCTCTGTTCTTCCTTCTCCTGACCTTCAGTGCTGACCTCAGACCACCCACAGCAACAAGTTCTGGCCACAGTCTGACCACATCTGATCTGGAAATGGTCAGAAGGCAAGAGCACAGACTGATCCCACAGAGTTAAATCAACACAAGCCTGCACTTATGAGAAGGAAAGAGTAGATGGCCAATCCATTTCAGACTGAGAGGAGGTGAAATGTCTTCACTGAAAGGAATCATTGAATTCTGTACCCCAGAAGGTTCCTAATCCATTGTTGAATATGTTTAAGACTGGGATAGGCAGATATTTGACTTCTCATTGAATCAGGGGTGTTTCGGGCATGGGTAAGGAGCCCAGGATTGACCATGATCGTATTGAAAAGAGGAGCAGATTTGATAGTATGAATGCCCTATTTCTGATCCTTTGCCTTGTTTTCTGATGAAAAGGTCACATACTTTACGAATGATCTATGCACCCAGGCTCTGAACAGTTTAAAGCATCTTACAATGTATTATTGAATGCTGAGCATCTGGGCCAAGAGAGAAAACAAAAGTTCAAAGCAGTGGAAATATGACACCACTCCGTTATAAATACTCAGCTTAATAGCCAGTTACAGACAGTTCATTTACACTGAGATAAACCACTGTCTTTCCAACTTTTGCTGCCATTTTCACAGAAGGTCACACTTCATGCCACACTCCGCAATCTAAGCTGATTCTAAAAGTCTCTTCCTCGAGTTATTTCACTTCCCTGCCTTGTCCTATATTCTCCAGGCTGATAAAGCTCAAGGTTTATGTTGCTCTAATTCTGCCTTCTTGCCCATTCTTAACTTTCTTCTCCCCAAGGCCGTACCTTCAGCCATCTAAACCCCGGGTTCAGGGGTTTCCACCTCAATACTCGCTATCCTTTGGGGATCCATTTAAATCCTATAACTTTGACCAAACATAAAGACACCTGTTGTAATATTTCTTCCTTAGCTCCGCTGTTTTATATTGTATTACCCTCCCATAGAGTTCATGAGGATGCTTTGATACATTGGTAAGGTGTTCTATCAATACAAGCGACGTAATCGAGGCCAACACTTCAGTGCATTACTAAGGGAGTGTTAAACTTGCTGTTTCTTAAACAAAGCATGTTGACGGGCTCAACCCAGAGTCTACCCAAGGTCACTGTTTGAAGAAGAACAGGGAGTGTTGTTAATGCCCTGGTGAAAATGAACATCTACACTTATGCATTTGGATTTATTTCCTAGAGTCTAGGGAGCAGCAAGGCTCTTCCGCAGTCCTGGTTATTGGCAACCTCTTTCACTTTAGCTCAGAGAAGATCCTCCTCAACTGGACTTCGCCAAGCCTTCTTTGGCCAGCCCCATCTTCTTTATTCTTTTCCCATCAGGTGGTGTCCATTCTGCTGTCATTCTGATAGACCGTACGTCTCAAAAGTTAGATACATGTCCTGCCAGTCTCCGTCATCTCTCGAGCATCACATCCCACATGTGCCTCTAACCAGATCTCTGTGGCATTTTCCCATTTGAATGTTCTCTCCCTAAATGATGTCCAGGATTGGCCTTCGCCTTGTTTCTTTATGGGTTGGCTATAACACTTCCTTATACTACAACAGTGAGCGTACTTCAAAAATAATGAATTAGCTAGACAGGAAGCTCTGACCATGTGAAAGGCGCAATACAAATGCAACGTTTTTTCACATTGGACCATCTCTCAATGGTGCAACTGTTTCTTCTCCTTCACATCCAAGTGTTACGTCTGGCTCAATGTCATCTCTGGGTGAGAAGGCTGGGGGGTTTAAGCATCAGCTCAGCATGTAGTGTAAGCTAAGATTCACAGTGCAGTACTGAGGGAGTGCTACAATATCAGGTTTTTTTTAAGATTAGATTACTTTACAGTGTGGAAACAGGCCCTTCGGCCCAACAAGTCCACACTGACCCGCCGAAGCGCAAACCACCCATACCCCTACATTTACCCCTTACCTAACACTACGGACAATTTAACATGGCCAATTCACCTGACCTGCACATCTTTGGACTGTGGGAGGAAACCGACGCAGACACGGGGAGAATGTGCAAACTCCACACAGTCAGTCGCCTGAGGCGGGAATTGAACCTGGGTCTCTGGCGCTGCGAGGCAGCAGTGCTAACCACTGTGCCACCGTGATTCTATAATCTTCAATCAGGGAAATACTTTTGTCTTTATCTACCCAGTTTTTTCCTGTTAATATTTTAAAGATTTAGATCAGATTATCCGTTAAACTTCTAAATTCTAGAGAAAATAAGTCTAATTTGTATAATCTCTCTTCTCATAACTTAATCCTGGAAATCCAGGTACAATTGCTATTGAGGCTGGGTCATTAATATACTTAAGGCTGAGACAGACAGATCTTTAATCAGCAAGGGGAATCTCGGGTTCTGGGGAAAAGGCAGGAAAGTGACGTTGAGGATTATCAGATCAGCCATGATCATTGAGTGGCAGAACAATCTCAATGGGCTGAACATGGTGCTGGAAAAGCACAGCAGATCAGGCAGCATCTGAGAAGAAGGAGAATCGACATTTGCTCTTCGGATGCTGCCTGACTTGCTGTGTTTTTCCAGCACCACACTCTCGACTCTGATCTCCAGCATCTGCAGTCCTCACTTTCTCCTCAATGGCCTGAATGACCTGCTTCTGCTCCTATCTCTTATGATAATTTGGGAAAATGTGGCAACTACATTACACAGCAAGCTTGCAAAAACAGCAATGTGACTAATGTAATGGCTAAAGGACAGCTATTGACAGAGATCTAATCTGCTCTCTTTCCAAATTTGGGCGATACAGTGACTCAGTGGTTAACACTGCTGCCTCACAGTGCCAGGGACCCATGTTTGATTCCACCCTCAGGTAAATGTCTGTGTGGAGTAGGCACATTCTCCTTGTGTCTGCGTGGGTTTCCTCCCACAGTCCAAAGATGATAAGGTTAGGTGGATTGGCTGTGCTAAATTGCCCACAGTGATCTGGGATGTCCAGGCTAGGTGGGTTAGTCATGGGAAATGCAGGATTACAGGAATAGGGTGGAGGGTGAGGCTGGGTGGATGCTCCTTGGAGGTTCGGTGTGGACTTGATGGGCCGATTAGCCTGCTCCCACACTGTGGGGATTCTATGATTCAAATATTGACATCTGAGGGATTGGAAGGGGCCTTGGTTTAGTACACCTCCTGGAAGACTATCCTTTAGCATTGGGAGCAGCAGTCCAGATTATATGCTGAAACATCAGCAGTGGGACTTGAGCCCCATGATTAACTGGTCAGAGAAGTGAGTGATATCCATCAAATCGTATTTGGCAACCAGTTCGACGACTCAACTCCTCCACCGTAAGAAATGGAAACAGGAGTAGGCAATTCGGCCCATCTGCTCCACTATTCAATAGGATCACGGCTGACCCAACATTCCTCACATCCATTTTCCTGTGTCTTCCCCATAACCCTTGATTCCCCCAACTAATCAAGAATCTATCTCAGCCTTAAATAGACGCAAGGACTCTGCCCCCACAGCTCTCTGTGGCAAGGAGTTCCCGACTCTCAACCCTCTGAGAGAAGAAATTCCTCCTCATCTCAGCCTTAACTTGGTGCCCCTTTATTCAGAGAATTGGCTACATTGGTGTGCTGTGTACTGAATCTACCCAGGAAGTGTCCAGAGGGGAGGGAGGTACCAGATGCTTTGGTGTTTGCACCTCAGCATAAATGACAGACTTCACAAGATTGCCAGCTGTTGAACCTGGATCAATCATTTCTCACTAAGACTTCTGTAAAATTCCCTAATTGTCAAAGATTTGGAGATTAGATCAATCACTCAATAACTTCAAATGCAATGTCAGTAGATTGTTATACGAGGAAAAGGGCAATTAAATCATATTAAGGAGATTTCAGTCATGATTTAATATATTATTTGATAAATTAAGTTCAAGGGTTTAAATAATCTATTTCTGTTTTTACATTTTTGGGATGTGAGTCTCACTGCACTGGGCTTGGCCATTCCTAATTGCCTTTGAGAAGCTGCTGGTGAAGAGATGGATTGACTAGGATGATATTCACCATAGTTTAGAACAATAAAGGAGAATCTCATAAAAACCTATAAAATTCTAACATGATCTACAGGATAAACACAGGAAGCATGTTCCCATTGACTGGGGAGTCCAGAACCAGGGGTCACAGTTTAAGGATGTGGGGTAGGTCATTTAGGACTGTTGTACTTTCAAATAAACCTGTTGGATTATAACCTGGTGTTGTGTGATTTTCAACTTTGTCCACCCTAGTCCAACACCGGCTCCTCCACATCACATTTCAGACTGAGATGAGGAGAAATGTCTTCACCCAGAGACTGGGGAGCCTGGGGAATTCT
>NC_057716.1:103645035-103646999 GCF_004010195.1 Chiloscyllium plagiosum
TGGATAGTAATCGTATAGACTTGTATATGCGAATGATTACTCTGTCTCTGTATGCAAGGAAATGGAATGTTCACAAATGTATGGCATGACCGATTGTACAGATCATCAAAATATTTTATGAAAAAATTAACTCTGTTGCTCTCTCCCCACAGTTGCTGCAAGCATTTTTCTTTGTTTTTATTTCAGATCTCCAACATCCCCAGTATTTTGATTTTACATCATGGCAATATCAGGTCATTCAGGATTGGAATCTGTGTCTATTGGCTTCCTAATAAGACATCCTCTCTTATTTTTGATAAGACCTGTTGCTGTTCACTTCACAGGTTGCACACCTCGTCTCACAACAGAACGAAGGCAGTGAGGATGGAGTTAAGACACAGAGCAGCCATGATTGAATGATGGGATAGATTCAAGAGGCTGAATGGCCTATTCCTGTTCCCATATCAGTTTCAAATGAAGAGGAGGACCCGCCTAATGGTGAGGTGATGGCCTGGTGGCATCACCACTAGATCTTTTAACCCAGTGACCTAGGTAATATTCTGGGGACTTGGGTTTGAATCCCACCAAGGTAGATGGTGGACTTTGAATTCAATAAAAATATGTAATTAAGAGTCAAATGATGACCATGAATACATTGTCAATTGTTGGAAAACCCATTTTTTCACTCATATCCTTCAGGTAGGAAAACTACAATTCTTACCTGGTGTGGCCCACATGTGACTCCAGACTCACAGCAAAGCGGTTGACTCTTAACTGTCCTCTGGGCAATGAGGGATGGGCAATAAATGCTGGCCCAGCCAGTGACACGCCCATCCCATGCATGAATTTTAAAAAAGGATAGCATTTTAGTTCGCACGGAGGCTCAGTGGTTAGCACTGCTGTCCCTCAGCAACAGGGACCCAGGTTCAATTCCAGCCTCGGGTGACTGTGGAGTTTGCACATTCTCCGCATGTCTGCGTGAGTTTCCTCCCACAGTCCAAAGATGTGCAGGGCAGCTGAATTGGCCATGCTAAATTGCCCATAGTGTTAGGTGCATTAGTCAGAGGGAAATGGGTCTGGGTGGGTTACTCTTCAGAGGGTCAGTGTGGGGCTGAAGGGCCTGTGTCCACACTGTAGGGAAACTAGTCATTTCCTGAACTGCTGCAGAACTGAAAGCCATGTACATTTTCTGTTGAGGCAGATGCTATGTGTAAACACTCTCCGTACCTCTGCAAGCACAGGGAAGAGGAATCTGTCAGCATCACATTCTCAAAGAGCAGAAGGGACATTCCGGACTCCCTCTTGTATTTGGACACCAGACTTCACGACGTGTACGAGTTCCCCAGAAGGTTACAATTTTGACATCTCGGTATGTGGCAAAGGCAGGCAAAGAACCAGCTGCCTGTAATGCAAACAAAATCTCAACTCAATTATTGCCACATTGCAGCCCTGTGGAACACTCCTATTACACTGCCCTGACAGACAGCTGAACTGCAACGACAAGGTCAGCCCCAAAGTCAATGTTTCAATGGAAACTCCCCTCCACGCGCCCCATAAACCTACCCTACACACCCTGCCCCACCAGGCCCTCCCCAAACCACTTCCCCACCCACCCACACTTCCTTCCCACACCAACCTTGAGTGAAGATCCAGAGGCATACAAGTGAAATGAAAACCACTTACATTTTTGACTTTACATGCCCATAGTCCATCTGCAGTTTCTAAACCACGCTGACACACCAACTATCACTACCATGGGAATGAATTTGGGAGGATTTCCTTCAGGGATGATGTGGAGGAGCCAGTGATGGACTGGGGTGTACAAAGTTAAAAATCACACAACACTAGGTTATAGTCTGACAGGTTTATTTGGAAGCACTAGCTTTCGGAGCATTGCTTACTCATCAGGTTGATGAACCACCCTGATGAAGGAGCAGCACTTCGAAAGCTAGTGCTTCCAAATAAACCTGTCAGACTATAACCTG
>NC_057716.1:103647006-103655772 GCF_004010195.1 Chiloscyllium plagiosum
CACACAACACCAGGTTATAGTTCAACAGGTTTATTTGGTAGCACTAGCTTTCGGAGCATTGCTTACTCATCAGGTTGATGAACCACCCTGATGAAGGAGCAGCACTTCGAAAGCTAGTGCTTCCAAATAAACCTGTCAGACTATAACCTGATGTTGTGTGATTTTTAACTTTCTTCAGGGAGCTTTAGTAGAATGCTGCGCAAAGTCTCTCACATTTTGAGGAGTTAGTGGAAAAGAGAGTCTTTTTTTATTGTTTCACAGGAGGTGGGCATCCCTTGCTAGGCCAGTGTTTGTCACCCATCCCTAATTGCCCCTTGATAAGGTGATGTTGAAACACCTTCTTCAAATGCTGTGGAGGAACAGAACACTGGAACTTGCCTTTCATGTTCATTTACGGGATGTGGGAAGTGACCACACCATTAGGTTTTGGTGTTACTGGTTGATGGTTAAGCCGATAGGGCACCGGGGGGAAAAAAAAATCACTCACAGGATGTGGATGGGCCGTCATTTATCGCCCGCCCCTAGGTGTCCTTGAGAAGGTAGCTCTTTTGCAGATGCTCAGGCACTGTCCAATCGCTACAAGCTTTAGTTTTTGTCGGATGGGAATTTGCTCACTTCTGTCCCACCCTGCCTCAAACACATTCAATAACGCAGCCTCCATTGCTCATTGGGGAAAAGAATTCCAAACACCAACAACCCTCTGAGAGAACAAAGATTGTCCTCCCTTCCATCTTAAACGTTTATGTTTAAACTGTGTCCCCCTGTTCTCGGCTCATTGCAAACATCCTCTCAGCGTTTACTCTGTGAAGTCCCCTCAGGAACTTATCTGTGGTGCAGGGTCACACATAGCACAGTTGGGGAGGGAGCACCTAACAGATTGGAAGGTAGGAAGTGAAGGAGGTCACTCTGCCCCTCAAGTGCCTTCTCAATCTGCTCCAAGATGGATGAATAGAAGTTGCTGCAGGTGTCAATGTTCCTGATGAAACCCATGCTGATACCCCTCAAAGCCTTCTACCCAGACAGTGAGGATACATGTTTGAGTAGGCAAATTCCCCTTCCTTACTCATTATCCCCTCCATCACCTTGAATGATTATACCCATTATGGGAGAAGACTGCCAATGTGGCATGCAGGCGGTGAAGGGGTAATATGACTGGGTTAGCAATCTGTGAATTCTAGATCGATACCCTGCAATTACAGGTTCCACTCTTTCCCCAGTAATGTGGTGAAATTTACATTCAATCATCGAATTCATAAAGATCCAGAATTGTTAAATTGTTAGCCACAGGAGTACCATCATTGCAAAATAAAAACTGGTCCTTGAGGGAATGAAACTGCCATCCTTACCTGGTCTGGTCTACATGTGACTTCAGGCCCACAGCAATGCAGTTGACTCTTAACTGCTGTCTGCAGTGCCTAGCAAACCACTCAGTTAGGGGCAATGAGGAATGGGCAACACGTGCTGGCCTTAGCAGTGACTCCCACATCCCATGAAACGATTTGTTGAGAATCACATTTAATAAAGGGTCTGCCTGTTGTACAATACCTTTCACGAGCTTGGGAGAGCCCACATTCTCCTGTCACTGTCCTACTGTCAGAAACTCTTGCCAGTCCTTTCACATATGTGGTTAATTTCCATTACTCATCGCATTTGTTCCTGACACAGGGGAATGAAACAAACACAAGCACCAGGGGGCAGCAAACTACCAAGTCAAAATCACAACATTCACAAACAGACATGATTTGGAGATGCAGGTGTTGGACTGGGGTGTACAAAGTTAAAAATCACACAACACGATGTTATAGTCCAACAAGTTTAATTGGAAGCACTAGCTTTCTAAGCGCTGCTCCTTCGTCAGGCGTCTGTGGAGTACACAGTTGTAAGACACAGAATTTATAGAAGTTTTGACTTGGTAGTCAGTTTAACTTTTCACAGGTAGAACATTTCTTAGAAAGAATCATAGAATCCCTACAGTGTGGAAGCAGGCCGTTCGGCCCATTGCGTCCATAGCACCCTCCAAAGAGTCCATACCACCATCCCATCCCTGTAACTCTGCATTTACAATGCTTTTCACTTACAGTGGGTGTCATTAAGGTGTTGAACTCAAGTTTCATGAAGTGTCATGGGTTAGGGGGAATTCGAACGCCTACCCTCCCAGCCTGGCTGTCTGGTCCTGTGACATAATCAGTACCACCACTGCCACCCTCTGTCCTAGGGCTTGATCTTTTGGACTTGGACCATGCAGCTCTGTGACGGGCAGGGTAAGTGGGTACGTTCTGAAGAAGGGCCACTGAACCAGAAACATTAACTCTGCTTTCCCTCCACAGATGCTGCAGGACCTGTTGAGTTTTTCCAGCCATTTCTGATTTTGCTTATCATTTCCAGCATCTGCGGTTCTTTGATTTTTGTTTTGTACGTTAAGTGGGTAAAATGGCCAATGCAGAGTTCACGACAAGGCTGTGAGTCTGGTGCCCAGTGAGTCTGGGGAGTCTAATCGCAGATGTGTCAAAACTATCTCCTTGAGGGGCAGTGCGGGTCTGCTGTCCAATCACTTTGTGCAACCTTTTCACACTTGCTCATTTATGAAGAAAATCTTGCACATATGCAGCACTTCCCATGCTCTAGAAGCTTTCCCAAAGTGTTTACCAGCCTGTCAAGCATCTTTGTTCTGGTAATTGTGATATTGTGAGAAAATACCACCTATAGCTAGTCTATGTTGGGCTACTAGTCCATTGGAACCTAAATGGTGAACCCACACTTACCACAGTGTGTTCACATTCTACAATTGGAAACCTGTCTCCTCAGGAGTGGCACAGTGGCTCAGTGGTTAGCACTGCTGCCTCACAGCCCCAGGGACCCGGGTTCAATTCCAGCCTTGAGCGGCTGTCTGTGTGGAGTTTGCATGTTGTCCCTGTGTCTATGTGGGTTTCCTCTGGACGCTCCAGTTTCCTCCCAGAATCACAAAGATGTGCAGGTTAGGGTGGATTGGCCATGGGATGGTTGGTGGGGACCTGATGAGCTGAATGGCCTCTTCCGCACAGTAGGAAATCCACAAGTCCTACCTGCCCTAGAGATGTTCAACCTGAACAGGTTGATTCAGAATGCTGGAAAATCTCATAAAAATGCCTACACTTAAATGGCGACTTTCCCTGTGGTAATAAAGGGATACACCAAAGAGTTACTGTGGGAGCAAAGGAAGTAGGATACAAAACCATTCTGCACTGTTGCATCCCACAAACTGTTCAGTAAAAGTGCACATGATGAAATAGGGCTCTGCTCAAGTTCTGAATTTGCAATGTTAAATCACATGTCATCCTTAGATTGCACAAGTTTGGTAATGCTTCTCATTAAATCCTTCAGGTAAGATCATTAAGAACTATCTCAAGAGCAATGACTTTGTTTTGTTGTTGTTAAATGTGACTGTAAAAGTTGACAATAACCTGCATTTCTCTGCAGCCTTTGACACTGTGGTCAGGCAGAAGTTGATATTACGTCAAAGAAGGAAACAATACATTGAGTGACTGGGAACATGGTCAAAGAGGTGGGACTTAAGGAATCTCTTAAAGTAGGGGGGGGAGAGAGAGAGAGAGGGAGACAGATGAAAAGACAGGGAGGTTTCAAGAAGGAATTTCAGATCTTTAGACCCAGGCAGCTGAAGATATGACCATCAGGGATGGAGAGATAACTGTCAAAGGTGCACAAAACACCAGAATTGGACGAGCATAAAGTTCAGAATGAGGAAGTGTCACTGAATTCAACATGTTAATTCTATTTCTTTCCACAGATGCTGCCAGACCTGCTGAATTTCTACAGCAACTTTTTGTTTTAGTTTCAGCTCTCCAGCATCCGCTGATGTTTGTTTTATTTTTTAATGGCTCACTCCTGGCTAACTATCGCAGTTTTACAAGTGAAATGTCGCAAAGCCAGTATTTAAATTTTCCTTTAACTTGGCTTCATCAATAACTCAGCTGTTTCAGATTCAGGGCTTTGAATATGCATCACAAGGATCATTGTGATACTGAGGGGATGCTGCACTGTCAGAGATGCCACCTTTCAGATGTAACATTTATTATCTATCCTCTCAGGTGAATGTAAATGATTGTCGAGGGTTCTTGGACTTTCGCTGGATTAACTTTCTGTTGGAGAATGTTTCATTAGTAGTATGATAAAACCAATTGTTCAAGAGAATGTACTGGGGGAAGTTTGACAAAAATGTTAAACAGATTGTCTGGAAGATTTCAGGTAGTTATGTAGCATGTATAAACACAGAAAGGAGGGTGTGTGGAGCAATGGGTAGTGTCCCTGCCTCTGAGCTAGAAGCTCTGAGTTTGAGTCACACTCCAAGACTGATGTTCAACGAAGTTATGTTTCTGATTAGATTAGATTCCCTACAGTGTGGAAACAGGCCCTTCGGCCCAACAAGCCCACACCGACCCCCCCAAAGGGTAACCCACCCAGACCCATTTCCCTCTGACTAATGCACCTAACACTACGGGCAGTTTAGCATGTCCAATTCACCTGACCTGCACATCGTTGGACTGTGGGAGGAAACAGGAGCACCCAGAGGAAACCCACACAGACACAGGGAGAATGTGCAAACTCCACACAGACAGTCACCTGAGGCTGGAATCGAACCCGGGTCCCTAGCTCTGTGAGGCAGCAGTGCTAACCACTGAGCCACCATGCCAACATGGTCAAACTGGTTAAACTTGAAAGCTCTTTCAACACATGCTGATGGCAGGTGGTAAAATCATGCAACATTTCTGCTCAGCCACCTTATGGAAATAAATTGGAGCCCTCTACCACAGCTCCAGGCTATAATGTGCATGTAAACATTTCTGTTTCCACAGCAGCTCAGATTCCATGGGGGTCAGTCCACACTCAGTTGGACTGATTGGCAGCTTGAATCTGATTTGTGGCAACAGCATAGGATCCATGTCTGTCTGGGGTGGAGTCCAAACCTGCTTCTGAGTCCTACCCATGGTGAACGTCACAGCATTATGGGTTAGACCTGGTGTTGTGAAGAGAACTGAAGAAGATGCAGCACAGATTCAGGCTATTTGGCCCTGTCAGTCCAGGCTGATGTTCCTGATGAAGGGATTATGCCCGAAACATCGATTCTCCTGCTCCTCGGATGCTGCCTGACCTGTTGTGCTTTTCCAGCACCACACTGTCGACTCTGATCTCCAGCATCTGCAGTCCTCACTTTCAGCAATCTAGGTTTGATCAATATATCATTTCAGCTGCATGACACTGTGATCTTTTGTTATAAATTCTGTACCTTATAATCCTGCTGCATAGCTACCTGATGAAGGAGCAGCGCTCTGAAAGCTAGTGCTTCCAAATAAACCTGTTGGACTATAAACTGGTCTTGTGTGAGTTTTATCTTTGAAACAAGTAATTTTTCCTTATCTCTGTTTTAAATCTGCTACCCTTTACCCTAAAACTATGACCTCTCATTCTGGATAAAAACTAAAAGAATTTAAGATGCTGTAAATCAGAGACAAAAATCAAAATTGCTGGAAAAGCTCAGCAGGTCTGGCAGCATCTATGGAGAGAAATCAAAATTAACGCTTCGGGTTGAGTGACCCTGAGGAAGGGTCACTTGATCCAAAACTTTAACTCCAATTTCTCTCCACAGATGCTGCCAGACATGTTGAGTTTTTCTAGCAATTTTGATTTTTACCTCTCATTTTAGATTGCCCCACGAGAGGAAAGATCCTCTCTCCATTTACTGTGTCATTGCCGGTTAAGCATCTTATTGCCCTCAATTAGATCTTCTCTCATTCTTCTAAACTCCAGAGAGTATAGGGCTAAACTGCTCAATCTCTCTTCATAAGACAAACCCCTCAACAATCTCTTTTCTTTGTTCTTCTTTAGACAGGGTGGATAGAGACAAGTTTTTTTTCCCACAGTGAAGGATTCAACAATGAGAGGTCACGCTTTCAAGGTGAGAGGTGGAAAGTTTAAGGGTGATACACACGGTAAGTACTGCACACAGAGGGCGTCTGGAACGCGTTGCCAGCAAAGGTGGTAGAGGCAGGCATGGTAGATTCATTTAAGACAAATGCATGAGTAGGTGGGGAGCAGAGGGATACAGACACTTAGGAATTGACCAACAGGTTTAGACAGTACATTTGGATTGGCTCAGGCTTGGAGGGCCAAAGCGCCTGTCCTGGGCTGTAAATTTTCTTTGTTCTTGTTCTTTATCTAGTGAACTGCCTCCAATGCACCTACATCCCTCGTTGAATGAGGGGTCTAAAGCTGTATGCAACACTCCAAGTACGGTCTTACTAATGGCCTCCCCCTGTGCTGTATCAATCTATGATTCAGCAATTATTTTGTAGTTTTATGCTCCTCCCTATGCTACACACTACACCATCAATTCAGTTGTGTTATCTGAAAGCTTGGCAGGTATTGGTGAATCATTGAATACTGGCATGGATTCCTGTGGGACACCACAAATGATTTTCTTACATTTCAGGAACGTTATCTGTCCTTGAGAGAAGCTGGTGGCAGCTGGTCACCAATTGATCAAAATGGCAGCAACTTGCCCATGAAGCCCCATCACACTTTGAGTCTGAAGGCCTTAGTAATGAGGCAGGGTAGACAATGAGGGTGCTGACAGATCACAGCAAGTCAGGCAGCATCAGGAGGTGGAGAAGTCAACATTTTAGGTATAACCCTTCTTCAAGACCTGAAACGTTGACTTCACCACCTCCTGATGCTCCCTGGCTTGCTGTGTTCTTACAGCCTCCTGCTTACCTACCTTGGATTCCAAGCATCTGTTGTTTTTATTTCCTCTCTCTCAACAATGAGGCAGGGCAGTGGCAGAGAAGGAAAGACAAAGGAAGCCAATCTTGTCTCTGGATCCACTGCCTCATGGGATAACCAGCCTCCACTCTGTGGGTTACAAAATTGGCCTGTGCAGTTACAAGTAGCCTGATCAGAAACTTGTCACCTTGGGGAAAACATCATCTCCGAGTTGAGGGGCAGCCAATGATCACCACCTAACGAGACTTCTAGCAATTCCTTGAACCTTATTGGGAAGTTTATCAATGCCTTTTTGAAGTCCGCATGATCTACATTCATTGACATTCCCCATCTACCAATGGCTGGTTTGTGATGCAGCCAACAGATTGGATTCAGTTTGGCTCAGGTTACCATGAAGGACTGGCCTTCTCAACCTCTCCCCTCGCCTGGGGCGTGGTGTCCCTCAGGTTAAACCACCACCATTGCCTCTCGCCTCTTTCTTTCTAACAAGAGAGTAGTCCTCTGGGACTATGGTGACTTTACCTTTTTTAATCACTTCAGATTCTTTACACAAGTTCAGCTCGGTTTGTTATGCAGTGTAAGTAGACACCTTCGGTGCATGGGACACCTTCGGTGATTGGATCTATGAAATTGGATGTATTTGGCCAGTTGATCACTTTGAATTCTGGAATCCCCTCCCTCAGGGCATTGTGGGTCAACTCACAGCAGGTGGGCTGCGGCGGTTCAAGAAGGCAGCTCACCCCTACCTACTCAAGGGGCAACTAGGGACGGGCAATAAATACTGACCCAGCCAGCAACACCCACATCCCACAAATGAATAAATGGAATTTGGACATATCTGGCCAGTAGATCCCTTTGAATTGGACATTTCCAGTGAGTGGATCTAATTGAGTTTGACATAGCTGGTGAATAGGTTCCACTGGATATGCCAGTGAGTAGATGTCTTCAGATCAGCCACATCCAGTGAATAAACAACACAACAGCGAGGGCCGAAGGGCCTGTACTGTTCTCTATTCTATGAATGAGTTGGGGACATACCCAGTGGGTAGAGCACTTCTGAACTGAACATGCCAGGTCGGTGGATCGCATGAGATAGATCCCGTGAGTGGATCCAAATGAACTGTATACTTTTGGTTCTGCTTCTTAATTTAAAGTAGAGGCGTTAATCTTTTTTTAAAAAAAATCATCGTCTCCTCGTCTAATTGCTGGGTGCGATCACACACTGGATCGAGTGATCTATACCTGTGGGCGGGCGAAGGGATCGAGTCCAGACTCCTCCCCCTTGCTCGGGAGGTTATATAGGAGATCGAGGAGGTTTAATTCCGATCTAGCCCTCACAGAGACTCTTCACCGGTCAGAGTGAGAGAGAGAGATCAGATCAGATCAGATCAGATCAGAGACGGGGGAAGCGCAGCTCTGATCCTGAAACACAGAAAAAAAGAGACAGTTATAACTTTGGCAACTTTTTCATCCCCACCATGGTAAGCCAGACTGAACAGGTCAATAATTATTTGTGCTTTAAAACAAAATGTGTAACCAATATTGATGAAGAAAATGTGTAAATCAACGGGTTGGACTGAAATGTGAGTGAATCGGAACCAATTTTGACTGTTTTCCAAGGCACGATGCCTTAAGATGCGTTTTATAAAAGTTTTATTTTAAAAAGCCCACATGGAGATGAGCTTGTGCGGCGGGAAGTGATGTGTACACTGTCTGGGGAGTCGGTGATGACAGAAACCGTCACTGGGTCCTTTATCAGTCAGATATAAAAGTCAGGGTGTAATGCTACTGGGGAGAGACTGCTACTAAGTGTGAAGGACAGGGATCAGAGAGGGAGGGAGGGAGAGAGGGAGAGAGGGAGGGAGGGAGGGTAGTGGCGAAGGGATTTGGAGACGCTGGGAAACAGCGAAATTGACACGTAACCGGTTTGTAGGTCGGGAGCTGTTCCCATGTTGACACTGACACCATTCCAGCCCGCGCAACCTGAAGGCT
>NC_057716.1:103659258-103665291 GCF_004010195.1 Chiloscyllium plagiosum
GGGTGTGGGGGAGAGAGAGGGGTGTGGGGGAGTGTCAGGGGTCTGGGGGAGAGACAGGGGTGGGGGGGGAGAGAGAGGGGTGGGGGTGAGAGACAGGGATGGGGGTGAGAGACAGGGGTGTGTTAGGGATAGACTAGACTGGGGGTGGGGGTGTTTGGGGTAGACAGGGCTGGGAGAGGCCGTGCTGTTGGAGTGAGTGAGAGCAGCAGTTTCTGAAGGAGGTCTCTGGCCTGTGTAATTGGAGCTCCACATCCCGATCTCCCCTTTGCCCCCTCTCCCCAGGAATAGCCAGTTACCAAAATAGGCAATGCCTGCAGCCTGAACACTGCACATCCCCCCCAACACCGCCTCTGCCACCACCCCCCCCCAGCCCACCAATCCATGCCCACACACCTGCTGTGTCCTTTAAATATAGTCCTTGACCCTGAAGGCGGGGGGAGGGGGACGACATTGTGGCAGAGGGTAGTGCAGAATGGTGATCCCACTGAGAAGGTAATCCAGTAGCCCAGGAGAATCCACTGGGGGCATGAGTTTAAATCCCACCACAGCAGCTGCTGGAATTCAAATGTAATTAATAAAATCTGGAATTGAAAGCTTAGCTCACTCATGTCCTTGAGGGATCAGGTCTGCAGTCCTTACAAGGCCTGACACAAATGTGACTCCAGACACACTATAATTTGTTTTTGTTCATTGATTGGGCATTACTGTCTATTACCCACCACTAGTTGCCCCTTGAGAAGGTGGGGGTAAGCTGCCTTCTTGCTGTGGTCCATGTGGTGTAGGTTGACCCACAATGCCCTTAGGGAGGGAATTCCAGGATTTTGACCCAGCGACAGTGAAGGAACGGTGGTATATTTCCAAGTCAGGATGGTGAGTGACTTGGAGGGGAACTTGCAGGGGATGGTGTTCCCATGGATCTGCTGCCCTTGTCCTTCGAGATGGAAGTGGTCATGGGTTTGAAAGGTGCTGTCTGAGGATACTTATTGAACTGCTACAGTGCAATTTGTAGATGGTACACACTGGTGCTACTGAGCGTCAGTGGTGGAGGGAGTGAATGTTTGTGGATGTGGTGCCGATTAAGCGGCTGCTTTGTCCTGGATGTTGTTGAGCTTCTTGAGTGTTGTTCGAGCTGCCCCCATCCAGGCAAGTGGGGAGTGTTCCATCACACTCCTGACTTACACCTCATAGGTGATGGATTTGCTCTTGTATTTATATAGAGTCATAGGGATGTACAGCACAGAGGCAGACCCTTCGGTCCAACTCATTCATACTGACCAGATATCCCAACCCAATCTAGTCCCACCTGCCAGCACCCAGCCCATATCCCTCCAAACCCTTCCTATTCATATACCCATCCAAATGCCTTTTAAATGCAGCAATTGTACCAGCCTCCACCACATCCTCTGGCAGCTCATTCCATACACGTACCACCCTCTGCGTGAAAAAGTTGCCCGTTAGGTCTCTTTTATATCTTTCCCCACTCACCCGAAACTTATGCCCTCTAATTCTGGACTTCCCGATCCCAGGGAAAGACCTTGTCCATTTACCCTATCCATGCCCCTTATGACTTTATAAACCTCTATAAAAGTTGCCCGTTAGGTCTCTTTTATATCTTTCCCCACTCACCTGAAACTTATGCCCTCTAATTCTGGACTTCCCGATCCCAGGGAAAAGACCTTGTCCATTTACCCTATCCATGCCCCTTATGACTTTATAAACCTCTATACAAGTCATGGAAAACAGCCCCAGCCTATTCAACCTCTCCCATAGATCAAATCCTCCAACCCTGGCAACATCCTTGTAAATCTTTTCTGAACCTTTTCAAGTTTCACAACATCTTTCTGATAGGAAGGAGACCAGAATTGCATGCAATATTCCAACAGTGATCTGCAGCACCTCGCATTTATCTGAATTAAAGTCCATCTGCCACTTCTCAGCCCACTGGCCCATCTGATCAAGATCTAGTTGTAATTTGAGGTAACCTTCTTCACTGTCCTCTACACCTCCAATTTTGGTGTCATCGGCAAACTTACTAACATTCCCTCCTATGCTCACATCCAAATCATTTATGTAAATGAAAAAAAGTAGTGGACCCAGCACTGATCCTTGTGGCACTCCACTGGTCACAGGCCTCCAGTCTGAAAAACAACCCTCCACAACCACCCTCTGTCTACTACCTTTGAGCCAGTTCTGTTCCAAATGGCTAGCTCTCCCTGTATTCAGTGAGATCTAACCTTGCTAACCAGTCTCCCATGGGGAACCTTGTCAAACGCCTTACTGAAGTCCATATAGATCACATCTACCACTCAGTCCTCATTAATCCTCTTTGTTACTTCTTCAAAAAACTCAATCAAGTTTGTGAGACATGATTCCCCACGCACAAAGCCATGTTGACTATCCCTAATAAGTCCTTGCCTTTCCAAATACATGTACATCCTGTCCCTCAGGATTCCCTCCAACAACTTGCCCACTACTGACATCAAGCTCACTGGTCTATAGTTCCCTGGCTTGTCCTTACCACCCTTCTTAAACAGTGGCACCATGTTAGCCAACCTCCAGTCTTCCGGCACCTCACCTGTGACTATCGATGATACAAATATCTCAGTAAGAGTCCGAGACTATTTCAGTTTCTGGTCAATGGTAAAGACCAGCATGTTAACAATGGGGGGTTCAGCGAAGGTAACACCTATGAATATCAAGGGGCAGTAGTTGGATTGTCTCTTGTTGCTGATGGTCATTGCCCAGCATTTGTGGGGTTTTGAATGGTGCTGAACATTGGGAAATCATTAGTGAAAGTCCCTATATTTGAGCTTTTGACGGAGGGAAGATAGTTGGTTCAAGGATTGTCCCCTGAGAAACTCCTGCTGGGATATCCTGGAGCTGAGATGACTGACCCCCAACAACCACAACCAATTTCTTTTGTGATGTAAGATTCCAACCACGGACTCTTAGCTGTTCTCTGAAATGGCTGAGCAAGATCAAGGGCCGTTAGGGTTAGGCAACAAATGCTGGTCCACTCCCATCAACAAATCAAATGGAAGGTCTGCATTGAGAATGACCCATTGGCAGATGACTGAAAGATGGTCAAAGCAGTTGGTTAGACCCCACCAAATCAAGGTTCTTGTACACTGCATGTATTTCTAGTGTCCGGTCCCCTCAGTGGGATAGGGACCCCTCTCAAGGTCAGAGTGGAAGGAAATGTCATCAGTTTGGGGTGTCTGTATTTGGGGTGGGATCAGGTATCTGTCCTTATTTTTCAGGGCAGGAACGGGAACGCTTTTCTCTTTCACCACATTTCAGAAGGAAGTCATTTTACATTTTCAATCACCAGGCAGGAAGTTGTCACAACCCCAGCAGCACTGTAACCACACTCGAGACTCCTAGCACCTCAGCATTACTCACCAGTCAAATAGCGATGATCAATTCCCCTTTCTCGATAGGAAACATAAATTAGCTTCATGGGATGAGGATGATCTAGAATGGGAAGGGACTGTCCGTTTCTCTATAGACCCAGAGAGAGACTATTTGACAAATATACATAGATACAAAGGTTAAATTGTCAGTTATTGCTTCTACACTTATTTACTTATTTTAATCATGGTGCCACGTGTTACATTTTTGGCAGTATCAATAACTTTCTTTCTGTTTAATGTAGAAATTGCTGTAAAATTGGCTGTAACAGATTGTTAGTGCGATATACAGTTAACAGGAACGGGGAACCGAAAGTCTGTGTTAACAGATGTTTGCAAAATATGTCTCTATTTGTAATTTCTCTGTATTCCGTTTCTTAGGTGCAATGTCTGTGTACTCTTTATTTTGTCTCGCATCAGTTCTGTGACAGATCCTACCTCTCCTAGGTGTCCTTTGTAATCTCCTATGTGACCCCAGGGGTTCTGTATACCCAAGGTGTCCTCCAGGACCTCTTTATACTATTCTGTGTCTCCTCCAGGAGCATATCCATCTGGGATCCTTCTGTATCTCCAAGGAGTTCTCTTTATCCTTCTGTGTGGAACCATGGTGTATCTTGCTGTGTATTCCCCACAGAACTCTGTAGTATTCTTCATTGTGTTGACCAGCAGCACAGTGTAGCTCTGTGTTCTCCAAGAACTGTATACTCCACTGTTTGTACCCCTAGCAGCTGAAAGTACTGCCATGTGGCCTGACAAACTGTTAAACTCACAAACTCCACATTTGCTCCCTTTCACTGATACCTCAAAGCTTTACCTCCTGACAGATAGGTCACATTAGCTGCATCTCTCCACCAGTAGGAATCCGGAGGGCTCATTAATGTTTTTCATTCATCCTCGGGAAGTGAGCATCACTGGTTGTGCCAGCATTTATTGCCCATCTCCAATTGCCCTTGGTAAGGTGGTGGTGAGCTGCCTTCTTGAATCGCTGAAGTCCATGTGCTGTAGGTAGGCCCACTTAGGGAGACGATCCCAGGATTTTGACCAAGTGACATTGAAGGAACGGCGAGATATTTCCAAGTCAGGATGGTGAGTTGTTTGGAGGGGAACTTTCAGGGGGTGGTGCTCCCATGTATCTGCTGCCCTTGCCCTTGGGGATGGAAGTGGTTGTGCTGCTGCAGGATTTCAGTGGGTTATTGCAGTTCATTTTGGAGAAGGTACATGCTGTATGACTGTGGTGGAGGGAGTAAATGGTAAAGGTTTCGATGTGGTGTCAATTGCCTGGGCTGCTTGTCCTGGATAGTATCAAACTTCTTGAGTGTTATTGGAGCTGTGCCCATCTAGGCTGGTGGGGAGTATTCTGTCACAGTTTATTTCTAGATGATAGATACCTTTTGGGAAGTCAGGAGGTGAGCTACTTGCTGCAGAATTCTTAGCCTCTGACCTGCTTTTGTAGCTACTGTATTTATGTAGCTAGTCCAGTTCAGTTCTGATCAATGGTAACCTCCAGGATGTTCATAGTGGGGGATTCAGTAAAGGTAACACCATTGAATGTCAAGGGGCAATGGTTAAAATTCTCTCTCATTTGAGATAGTCATTGTCTGGAAAGTTCTGAGGAAGGATCACTCAACCTGAAATATTAACTCTAATTTCTCTCCACAGATGCTGCCAGACCTGCTGAGCTTTTCCAGCAATTTCTGTTTTCATTTGTTATTGTCTGGCACTTGTGTGGTGTGAATGGTAATTGCCACATATTGACACAAGCCTGAATGTTATTCAGATCTGCTGTATTTGGACAGATAGATTAGATTAGATTAGATTACTTACAGTGTGGAAACAGGCCCTTCGGCCCAACAAGTCCACACTGACCCGCCGAAGCGCAACCCACCCATACCCCTACCTTTACCCCTTTAACCTAATACTATGGGCAATTTAGCATGGCCAATTCACCTGACCCGCACATCTTTGGACTGTGGGAGGAAACCGGAGCACCCGGAGGAAACCCACGCAGACACGGGGAGAATGTGCAAACTCCACACAGTCAGTCGCCTGAGTCGGGAATTGAACCCGGGTCTACAGGCGCTGTGAGGCAGCAGTGCTAACCACTGGGCCACCGTGCCGCCCACAAGTGCCATGTTGTATGAGGAACACATAGGGGTATCATGTTGTGATAGAGGATCAACCATGACCATGCTGATTGATGGAGTAGACATGATGGGCTGAACTGCCAAATTCTTCTCCTATGTTTTATATTTTCAGCATCTGGGATCATAAGATGTAGGAGTAGAAATAGACCATTCAGCCCATTGAGTCTGCTCTACCATTCAGTGAAATTATGATTGAAGTGATAATCATAATTAATAATAATTTAAGAGGAGGTAATGGCCTGGGGGTATTATCACTTGACTATTAGTCCAGATACCCTGGTAATATTCTGGGGACTCTGGTTTGACTCATATCATAGCAGGTGGTGAAATTTGAATTTAATGAAAATTTGTAATTAAGAGTCCAAAGATGTCCATGAAACAAAAATTGATTGTTGGGAAGATCCATCTGGTTCATTAATGTCCTTTAGAGAAGGAAACTGCCATCCTTATCTGGTCTGTCTGGCCTACATGTGACTCCA